>NW_022103938.1:914657-930405 GCF_000313985.2 Echinops telfairi
TCTTCTTCTTTTTTGTTTATGTCTATCTATATAACATAAGCAAGATAAACAATCCTGAGGAGAAAACAATGGGACTCACAGTTCTGGGGGGACAGGAAGAAGAGGGAAGTTGGGGTAAAAGGAGGGGGTAACTAACAAACACAGAGACAAGGGAACAACAAGAGATCTAAAGTCAATGGCAAGGAGCGTGTAAAATGCCTGGTGGAGTTTGATCAAGTGCAATGTAGTCAAGAGGAATTACTGAGAGCCAAATGAAGGTTGATCATGATAGTGGGAAAGGAGGAAAGTGAAAGGAAATAGAGGAAAGAACTAGGAGGCAAAAGACATTTATAGAAGTCTAAGTATAGGAATGCATATATATATATTAATAAATAGCAATAGGGATATAGGTCTATCTACATATATTTATACGCTAAGTATCAAGGTAGCAGAAGGACATTGGGCCTCTAATCAAGTCCTTCCTCAGTTGCAAGAACACTTTGTTTTAATAGCCTGGCATTCTGTGATGCTCACCTTCCTGACATGATTGCTGAAGTCAAAATGGGCGCATAAGCAAATGTAGTGAAGAAAGCTGATGGTGTCCGGCTATTAAAAGATGTAGCATCTGCGGTCTCAAAGGCTTGAAATTAAACAAGTGGCCATCTAGCAGGGAAGCAACAAAGCCCACATGGAAGAAGCACATCAGCCTGTGTGCTCACAAGATGTTGACAGGATCAGGTATCAGGCATCAGAAGACACAAAACAAACAATCATGTCGATGGGAATGAGGTGGGTTGAAGTGGAGACCCAAAGACCATGTGTAGACAATTGGACATCTCCTCACAGAAGAGTCATAAGGAAGGGATGAGCCAGCCAGGGTGCAGTACAGCACCGATGAAACACACAACCTTCCTCTAGTTCTTTAATGCTTCCTTCTCCCCACTATCTTGACCCCTGTTCCACCTTACAAATCCGGGTAGCCTGGAGCATATACACTGGTGCAGATAAGAGCTCTTGACACACAGAATCCAGGACAGATAAACCCCTCAGGAACAATAATGGAAGTAGGGGAGAAAGGGTGAACTGAGCACAATGATTGCTGTATGACTTCTCCCCCAACCCCTAGGGGAACGAACAACAGAAATGTGGGTGAAGGGAGACAGCAGATGGTGTAAGATATGAAAATAATAATGATTTATAATTTATCAAGGGTTCATGAGGGTGGGAGAGGGAACAAAAAAAAGAGGAGCTGATACCAAGGGCTCAAGTAGAAAGAAAATGTTTAGAAAATAATTATGGCAACATACAGTGTGTACAAAGTGCTCGATATAGTTGATGCTTGTATTGTTATAAGAGGTGTAAGAGTCCCCAATAAAATATAAAAGTGAAAACTGAATTTTGGGTTATTGGAGATATGGACTTTCGTGCCACCTATTTCAAGAAGAATAAATAAAATATATCCCATATCTCTTCTTTATACCACCATGAAACTTTCTAAGAGCTAGGGGATTTTTTTATGCCCAATTTATATGGGGATAAGCCTCCCTCAAGGAGTCCTAGTTAAGTATTGGGATTCCATCTGCTGAGTCAGCAGTTCAAACCCATCAGCTACTCTTCGGGAGAAAGAAGAGGCTGTCTCCCCCTATAAAGATTTACCATCTCAGGAACCCTAAGGAGTGGTTCTACTCTGCCATCTAGGGTCGATATGACTCAGAATCAACTTGGCCAACAAACCAACCCCACTGTCATTGAGGTGATGCAGATTCATAGAGACCTCATAGGCTCCATGTCCATGTATGGCTAACAGCCATCTGAAGATAAGGCAATCATCAAGAGAAACATAGAGGAAGAATATTAATTCATAGAACACGCATTCTTGATGATGTGAAAATGACCTTTTGTAATATTATGTCACAGTTGAAAGGGGCTTACTAACCATGTTAGTATGTATTATATCATTTAAGTCTTATGACAAACTCATGCAGTCTCGTGAGGTGGGTACTAACATCACACCCATGTAGCAGATAAGGAAATTAAGAGATTTAGTTATTTTCCCTTCACATAGAGTTTTAAGCCAGGCTTTTTATTTGTTTATTTGATTATTTAACTTGTACTTTTAGCCATTCCCCTTCTAACTTTTGTCAAAGTTGACCTTAAAATTGATTTTCAATTTCTAGGTGTTCATTTTTCCCCCCTCTTTAGGATTAAACACAATTTAGAAATTTAATCACTTTTTCTGTTGCCACCTCGTTTCCAGTTACTTCATGTCATTGATAATTTCCTTCAAACTTACTTGGACATTGAGAGTGGTACCCGTAATGCTGGTGGTGTTGATGGAGAACTGTGCCAAACCATGCTCATCAGTGGTAGCGTTGGAGTGGTGGTTAGCTTCATCTGCATGTATGAAGATTAGTTTATTGGCCATGGGGACACCTTTCCCATCTACTAGGCGTACCTGAAGATGAAAAGCAGCGGATTGGTTATATGGATAATAATCTTTTTACCACAAACATTGCTGAGTGCTTTCTATGGGTCAGACACCGTTTCAGGCACTGTGGTTACAGCAGGGTGAAAAACAAAATCGCTATCATCATACATTACAGACTAGTGAAAGACACAGATGGTAAATGATTAATATCTAATGCACATCGATATACACCAATACAGTAGTTGTAATAGATATCTATCTATCTAGATATAGCTATTTATTAGTAATTAATCCTAAAAAGAAAATAAATCACTGCAAAGGGGTAGAGAGTGATGAGGATGATAATAAGGGTTACCTGACAAGGTCTTCTCTGGATATTTTGAAAATGCTGTGTCATTTTCGTTTATAACCCTTGGATAGCCACAGATCATGAGGGTCATGTTAGTAATGACAACTTTTTAATGCATTAATTTATTTGAGCTGCAAGCATAATTATTTTGTGACACACCATTAACTTTTTATGAGTTAGTGTTCTGAATTATTAAAAAAATGCACAAGTGAGCCATAGCCAATGCTTTCTCCGATGAGCATCTCTAGCCACTGTATATATGAAAACGGCTAAGGAACAGCACAGTAGAACTGAAAAGACACAAAACCTTCCACAAGAGAGGCAGAGAAAAAGAGTCTTCCCTTTAGAGCTGGCACCCTGACTGTGAGAAAATTAATTTGCTTGCTAAATTTGCTTGGTAATGCTAACCATAAACCCACTTATGGTTTCCGTTATAGAAGCCCTAGATTATTAGACTAGATAGTTTGTGTTGGAAGGTTAATGTAGATGACCACCATGACTTTTTTTTTCTCACAGGAAAGTATGATAAACACCGAGACTGCCTGGTAAATCATGAAAAGGAGATTGAGTGACATCACAAAACTCTGTTTCAAAAATAAAAACAAGACAAAGTCTTTCAATTTTGATTGAAATTTAGAACGGTTTTCTAGATTTCATGACAAATTTACCGAGGCACGGACTTATTTTTTGTGTGGTTTTAAAACTTCGGTTGTATTAATCAACAGCATTAATCAGGTATGTTTTCAGCAGAACACATGTTAAGCTATGTTAAGCAGATGAGGCCCTAGAACACAGTTGGATAGGCGAAAGGCAAAATACTTTACTTGTCCAGAAAAGGGGATGCCTTGCCGAAAGTTCGAATCCACTTTCACAAATGAGAGTTTGGTTATGGTTCTTGTAATTTCACTGGACCCAGTCCCAGTTAATTCCAGCTCTAAAAAAGAAAAAAAGAAAGAGGGGTAAAAAAACCCCAAATGTTCTTTTTTGGGCAATATGGTCCTCCTCTATGACCCACTCTCTTTCAATACCTACTTTGGCAAAGAAAAAAAAAATCCAGTGGCTATAGTTCTGCTATACGGATGTGCTATACAAACCTGTTCCTTCTTCTTTGATCTTGGCCTCCACTTGAAGTTTCATTTCATACCCTTGCCTCTTCAATTGGAAGATTTTAGCATTTACTTGTCTAGAAAAGCAGCCATGGCTGTTTAGCTGGAAAGGAAAATATTTCCAAAAAATCATACTTATGATAATGAATATACAATAGTGGTATATACATATTTAAGAACTTTAAAAAATGTCCGTTTGCAAGGAATCAACTCCAACTCATAGTGAGCACCTGCGTATCAGAGCGGAGCTGCAGTTCAAAGCTGTCCAGCGCCTGATTTTAAAGAAGTATCTACTTTAAGAAGTCAGGGCTTTCTTTTTTTTTTTTTTTTAGTCAGGGCTTTCTTGTAAGACACCCCTGGGTGACTTGAACCTTCAAACTTCTGGTAAGTAGTCAGGCTTGTTAATACTTTGCACCACTTAGGAACTTCCAGAGAACATGATGTAGAGATTTTCTGTGATGAGAACATAATAAATAGTCACTAGGGACTAATTATGATCTCATCTCAGAACAACATCTGGCTTATAACTGTACTCCTTAATATCTCAAGTTCCCTAAAATGAATGCGATAAGAGGTCCATTGAAAATATTTGGATAAGTTTGCTGTAGCAGACAGCTAACTCTTCACCATGCCCTGGGCCCCCTTCCCACACTATATACCTATGCCTGTGAAGTGGTTGCACACCCCCAAACTGCTTTCTCAGTCTTTGACATCTAGGTGGGGACAAGTGACATGTTCTTGTCATAGAGGGAGCGCAGCACCGCTCCCCTCCAAAGAAAGGTGGTTGAGAGTTGTATGTTTCTTCTCCTTCCTTCATAGAAGTGGACCCCCAAGGAGTCTTTGAGCGTAAGTATTGGAAATAGCTGAATTTTCACCATTTTGGGTGCTTGACTGACCAAGAACAACCACACTGGACAGTGATAAGTAGCAAGGAATTACGATTGTTCTGAGTCATTGATTAAAAAATAAAAATCACAACAGGTAGCAGAGAATTTTCTTTCAGTTTATTCTCTAAGTTCCATTTTGCAACTCACTGCTTAGCAACAATTCTTCTAGTGTGAACCCTAAAACGAAGCCTTCTATCCTTCACTTACCTGCCCACTGAATTTCTCACAGAGTGCCTGCGACTCTTCCCCGTAGCAGTGAGAGGGGCTACCATATGATCTGCACGTGCTCACAGTGACACGTCCAGGGACGGGCTTTCCATAGGTATATCTGTCATGAAAACGTTGCCAAATGAACCAAAGCAAACATTGAACATCCTCATTTTCTACTTATGTATATTTTCCATGTACCAAAAGTATATTCACGCTCTCATTTCTGCACCATTGAGGGCTCCCTGTTTGAGGGCATAGTGAAATGAGTAAATATCTCCTCCTTACAGAACTCTCCAGTGTACTGTGCTGGAAGGTACTACATTATCCTTTTTAATTTTTCTTTTTTTTTTTACGGTTTATAATTTTGTTTGTTTTTGTAAAAATTATATCTCTAGAAAATCATGTACTGAGTTAAAATGGATCATTTTAAAGCTCTTGACTTTAGTGATACAGCTGGGCTGTCGGGGCTGATGAAAGAATCAGATCTTGGATATATGGATTTTCAAGGTTGGAAGAGATCATACTGAGAGAGAATCTTCAGTCTCCCCAATAAAAATGGCAGAGTAGAGAGGGATGTGACATGCCTGAGGTAAATATTTGAGTAGATGAGATTTGGGTTATATGCTAATTTCTACAAATCCAGAATGCAAGTTCTGTTTCCATTATACATGATAGGCCAAGAATCGAGTATAAGCCAACCCAAATATCAGCCAAGGCACCTAATTTTACCACAACAACTATATAAAAAATGTGCTGAAAAACTCAGCTTATACACCAGTACATATGGGTAAATGATTTATTTTATTGCTTCTGATTGAATTTCCTATACAACCATGCGTTCATTATCTCCTTAATATTTGACTATTATTTTGGTGAAGGGGGTCACTACCCTCCAATATGAGCCGTTGTTGTGTATGCAGCTAACTTTGTCACTTTCAGAAGTAATCCTGCAAACAGATCTTTTCTAGGAACAGTTCTCCAACCCATGATAGCAACGGTAGTAAGAGCATAAGAGAAAATAAGAAGGAAGACTAGGAAGGCAACAGAAGAAGGGAATTCTAGAGGTGGGGTGCTCCCAAGTGTTTAAGGTATTTGTACCATCATGAGTCCCAGAGGAACTAGCTAAAATATCCCAACTGGTGAATTTCTTTATTGAATTCTCCCCCAAAGATTTAAATAAAACAACAACAACATAACATGAAAAACAATCAACTTACAGGCCACATACTGATATATTCAGCTCTTCTTCCAAGATAGTGATTACCTTTGGCATTTTTACTTGTACTTCAAACTTGGGAAGGACTGTAGATGAGAGAAAGGATTTTGTGATTGGTTTTTAACTTTGGGGAAGTTAATATTTTCAGGCTGTCTGTAACAATTCCCGGATGCTATTTTAGGGCTCTGAAAATGCAGCTCTACTTCTCAATGTATCAATCTTTACTTAATGGAGATCCTGGTTGAAGGACTGTGAATGGTCACAGTAACCTGAAGAATTATGGAAGGCACATGAAAACAAGGAGGTTTACATTTTTGAGATTAAATATTGTTATGAACATTAACAAACCTCTATGCCGCTGGATATTTCACAATACATCAATGACCCTTATTGGGGGTATATATAACTGAGTAAGCTCCAAACGCATTCTTTCCCAAGGGAAAGGGGAGGACTTCTTCGAATTGCGCTCACGTTCTAGAGCCAACAAGTTGAAATACAAAGAAACCATGCTGCCCAACTGGCCATAATCCGTACCGAATTCCTCCACGGTGAAGTGGTGCTCTACCCTTTTGCCTGATTCCTTCTGTGCCACCAGTTTGTAGGAGCCTTGGAAGGGCTCTGAGGAGAGGGAGTAGGACAACTCCTTGAGGCCGGTCTCTAACTTGACATTCTGCCATTGGGTGATGCGATTTTCTTTAGGGTCCTATAGATAAATTAATTGTAACTTATAAATGGCTTGTAAGCATTCGAGATGATGAAAGGAATGAATGAAACTCTTGGTATTCAGACAGAGAACAGATGGGATAGTGTGGGTACTGGGAGAAGGAAAAGAATTAGAATCATTCAGCCTTATTGTGAGACTTTGAAGAGTTCTCCTTAATGAAATTTCTGGGATATGAAAGGAACATCTCAATAACAGCATTAAAATTTTTTTTTTGTTTTAAAAATTAAAAAAAATCTTTATGTCCTCATTAATTTATTTATATTAATTGGGATTGATACATATATCAAATAATTCCATAGTTCAACCACATTTAACCATGCAGAATTGTGCATTGACTACCACAATCAGTTTCCAAACATTCTTTTTCTTTATGGACCCCTTCACCCTGCCACCACCTCTGTACCCCTCTCTCCCTAAACCCCTTATTCTACTTGCTGACTCTATGGGTTCATGAGTCCGGGTGTTCATACACCAAAAAATGAAAAAACAATGACTGCAACTTCAAGAGGGTGACCCCGATGACATAACACTCCAGAGATACCCCATAATGTGTACAATCCAACACCAAACAAAACAATACAACCTGCAAAACAAAAGATTTCGGATACCAGACCAGGCCCAAAATGCGTGATAGGGGGAATCTTTTGCAAGCTTTAACTGTTCAAGTCAGGCCTTTGACCTTTGACCTTCTACGCTCAACTCACCAAATGCACTCTGTTTAGTGACCTCTTCCTTCTATCCCTCGATTATGGACAGAGGGAATGGAGAAGCATTGTCTTAAAGGTATTGCTTTCTCTTTAACTATGGAAAACTTCATGTTGCTTACCTGAAGGTATACTAGTGGAATCTGAAAGACAAAGGGGAAATAAAAGAATTTAGAATTGTTCTAACTTATAAGCAAATCAGCTTCAACGTAGAATAAATCTATTTGTAGTAAAACGCAGAAAAATAAGGCTAAATTTCTCAGAATTTTTAATTAGTCCATATTGAACAATTAATAAATAATATTAAGAACTTAGTAGGCCATCTGCGACAGATACATATGTGTACTGCCGTTCCTTAGGAATGAAGTGTACTAACATGATGTAAGTCCTTACAGCATTCCATGGAAGAGCATTCCTCCTTAGGCACTTTTACAAATTAAGAGATAAACATTAACTGAACTATCAGTGACATGGTCAGATCTAATTATTAATATGGATAACAATTCTTCAACCATTCTAGGAATAAGGAGTGATGGGAATAGCTCTTCTGTCAATACTTATTCACTTTGAAAAACAAATATGTATAAAGTGTTGAGCATGCATGGTTATATACTGGGAATACTGGAAATATAGTTATACACAAAAGAACAAAATATCTGCCCTCATGGAGCTTATGTTTTAGAGGAACCCTAGTGGCATAGTGGTTACCCAGTGGGCTACTCACTGCATCGGCTCTGCGAGAGAGGGAGAAGGCTTTCTACTCCTATAAAAAGTTACGATCTCGGAAACTCACAAGGGCAGGTCTGCCTTTACGTATAGAATCTATAGAGTCTCTATGAGCTGGAATCAGCTTGATGGCAGAGATAGTGGGACAGAGAAGAAGAGGGAAAAGCCATCTCAATGTCCATGTCTTTATAGTTGGAGTCCCGGAGTGGTGCAAATAGCTAAACACCTGTCTGCTAACCAAAAGGTGGCAATTCAAGTGTACCCAGAGGCATCTCAGAAAGAAGACACGGTGATCTAGTTCCCCCCAATCAGCCACTGAAAACCCCATGGGGCATAACTCTACTGGGACATACACGGGGAGACTATGAGTTGGAATGCACTCTATGGCAATCAGCTATCTATCTCTATCTATCTTTAGCCATCTCTGGTGTGTTAAATGTTATGAAGAAAAGTAAAGGCAGGGAAGTCAGTAGAGTGTTAGGTGAGGTATTTGATTTTAGATAGAGAAATGAAAATATAAGCTGAGGGAGCAGTTTCAAGGTTATTGCAACAGTCTCGTTTAGACATGATGCTGACTACGATCAGTGGTAGTCTGCATATATAGCTTTCTAGCCAGCACATTTTTTTCCTAATGAAATGGATGTGGGTGTGAAGAAGCAAGAATTACTCCATGATACTTTACCTTAGGAACTACAAGCAAAGAATTTCCTCATGTTGGGTTAAGAAAACATGGTGATAAAGCAGCTTTGGGAGGGAAAAGTAAGATGTATATTGAATGTCTACATAGAAAGAGTTATTTATTATCATAATAGACATGAGGATCAAACATTGATTATCCACATCTCACTTCATAATAGAGTTTTGATGGCTGTGCTTAGAAATTGTCTAAATCTTTGAGAAGTTATTCAAACAAAAGTGCTTTAGCTGGCTTGTTATTGAATAGATTGCTAATTGCCTTCAAGCTGATTTTGACTCTCTGTGACCCCAGGTGACAGAGTAGAACGGACTCCACAGGGTTTTCACGGCTGTACTTTTCGACAGAAGCAGAGTGTGAGGATTTCTCCATGAATCCACTAGGTTGGATTGAATTTCTTTCCTCTTGGTTAGCAGTCAAGTGTTTGTCAGTGGTTCTCAACCTTCCCAATACCGCAACCCTTTCACACAGTTCCGCTTGTTGTGGTGACCCCCTGACCATAAAATTATTTTCATCGCTACTTCATCACTGTCATTTTGCTACTGTTGCGGATCAGGCAACCATTGTGAAAGGGTCATTTGATCTGCAAAGGGGTCGCGACCCACAGGTTGAGAACCACTGGTTTAAGCCTTGGGTCACCAGCACTCCAGGGATATGTACTGCTAATTTGCCTCTTTGAAAACTACCTAAAGTTGTTTAAACTTGTGACAACTGACTGACAGCATTAAGGTAGAAAAGATAGAAAAGTAATTCCTTTGTAGATCCTGGATAACCTTTTACATGAGAATCTTACACTCTCCTAATCCCAGAAATGACTGTCGGTGATGCCAGATTTTTTCTGGCCCTGTTCTATAGAATAAGAAAACCAATAATAGGCTCCCAGTTTATACAGATGTTTATACAGATAATATGATTTTTGGGGTGGATAATATGAGACTCACCAACTCATTCAGCGGGTGGAAACTTTCATCCAATGAGACCACGCGAAAATTCACTAAAACAGAAATATTTCCCATGAGCACCAGAAAACCTACACCAGGCCCATGGCCCAGTGAGACAAGATATTAAGACATTGGAATTGTAGGAACTTTGGCTGGGGAGTAGGCAGGGAAAGAATAGTTTTTGATTCCCAACTGTAGGCCCCTTCCTACCTGTCTGTCCTGGTTTGTAGATGGGTTTGTCTGTCTGCATAAATACCAAACTGTCTTCATTTTTAACAGCCACTCTGGTCCTCTTTTTGAACTCATGGGTTGGTCCTTTTATTTGGACAGAGAGAAACATTATCTCTTCATTGGCTGTAGATTTGGGGATCTGAAATGTGAGAAATAGCCTGAGAAACCAGTCAGTCTTCTCCCCCGATTCCTATTCCACTTCTCTCTGCAGCTCCTACCCTTTTCATTTAACTTCTCTCCTTCTTCCTGCCAGTTAAAGTCAACAGGGATAGGAATGGATTTTGTCATTTTACAACCCAAGACGGAGGAAAGTGCATCCGTAAGAAAAGGCACAAATGAGACTCACATCTCCAGATAGCTCAACCGATACAGGAGTGATTCCCTTTTACACTGAAACCTTCCAAGTCAATGTGACCTACCAAAAAGGGCAAGGCAGACATCGGTCTTAAGACTATGAGAAAGAAAATGAGAATATTTTATTGAAGGTAGGCTATCTGCACACCACACGGGCAATGCTGAAGCACTTCTGGACATTTGCTCTGGGTAATTCCTACCATTTTCAGTAGAACGTACTTAGAAAGCACATAAGGAGGCTAGCCCCTTAATTGCTATACTTCTTCTTATTGCCTCCTGTAAGGTACGTTTCCTTTTTCTTTTTGAAATGACCTCTGTCGTTTCAAAAAACAGTAGTGATTTCCTATTAAAAGAGTGAACTCCAAGGGTCTGAGTCACCTCCAGGGTCTGCAGACTCTTCAAGGGTCTGCTCCACCTCTCTGGGAAAAAGCACCAATCAGATGAAAGGGTGGGAACATGGGGGACAATCAAAATCCAATGGCGGTGGCTGGTAGATTTTCAGGGGAGTACAATTTTCAGTGTTGCCGCAATTACTAAAGAGGGTAGCAAATAAACCACAAGCGATCCCTCCAGTTCTCAACCTGATTTCCATTCACGAATATAACTGGTTTCTACTCTGAGTAAGTGACCTCTCAGGCTCACGTTGCCTAAGGGGGCAGGGTGCTGCTCTGGCTCACTCAGCTCTCTGGGACCAGGGTGGAGATTCTATAGAAAGGGGGCACCCCAGCTGTAGTAGAGAAGGATCTTATTCACAATCTGAACTTGTGACCTGATGAAATTTATTTTCAACACCTGTACAAAGCTCTGAGCTATATTAGATTTGCCCTGAAAGATTACATCTGACTACTCCCCCTCTCTATTACCCTTAGAGGTGGTGAGTTTTTAGGAACCCACCACTGGTGGCTCCTGCTGACCTTGGGCTGAATTTGCTTTATTCATGATCTTTTCGTTTGACCTTTAAATCACATTCTTTCCTTGCTTAGCACATGCTTTCTGTTGGTTTTGTTGGGAACAGCATTTTTTTCTTTGAGTATTAAGTTGATTTTTGGGGGTGGCTGTTACAATCTTTTATTTCGTTTTGTAATATATTGGGGAGAGAACAGTTAATGAAGGCGATATCAAAGAAAATTTCGTCTGCTAAAGATTTGTGATATGTACTTTTAGGCGACGGTTGTTTTTCATGCTGCGTATGAAATGGTGACTGTTGTAAAACTGTTGAGAAGGAAACTCAAGACTTTTATTTTGAAGTATTTCTTCCCTAATGCATCCACATTTAGAAAACATCATTTCTGGACTGTTTTAAGTCACGTACATAAAATTCTTTTTTTTTTTTTCTTTTAACATTTTATTAGGGGCTCATACAACTGTTATCCCAATCCATACACACATCAATTGTGTAAAGCGCATTTGTACATCGTTTCTCAAAACATTTTCTCTCCATTCAAACCCCCGACATTAGGTCCTCATTTTTCCCCTCCCTCCCCGCTCCCCCCTCCCGCATGAGCCCTTGATAGTTTATAAATGGGTATTTTGTCATATCTTGCCCTGTCCGACGTCTCCCTTCATCCACTTTTTGGTTGTCTGTCCCCCAGGGAGGAGGTCACACATAGTTCCATGTAATCGGTTCCCTCTTCCCTACCCATTCTCCCTTTACCCTCCCTGTTTTGCCACTCACACCACTGGTCCTATAGGGCTCCTCCGTCCTGGATTCCCTGTATTTTCAGTTCCTATCTGTACCAGTGTACCTCCCCTGGTCCAGCCAGTCTTGCAAGATAGAATTCGAGTCATGATAGTGGGAGCAGGGACGAAACATTTAGGAACTAGAGGAAGGTTGTATTTCTCATCATTGTTACATCGCACCGTGACTAGCTCATCTCCTCCCCTAGACCCCTCTGCAAGGGGATCTCCAGTGGCCTACTAATGGGCTTTGGATCTCCACTCCGCACTCCCCCCATCATTCACTATGGTAAGATTTTTTGTTCTGATGATGCCTTACACCTGATCCCTTCGACACCTCGTGGTTGGATAGGCTGGTGTGCTTCTTCCATGTGGGCTTTGTTGCTTCTGAGCTTGATGGCCGCTTGATTACCTTCAAGCCTTTAAGACCCCAGACACTATACTTTTTGATAGCCGGGCACCATCAGCTTTCTTCACCACATTTGCTTATGCACCCATTTGTCTTCAGTGATCCGTTCGTAAGTCACGTACGTAAAATTCTATACAACTTTCTCTACATGTGTGCAGGCTCAGAGTGAATTTGATTTTTAATATGCCTATAAATGCTTCTTTTCCCAGGGTTGGAAAGCCACGCACTGCTCCTTTTTGCTATACTTCTTTCAATATTGAGATTCCTTCCTGATATCCTTAGCCTCTCAAAGCCTCTCCTTGTCTGAACCCTAGATCCTCAACAGAACAGAGCGCACTAAGTCAAACAGTGGTACTCACAGTGAAGGAGATACAGTGGAACAGGTCTTTCTCTACCGTGAGGTCAGTGAAGAGGCTCCTGTTTCCCCTGACCGACTCCAAGGAAGCGCTGACAGTCACCGTCTCATTCAGGTGCTTCAAAAGGAGACAGCCCTTCTCTGGAGTCTCAGTGTGGAGCAGGGAGGGAACCAGCACCATATACTGCCTGAGAAGGTAAGGGGAGACAGAGTTCAGTTAGGAAAGACATTATTATCAACAGAACTGATTTTCCTAACAGTTATCATTACCATTAGTTTTGCATCCAGGTGAATATGAAATTAATCTCTTTTATTGATTGATTTTTTTCCTTTCAGTCAGTAGTGCACTGCAGTGAGCATTTCCATGATAGGAACTTTAAAAATATCTCAAAAAGCATTTAATACCTCACTTCATGGAACCCCAGTAGTTAAGCATTTAAACTCAAATTTACAAGTCAATTCTGTTTAAATAACTTTTAAAATTGATTTAAAAAAATTTTTACTGGGGGCTTTTATAGAAATGATCACAATCCATAAATCAATTATATCAAGCGCATTTGTACATATGCTGCCACCATCATTTTCAAAACATGTTCTTTCTACTTGAATCCTTGGTATCAGTGCCTATTTTCCCCTCCTTCCCCCACCCTCATGACCCCTTGATAAATTATAAATTATTATTATTTTCATATCTCACACTGATCGTTGTCTCCCTTCACCCACGTTTCTGTTTTTCATCCCCCTAGGAGTGTGTGTGTGTCTGTGTGTGTGTGTGTGTTATACATCCATCATCGCTAACGGTTCCCTCCCTCCCTCTCTCCATACCCTTGTATTGCTGTTCGTATTACTGTTTCTGAGGGGTTTATCTGTCCTGGCTTCTGTGTGTTGAAAGCTCTGATCATTACCTATGTACATATTCTGGTCTAGCAGGATTTGTAAGGTAAAACTGGCGTCATGATAGTGGTGGGGAGGAAGCATTAAAGAACCAAGGAATGTTGTGTGTTTTGTTGGTGCTAAACTGCACCCTGGCTAAATCATCCCTTCTGTGTGACCCTTCTGTGAGGGGCCAATTGGCCACAGACAGGCTTTGGGGCTCCACTCTGACTGTCTCCTTCACATTGATCTATTTGTTTGTTTTTGGTCTTCTGATACCTGATCCCATCAACACCATGTGATCACACAGGCTGGTGTGCTTCCTCCATATGGGCTTTGTTGCTTCCTTGCTAGATTTAACTTCAAGCCTTTAAGACCCCAGTTGATATATCTTTTAATAGCTGGGCACCATCAGCTTGTTGTTCCCTTGTCCCTGAGTTTGCTGGCTCCACACTCCCTTTCCCCTGCCTCCTCCTCTCCCGTGTCCCACAGGAACCGTCAGTCCCATTGCTTTCTCCTCGGAATTGTTTATCCTGATAGATATATTTATTTCCAGTTCTTTCTGCTGGCTTTTACGAATGTCTTCCAACCAGGTCTAACGAGGTGTCAAGTACTGCCCCGAGTCGGAAGTTTACTTATCAGGATGCCTCGGAGACTTTGTGACTTTGCTTCCCTTGATGCTCTGCTGTGCTCCCATCATGATTTGCCCTGCAGTGTGTGTGTGTGTGTGTGGTGGTGGGGGTGTGTGAAAATGGATTTTATGATAGGACTGTTCCAAAATTAAAGGCTTCAGGTGTGCAGGAACTACACAATCAATAAATCCATAGACTTTCATTATATATATATACATACATATATATAGACAGATAGATAGATGATATACACGGGGGATTAAAAAATTTGTGGAAAATCCCCATTATCTTTCACTTTTCTTTTCCTTTTCCAAAGCACCTTCATGTTTCTTGATGTATATGGAAGCAAACGTGTTCATAAAATGTCTATAATATATACATGAGATAGAACCAGCAACCTTGTGAAAACGATATGGCAAGCATTTTCTTCCGCAGGAATTTGATGCTCAAAGAGAGGGAGTTCTTTGTTTGTAGTTTAAAGTCTAATGGTGACACATACCTAAGCATATCTTAGAGAGTTACCTAACCATGGATGTTTGCGTTTAAATATTTGCCTTTTAGCTCATCGCTAGACCCTGGCTTCAGCCCAGAAAGGTCCTTTAGTGAATGAGATTTGGCTCTTAAGAACTCGTGAACACAGCAGGACCTCTCTTAGTACCCTCACATAGAGCATAAGCATGTTCCTGTATTTTAAAACATTCTTGCTCACATATCCTAAAATATTTTTTTTGGCACTGCACGTTCCTTTCGTATTTTCAAGTAAACATCCATTTTGTAACCACAAGTTTCAAACATAGCAAAAGGTATTCTTTCTCATGACGTTTAAATGAAAACTTCTATTACTATTTTATAAGATTCTCATAGAGTCTTAAGTACCATAATGTTAATATACTTGATAGAATCGATTTTTTTAAATGTCTAAAAGTATTTTTTTTAATGCTTAGAAATATAACAACTTTCCTTTTGTTTTTTTCCCCTGGTGCCTGAATTTCCATGCTACCAACCACACAGAAATTTATCTTAAGACTTTTATGCTTCAAACTATTTTATGAATATTTACTTTTGCATCTAATTATACATATGTTTATATGCATATACACACAGTGCACACACGTATGTAACATTATACAAATTAAATGTTAAGCCTTCTTTTAAAGAGAATGTGACCATAGTGTTTTCTTTAAAATCATTTTATTGGGGGCTCATAAAAGTCTTATCACAATCCATACATCCATCCATTGTGTCAAGCACAT
>NW_022103938.1:933095-939357 GCF_000313985.2 Echinops telfairi
TTTGATGCTTGATACCTGATCCCTTCAACAGCTTGTGGTCACACAGGCTAGTGTGCTTCTTCCATGTGGGCTTTGTTGCTTCTGAGCTAGTTGGCTGCTTGTTTATCTTCAAGCCTTTGAGACCCCAGATGCTATATCTTTTGATAGCCAGGCACTGTTAGTGCTCTTCACCACATTTGCTATGCACACAGTTGTCTTCAGTGATTGTGTCAGTAAAGCGGACACCCACTGATATGATTTTCAGTTCTTTGATGCCTGATAACTGGTCCCTTCTACACCTCGTGGTCAGACAAGCTGGTGTGCTTCTTCCATGTGGGCTTTGATGCTTCTCAGCTAGATGGCCGCTTGTTTGTCTTCAATCCTTTAAGACCCCAGACACTATATCTTTTGGTAGCTGGGCACCATCAGCTCTCTTCACATTTGTTTATGTTCACATTTTCTTCAGCAATCGTGTTCACAAACACAAGTATATAAATAACAGGCAAAACAGATGTAGTGTTGTCACCCACACCTTGCAATTCCTTCTGCATTACAGGCCTAAAATCACCCTATGACCCACATTTAAGAATTATTTTTCATAATCCATGAAGTGATATATCCTTCAGGTCTTTAACTTGGTTGGAACACAGAATCTCTCACCACCCGACCTGAAAAAGTACTTTTTCTTCCATTATCAGAATCTTTCACCTTCCCTTCATCAACATTAGTACTTCAAATTGTACTCGATGGCCCCACTAGAGGCGCTCCTTGCCCCCAGGCTGTGCTCCTGGTAACAGCTGATAGAAGGCGAGGCTGGCCTTTCTGTTATCCAGGAAGGCAGGCAAGTGAGAAAGAGGAAACAGGATAGTGTGAAGCACATCAACAGAATACATATAAGTACACATATTCCTGTGAACTCTATTCATATATGTATATAATGAAGCTCTAGAAATGCATTCCTCTAAAAGTAACAATTTCTAATAAAGCTAAAAAGAAGTTAGAAGAAATTTAGAGATCCAGAGAGTCAAAGAGAAATGGTTAAGAATAAGAGCAAAACGATTAACTTGGAGTTACAAGCCCTCCAGGTTGGACGGGACATTAGTGTAAAGAAGGCAGCAATTTCATAGGAAAGACAAATGATGTAAAAGGGAAATCTAAAATAAAAGAAAAGATTCGTAAAATTTAAGCTGGGTGTGGAACTCACGGGTTTCCAGAGACTTTGGGCAGGAGGACCACGAGGAGCAGAATCAGGCTCGGATGAAGTTTGTTCTTTTCCATGCTGCAGGGAGATTGGACCCAGGGAGCCTGATAGTCCCCTCCTTCCTGCACTCAGACTAGTCCCCAAAGCACGTCCGTCCGAGCAACTGGGCTTTATGCTACAAGCTCTGGGCAAACAGGAAGTTCCACCCACACAAGGTCTGTAAACAAAGTTGAAGTCTCTAAACATTTTCTGGAAGGGTCATTGCTCTCAGTGACAGGCCAATTACAGCTAAGCGCCGGAACCCAGCTGTTTCCGTGGCTGTGTAGAGCTACCGGTTAAGAAATGAGATTAACGGGGAGACGATCCGTTTCCCAGTTTACCTGAAGTGGATGAGAATGATTTGCGTTCGTGGCAAAGATGTCTCCGAGAAGGGGAAATGTCTTCAAACAACGAGACTCGGACGAGTTTTAGTTAAATGTAGCATCCATAAACGTTGAGTGGGAGACAAAGCAAAAGCTGACCTTTGTGGAGGGAGAAATGACCATCTGAAGCGGGAGTCTGGGAAGGGGATGGATTAAGGTGACAGATGGTGGAATTATCCTCAGGAGAGTGACCCTGCTGTCAGTGTAATACGAGAGAAAGAGGACGTTTTGGCAAAAATGTTTCTTTAGATAATGCTTTCGAAACTTTTAATTTTGAGACCAGAATATTTTGCCCCACATGCTCTTGAAATCAAAACTTTCCCTTCTCAGGGAGAAAAAACAATGAGTTTGAGGGAGAAAAATGACTTGGTTAGTTGGCAGGACACCTGAGTCATCATTCTGTCTCAGCAATATGGTTCTGAGTAGCTCAGTTCACATCTGAGCCTCATCTTCCACTCTAGTAGGTGTGAGAGTAATAACATCTACTGGACTCAGAACAGCACAGAGAGTTAGGTGCCTGCCTATTTACTGCTCTACTGGTGGCACTGTGAGATTATCCAATAAACAAGGTAAGCGTTTGCTTAGTTGTGATTCCATATTAGTCTGTAGTGTATAATTTCACATCCCCCCGCTCCCCCCCACCCCCACTACAGCAAAGATGCTGCTACTGGTTAGGTAAGGCAGACATTTGATTTTCTCCCAATCCCACAGCAGCTTCCAACAGAATCAAAGCTTCTCTTCAAATTTACAAAGCCACACAGGGATGGAACTTAGTAAGCTAAGTAGGCACACGTTTTCATGTGCTTACTTAACCCGTCTGTAGTGAACACTTTCACCTTTTCACCACATCTTGATGTGGAATTGTTTACTACAGGTTAGTAATAATTCCAAGTGAGTTCATGTTTACCTTGCTAACTGGGTAATCCACTCTGGTATGGTGGTTTGAACTCTTAAAGCTCACGGAGTTACCACAGGTCTATCAACTCAATGGCAACGATTTTTTTTTTCCCTTTTGGCTTTTGGTAATAATATCTGTGCTATCAGCTTCATGGAGCCGTTTTTAATCAAGATGCTATATGTGTCAGAACATTTGACATTGTAAACCTTAGTACAGAAGTAAAAGATAATCTTTATGTCTCGAATCTTAATGACCAAAGAGGCTATTTCATATCTGTTTTGTTTTGCGTACAGGGACACCATCGCTCAGCATTTCCAGGAAATAAGCAAGCTGGGTTACCTGAGGAACAGTTGCTTGACAGGCAAGGGAGGATACATGTTGGCAAGTTCTACACAGCTCAGCTGTCGTCAGCGCCTGATTGAGGCACAAAGCTGGGGGCGGGAGGGGCAAGCAAGAAAAGACATTCGTCCGCAGCGGTTCTCCACCTTCCTGATGCCAGGACCCTTTCATACAGTTCCTCATGTGGTGGTGACCCCCAACCATAGAATTATTTTCCTTGCTACTTCATCATTGTCATTTTGCTACTGCTATGAAGAGGGTTTGAGAACCATGTATTAGGGGGGGAAAGATAAGCAGGGCACGTGAAAGAAAGCAGAGAACAAAACACAGGAAAACACAACATTAAGAAAAACAAAGGAGGAGTGTTTTGGAAATGAGAAACAAGATTAGGCAGTAGACAGGCCCTAAGAAAAGCAAACAGAAAAAAACGTCCTTTCTCCCCTTGTACTGTATTGCTGTGGGGACTGTACTTCCAGGGACTATATGGAACTCTCTTTGTACACTTAGCTCACTTTGCCTAAAAAGAGAGGGCTTTCCAACGACCAGCAGTTCCTGATCAAGGAGGACATTTCAGCTGGTTACACATTAAACCATCTTCAAAGGGAGACACTCAGGAATGACACAACCATTTTCCTTGGACTAGACAGCGTGTGTTCACTTGGTCTTTACATGAAGTAGGTGGGGCAAAACCTGGAGTTAGAGAAACACTTACCTAGAGATGTTGTTCTTAAAGATAAGTGTGTCTAATTCGTGCCTTCTCACTTATCAATTAAAAAAAAATCAGCTCATTTTCCTTTTTTCCCCTCCCCCTCCCTTCCTCCTCCATATCTGAATGAACAAAGTTAAAAGCATAACACATTCTCCTGCAGATTTCTTAAGAGGACAGATCACTACATATATTCAGTTTTAACAGATGCTAGCTTGTGCTACACCTCGACTAAAACCATTTGTTACAAGTGATACAATTCAATGACCTTCCTTACAGGTCCCTACTTTAGGGCATGTAGAAATATTTGGTCGGATCGATCTGTCTTGTGAAGTTGCTAAGTCAAGGAGACACATTAAAAACATTTTATAGATGATGTCATATTGCTTCTAAAATATCTGCCAATTTAAGTTTTCCCCAGCAAGATCCGAGAACACCTGTTTTCCCGCACCAGTCTGGTAGTTGGGGACCATGAACATTTTTCTTTTTTTCACTTTTACTAGTGATGTTCAGCGTAATTGCTTGGACTGTTGTTTTTACTTTAAGGTATCTTTTGTTTTCTGTGTGGGAGGTAATTCTGCACATGTAAATTAGGAAAAGATATTCTTCCAAACAAACTATTTGTATTTTATATTTTAAGTCTATGCAGTTTATTTGGAAAATGGAGCAAGATTGGGAATATGTCACAGGGTGAATTTTTCTTTGGTGAGTGAAAAATGTGTGTGTGCATTTGTATGCACAGCTGAACACTTGCTGTTTGTACCCCCAAGGATTCAACCTAGAACAGTATCTGGAATATATATCCCTCATGCTTAGTGTATAGACTAGACATTTCATTTAATGGTAAAAGAACAATACATATGCCAATATATGTTTACATATTTGAATTTCTATGATTTAATATTTGAGCTGAATCTCAAAACTAGAGAAGGTATTTTCCAAGCCAACTATGGCAGACACTGTTCACTGGCTGAATTCATGCTCCTTCCCCTCAGCGCACCTTCCTGCTAGCGACCTTTAAACTTGTGTCTATTTAGTATCATTGGGGCAGTGCGATATAAGTGGAAAACTACTAAATGGGACTTACAGGAAATACTTTCTTGAAAGAAAATGGACCTACCAGTGAATGTCTTTTTTTGCTTGGAAAATTGATGTGATGCTTGGTTTCCATGGACATCTTAAGAAAAAAAAAAAAAGCAAAGAGCAGGAGAATGGAGGTTTGCATGCTGAGCAAAGTCAAGAGACAGAAAGGGCTGTGGTTCCTGCCAGCAGTGTGGGGCAACGGTGTCGACCTTGGAATACCAACCTACAGATGTCTTGCTTATTTGTTTAAGCGACTGCTGGTTGATTTTCTGTTATTGATTGCCAGAGGATTCCTAGCTGACACAGACAGATGTGAAATGTATTCTGGGTAGATAAGGCTGTGTGAGTCAAGACATTGGGTTGTGAAACAAGGTGAGCTGTTAGGCAATCTGCAAGTAGTAGTCCAGTTGGCCGGAGTTTAGTGATAGGACTTCCGAATCAGTGACTTGTGTCCCATAGAAAACATCTGGATTTAGTTCTGTAGGAAATGGTCTAAACAATAAGGTGAATTAGGCTTTGTGGAAACACGAGTACTCTCACAGGAACAAGGAGAGGGGCAATGTGGGGGGCAGAGAAACCGTTCAGGGAGCAATTTGCATTGTTCAGGTGGTCTCAGCCATGTCTATGGCAGGATGGCTCAGGAGACTACAAAGCTCATAGTATTTCTAGGGACAACACCACTCTCCATAACTCCATCATTCCTCACTTCAACTTCCTAAGGCTCTCATCTAAATGCTATAATCAGAATTAAATATCTCGTTTCTCATAAGAGAACAGCAAACCAATACCCACACATACTTTTATCTAAATGATCACAAGACCATCAACTCGCAGGTATCTTTGACCAGCCAGTCTCTCTTCCCCATATTGTTCTTTGCTTACTCACAAACAACCCATTATTTCATCTTCCCACAACTCTTCAAAATGAATCGTCTGGAGGAACATAGACTTGATTAGAAGCAAAATGCACACATCCTTCTTATTTCCTGAATCTTTGTGCCTGAAATATGAGGATCTGACTTCTCTTGTATCCCTATCATGAAGTGAAGAAATGGAATTGCTGCTACATCTACCCTCCTCTGACTACACAAAGCATAAGTATAATCCAATTCCAAGGCCTATCACCACAAGGCAGAGGCCAGACATGCCTCCATCCTCCATCCTTCATTTACCCTTCTCTGACACTAAGCATCCCTCCCATGGCATGCTACTTCTCTGGCTGGGTTGGATGATTTATCGCAATGGCCACACTGAACTCACAGACAACACTCATGATTATGCTGTTTTATTAGGGAAGTTAACAGGTTACCACAAGTCAGGATAAGAAAACTCATATAGTCCTTGGTGCACAGCAACATCTCTCCTCAGCCAGCAGGCAAGTCTCCCTCCGGTCCTTACCCTCTCAGGGACGTGGTCCCTCAGCCTCTGTCTCTGTGGTTCAGGAAGCCCCCCCAGCTGCTTGGTCTTAGTGTCGCTTCTCTGCCTTGGCATGACTCATTTGCTCTGTCTCATGATCTTCCATGAGTCCTCTGCTGCCTCCACCACTTCAGATGGGGCTCTCCAACTCGCTTGCTGGTCACTGTTCTTTCTTGATGGTACCGGGATCCTCTCTGTTCCTGCTTTTTTTTTTTTTT
>NW_022103938.1:940569-956152 GCF_000313985.2 Echinops telfairi
ATATCATGATCCCAATTCTGCCTTGCAAATCTGGCTAGACCAGAGGATGTACATTGGTACAGATAGCAACTTGAAACACAGGGAATCCAGGATAGATGACTCCTTCAGGACCAGTGGTGAGAGGGGCGAGGCCTGGAGGGTGAAGGGAATGTGGGGTAGAAGCGGGGACCAATGACAAGAATCTAAGTATAGCCTCCTCCCTGGGGATGGACAGCAGAGAAGAGGGAGGAGGGAGACGTCGGACAGTGTAACTTATGACAAAACTTCTGTTCCTGCTTTTGAGTTGGCTGGCTTTCATAGTCAGAGGCATGGCAGCACTGACCAATCCTGAGTTATAGTTGGAATTGTGGGGTAATGGAGCAAAGCGTCATATTTCAGCAATTTTACGGTAGCACATGAAATGGCCTCCACCCTCCCACCCACAGCAATCCCTGTTCTTGGAGATGAGGCAGTGCCATCCTTTTCCCCTCAAAAATATTTGTTCTCTCCTCCCTCAAAGCCGTCAGCTCCTTTGAAGGAGCTACTCTTCTTTTTGTTGTTGTTGTTGAAATAATTGACAGAATCCAGCTCATTCTTGTTTATTCTTTGAAGATTTTAACACCCAACTCACTAAGTTTCTCACCAAAGTGGTCTATATTAAATTTTTAGTACTTTTTATTTTCTATGTCTATGGATCATGAACCTGAAGTCTTGACCTTAAATCTCTTCTGCATTGCATGGTAGTTTTATCCTCCAATATATTTCAATAACACATTCTATAGGTATTATTATTTCCACACTCCTTCAAAACTTGTTTCCAACCCCTCCCCCTAATGTTTCTCACTCTTATTTCTCATCCTTATTCTTGTAGTCTACTTATCTTACCACTTTTATATTATCTATCACCTCATTATGTGCTCACTTCCCACCTTTCTTAGCTGGGTTTACATAGCTCACCCTGAATTCCTTTACCTGTTCCCCTAGAAGAAATCCAACTTTCTTAAAATCCAACTTTTTGCTGGTTGCTACTTGCACCAAAGACTAAAGAACATGACTGGTGAACAACTCTATTGACAGGCCTCACTTTACATTCACAACTATACATTTTCGTACAAATAGTACTTCCCTCCCTGTGGCCCTTCTATATTCCTACATCTTCCCACTCTCCCAGGTAATTGTTTTACATCTTTCATTTTCTCCTCAATGTTCCAGTTGCTGTTCTTTTCTTCTCTCAACTCATGATCATGCTTCTTAGCTCAAGAGCAAACCAAAGACATCAGAAGAGAACTTTCATCTTCCACAATTTAGCAATGGACTCACCTGAACTTTGGCCTTTCTTTACGTTATATGGTATGAATTATCTGTGTGTCTAAATCACTTTCTTTTACCTACTGAACTTTATCCTTTCTTACATACTAAAGGAACGAATTCCTAAAATCATTCCTTTCTTTTTAATATGCGACACATTTCTGCCTCCCTACTACATTACTTTTCTCAGCATATAAATATACATCCCATCTTGTAAAAAGAAATACAACAGCAATACAGTAATTCTAAAATATTTGACTCCATCTTTTCTGTTTTCTACTCCGTTTTTTGGGTCTCTCTTTTATACAACTATTCTTTCCAGATTTGTCCAGGCCTACTGCTTCCACTTCTATCATCAACCTACACCCATCAGGGTTTAATCCCATGACTTGAAACAGGTCTTGTGAAAGCCACAGTTTCAGTAATCACATCTCAGCTCCATCTTTACAGGAACAACTGACAATGTTGCTCACTTTGTCCTTGAAATCCTTCTCCAAGGGAGTTCTTCACTTGAATCTCAAGACCACACACTGTTCAGATTTTCTTCCTGCCTCACTGAAAGTCCTTGTCAAAGTGCTCAGCTCACTTCTTATCTTGCTGACTCTTAAAAGCTACTGTGTTTCAAAGTTCAGCCCTCTGACTTCTTGTCTGGTTGAGCTATTATATCTAGGGGCTCTAAATATTGTACTGACAAAGATACCCACACAACTTCTCACTGTGGAGTATCTGACTGTGATTTCTCCCCTCAAATTCTGAGTTGTGTCCATAATTGCTTACTTTGACTCTCCATTTGGATGAATCATCATCTCAACCTCAATGTGTTCAAAACTAAACTCCCTAATGTCTTCCCTCATGTCTAGTAAAAGGCACCAACTGTTTACACCAACATTCCATAAATTCATTCTTGATGTATCCCTTTCAACTCCTTCTCCTTTGAAACCTAATAACAAATCAGAATAGTCTCTCAACCTACTCACTTTTCATTACCTCAAATAACATCATTGTAGTCCAAGCTGCCAGCATACCCTGCCTTTGGACTGATCTCACTCCACTCTACAATGCTTTCAGTCCATTCTCCTCACAAAAGCCCAAATCAGTTCTTTAAAATGGGATTTTTATTTAGGTCATGCCATGGCAAAAACTTGTAGTACCGCCCAGTTAACAAGAAAGCAAATTTCATAATTCTTTCCAATTCTACAAGAGCCTGCACAATTCTCCTACTTCTTCCTGTGGGCTTTTACTACTCATACCCCTCTGCACTCACCATCCTCAGTCATTCTCGCCTCCTTCCTGTTTTCAGAATACACAAGTCATTCTTGTGTTTCAGGCCCTTTCCAAGTTCTCAGTTTTCTTCTTGGAAGATGCCAGATGTGCATCTAGTTCTCTTCCTCACTACATGCACTTTTGTTGTTGTTGTTGTTCAATGCCTCCGCACAAGCACCTTCGTTGACTACGATTAACATCCAGCTCACTGCCATCAAGTTGATTGCAACACTTAGTGGCCTTTTAATAGGGTTTATAAGACTGTAAACCATTATTGGAGCTTATAGCCTCATCATTCTTCTGTGGAGCAGCTCGTGATTTTGAACTGCTTACTTTGTGGTTAGCAGTCCAATGTGTATCCCACAATGCCATTAGGACTTCTTCCTTTCTTGATTATCCCACCTAGAACAGCAGCCCCTCCACCAATTAGTCTGCCTTTTCTTATCCTGCTTTTTTCATGTCACATTTTTATACATGACATTTCATGTCAGTTTCTTTACACACACACACACACACACACACACACACACATTGTGATATTTGTGTGTTTCTGTGATGCTGGAAGTTATGTCAGCAGCATTTCAAACACCAGCGGGGTCACTAAGACAGACTAGCAAGACAGGTCTGGTGATCCACTTCCATAAATTAGCCAACGAACACCTTATGGATCACAACAGAATATTACCTGAAGATGTGCTGGAAGATGAACCATTCCTCCACCCCCAGGTTATAAGTCAATAAAAATGCACAATAACTATAACAGTGGGCTGAGGCATACCAATAATTATGAACAGGGCTCAGGACTAGGCAAGATTTTGTTTGGTTATACATAGTTATGAGTAGGTGCTGACTCAACAATTAGCAGTAGCAACAACAATCCATACATAAGTATGATTGTTATTATTGTGCATATGTTTGAGTCAACTGTTGTAGCCACTGTCAATATAAACCAAACCAAAGCAAACTTACTGCCATTGAGTTGGTGCCAACTCATAGTGACACTGTAAGACAGGACAGAACTTCCCCTGAGTTTCTAAGACTTAATTCTTTACTGGCGTAGAAAGCCCTATTTTTCTCTCTTGGAATAGCTGGTGGCTTTGAACAACTGATCTCACCGTTAATAAGCCAACTTGTAAACTCTACACCATTAGGACTCCTTTGTGTCAAGATAGGGGATCTTAAAAGCTTGTGATCAGTCATCTAAGGGGTATATTCCCACCTGAAGTAAAGAAGAGTGAGAAAAATTGAAGACACATGGAAATAATTAGTCAATGGACTGATGGATCATGTGGACATCAGTCCATCTCCATGACCTTAGATGGTGCCCAGCTATCACTACAAACTGTTCTGAAAAGGATCATATTAGAAGGTCCTGGCTAGAGTAGGAGAAAAATGTGGAATAAACCTCAGAATCATAAAGAGACCAGGCTTACTCGTCAGACAGATACTGGTGGAACCCCGCGACTTGCGGTCCTTAGCCACTCTTGGTTCCACTGCTCATTTTTCAGTCCAACAATAGCCAAGTCTATAAGGGGAACAATACATTAGGGATGTACACACACCTTAGAGTTATCAACCATTTGAGATCCAAAGGGCAGCATTTACTTAGGGACAAAGTTCAGAAGGATTAGGAAAGGAAGAATAGCAACAGGAAATACAGGGAGGGAGTAGGATAAGTGATGTTAAAACCAAGTATGTATGAATTGTTGAATGGAAAATTGATCTGCTGTGTAAACATTCACCCAATTCACAATAAAAAAGTAAAAAACAAGTAAACAAAAATAACACCTAAAAATACATACGTACATGTCTATATGGCATCACATAATAAAATAAATATGAATATGTGGCTTACTGTTTGTGTATGTGGGCATGCAAATGTAGTGTCTGCTCTCATGAAAGCAGAATCTTATCTGCTTACAGAACCCTTATTGCCTAAAACAGTGCCCGGTTCCTAATAGGTACTCAAAGACTAGTTGCTGAAAAGAAATGCCTAAAATCAATGGAAAGAAAATACTGTGCACTGGCAACAAGGGGTCTCTAACATTCCTTTTCCTAATGTGATTCCGATGTCCACGAAGGCGCTGTCTCTCCCATCACACTGTTATTTGCAAAACCAATAAAGGTTTCCTTTGTGTATTTAGTCACTGATAGAACAAACGGAAAAGGAAAGACTAGATAGTAAGGGTCTGTACTATTCCACTAGAGGATTTATTTATTAGATCATTTTATTTCAATAAATAAAATTCAAATTAGAAAATGAAAAATTTATCCATTAGTATTGTAAATATAGCAATCTGGTCAGGTACAGATTAAGCTATGAATTGACTATCAAAACTATAACTCACATTTCTCTATTTTCTTGCATGAAGATAGCAGGTTTTCACCAAATTCCTTGCCACTATCTTATCACAAATTGGCTACATCTTTGCCTTGCATCAACAATTCATTCCTTGTCTTTTCAGCTGCCCTAGCCATACTTATTGCACACACACTAAGCTCAAGGGGAATAAATGTCCCAAAAGGACATGAAATGCTTTCTCTGTGGTGTCAAATCTGGGCATACACAAAACACTGGCAGTCATGGCCTGGAAATAACTTGAACAAACAGTTTAGTCAGTGTGGGAGGCACCGATGGGGCAATTTATCACCACAGGTACCATCAGCAATTTCGAGCATATCCAAGTTCCATATGACAAATATATAAGGAAGTTGAAACTTTTTTTTAAACAGAGATATCAACATCTGGCAAAGATAATGCAAAGAGATTAGTTTCAATTGTGAATATTGTCCAAAAACAAACAGCCAAACAAAAAATCAAATTTCAATTTACCTTTTCAAATTTAAGAAATATAATCCATTTATTGCACTAAAGAATTTACACATAGTATATAATATACACTATGACCAGGTTGATTTATCTCCACAGCAATCAAGAGGCTTTGACAAAATTAACTACCCACTCTTCAAAATTACATCTATAAAGAAATAATAAATGGATGATATAGTAATATATCCTTGTCTATATTTATCTAGACTCCCTTCCCCTGAAAGTCATGCGTCTGTTTAAGGAAAAAAGGTACAATATTCCCAATCAAGTCAGAACTAAGACGAAAAGATCAAATATCACTAGGAACATGGCGACTAGTTAAGACTCACCCGTCCGGAGCTCCCGCTGCAAGACCAGAAAATAGGGAGGTAAGGTGAAGGAAACTGAGAGGTGCAGTGCTGAAATTAGAATTAGGGTACTAGGGTCCCTCCTGAACCCCCTTTTTTGTGATTTCCATTCACAAAGCAAACCAAGAATGCTCTAATTTGCTCTAGGTTCAATGAGTTGGGCTGGCGGGCTCCAGCTGAGAACCTCCACCTAACCTTGCTCTGGGAGTAGCGATTTCTCCAGGCTGACGCCCTAGAGGGGACATAATCCCAGACATGAGGAGAACCCCACGCCAGAGCTCTCTGCGCTGTTAGCTGCCTTGAGCTCACAGCCTGGTGAGTGGGGGTGGTGGGTAGCCATAATTTGGAGAAGAAGAAAAAGCAGAATTTTACCTGAGGCAGATCGCTGTGTAGGAGAAAATAGGCAGATAGTTGGAGTCCAGGGAGTGAATTCAGTTCCAATTGGCCGAGAAGGAAACAACCCCCCTTATAAGCTGGATCTTCCCCTCTGGGAGTTAGCATGACAGCCCCCAAATCAGAGCACCTCACAAGCATAATACAAAAAAGGGTGAAATACATACTATTGGTAAAAAAATCAAACCCCAGTCTTGTTGCTTAGCTCCGAGGAGCACATAGAAGGGGGCCCTTAACATAAATCAGCATAAGATGCCCACGCTAAGGAATGCGAAATTTTAGCTATAGGGCCTGGAGGCTTTTTGCGTAACAAAGACCCACTGAAGCAAGTCTAAGCTTCTAACAGCACAGAGCTAGAGCCCAGAGCCAGGGAGACAATTTAATTTGATTCTATTCTAGCTGGCCAGGGCGGCGGGGAATTAAAAAAAAAAAAAATCCTCTGATCTAGTAGGGCACCAGTATTCTACATAGAACAGTAAGCCCAGCTTCCCTCTCAGTGATTCTACACACAACTAGGGAGGCCCTGCCTGTCCTGTGATCCTACACGGGACTGTGGGAACACCCTGTGGCCTCCCCACCACCTGTAGTTCTACATACAGCACAAGGCAGGTATACCAGTGAACTCCAGTACTCAATATCACAGTGGGAACTGACACCTGGCTGCTGTTGTGATCTTGCCTCCACCTTGCATCTGTGGAACCTTACATCAAGAGGGCACATCACCCTGCTACCTTGAGGAAGAGTTGGAACTCCTCCTGCCCCATGGACATGTGATCAAGTCTCAGTTATCTCCTTACTTGCCACTCTATTTCTACTTTCTTTATTCACTTGCCCTTCTATCTTTCCCATCGCAGTTGGTCACAATGGGCTCAGGTTTGTTCCCCACCCCCCCTCTTTTTTTCTTCTTTTTCCCTCTTTTTCCTCTTCTCTCCCTCTCTTTCCTATCATAAGCCACTACTAGCTTCCAGGCCACTATCCTCCGCTTAGGGCAAATCAACCCAAATAGCAAGGGGAACTCCAGCCTGCCCTCTGTGGGAGTGCAGCATACCACACAAGACAGCTGTGACAGCCATCTGCAGTGCGCTGTGCTGTTGAGGAAACCTCTGTCAGACCTCTAAGGTGATCTCGCCAACTAAGGCAATTCCGCCCAGCACCACTGGGTCCCTGCATTAAAGGGGCACACTAACCTGCCATCATGGGGCAGGGTTTAAACCCCTCTGGCCCCACAGTCAGGCAATCAGGGAGAAGCTATCTCTTTATTCTTTATTTCCTCCTCTCTTTCTTCCCTCTTTACCATCACAGCCAATCTTAGTGAGCACAGTTGAGATTCCCCCTTCTTTCTCTTTTTCCTTCTTCTCTCTTTCTTTGTTTTCTTCTCCTCTCTCTCTGCTTTTATGATTCTATCCTCTCCCTCTCTTTCCTTCCATATGCCACTGCTGGTTTCCAGACCCCTACCCTCTGCCTAGGGCAACTCTGCCAATCCAGTGAGGAGAGCTACAGCCTGCCCCCTAAGACAGTGCTGCACACAGCACAAGACAGTGCTACACATGGCATGGCACTGGGTTCAGCTATCTCTTTATCTATTTTTAAAAATTTCTCTCCTTTGCCTTCTTTTTTTCTTTTACTTTATGTTTTCCCTTTTGTTCTTTCACTTTTTCTTCTTTTCTCCTCTTCTTCTATCTCTTCTCTTTTTCCTGCCACAGTCTCAGCAGATTCAGTTCTCCTTTTTCATTGTTTTCTTTTTTTACCGTTTTCACTTTTGTTTAGTCTGTGCATTGTGTGTGTGTGTGTGTGTGTGTGTGTGTGTGTGTCAGAGTGGGTGTTAGTTTGCTTGGCATTGTTGCTACAGTCTTTGTTTTCTTCTTTCTCTCTTTTTCTTCTCCTCTCCCTCTCTTTCCTTTCACAAGCCAATAGCAGTCTCCAGGCCACTCCCCTCTGCCTAGGGAAACTCTGAAGGCCAAACTGGGGGAGATCCCACCCAAATTTGTTGGCTGTCCAAGCAGCTGGGGAAATCACACTGGTCCACTTCCATGCACCGAGCAGAAGGGGGCTCTCCCCTTCAAACAGTGGGGGGAATTCCAGCCTAATCCCTGAGACCCTACAAATGACTGGGGGAAACTCCTGCCCACCACTGGTGGGGCTCCACACTACTTCAGGAACATCCTCCCAACCTCCAAGGAGATCTCTCTGTCTCCGGTAATAACCCCTGCCAGCGACAGCGCTCTACACCAAGGATGATACACCCACACACCCTCCTAGGCACTCCAGTTGTAGAGGGAAACACCACTTGCTACCCAGAGGGAAACATCACTTGCTACCCATAGTGCTCCAAGCACAGTGAGGCTTGATTAGAAATCAGCCAGTGAAGCGCCACCCTCATGGGCCCACAACAACTCGACCAGCATCACATGAGAGGACAATCCAACTCACACTCCAAATAATGGAATACTGATCAGCTAGGGTAAGAGTGAAACCACAGGAAGATATAGCGGTAGCCTGACCCCTCAGTACAGCTTCCGGCAGGTAGTTTGTAGAAGCACTCATATGAGTCCCGCAAGAAAGAGCCCAGTGCTCTTTGACTCTGGAAGATGGCTCCAGGCTCTTCTAAAACAGCATGTAAACAGCAACTAGTCCTAACAGCCTCAACTAAAAATCAGGAGAAACAGAAGACAATGCCTGAAGAAGTCATGAACCTAATGATGTGCACAGAAGAAGCAGATAGTGACCTGCCACAGAAAGAAATTTTCAAAATGCTGCTTGGACTCATACAGGATATGAAGGAAGCAATACAGAAAAAGGATGAAATGATAGAGGAGATAAAGGCAATGCACCAAAGGGAAATACAAGATTTAGGGATGAAATAACAGAATCCAGTGGTGAATTGACAGATTTTGCCAACAGATTTGAGGAGACAGAATTGCACCAGTGACGTAGAGGATAACCAAGCAGACCTCAGCAAACAGGAAAAGCAGTCAAATAAGACAATCAGAGAAGCTGAAGAAAACTTCAGAGCTGTGTCTGATGCTGTGAATAGGAACAATATTAGAATAGTTGGACTACTAGAACAAGACACAATAAAGAAGTCAACAGTGAATGTAGTGAGGGAATTCTTAGAGGAAAACTTCCCCAGCTTAAATGAAAATCAGGCAACCATTCATGAGGCTGAAAGAACACAGCCAGACTGAATCCTATAAGAAGTCTCCAAGACACATAATAGTCAAATTATCCAACTATGAGGAAAAGCAACTAAGGAAAAACAAATAGTCAAGTATACAGGTATCCCAATAAGAGTATGTTCAGAGATATCAGCGGAAACAATGACAAAGAGGAGGGAATGGGAACATATTCCAAAAATTGAAGGAAAACTACACAAATCCAAGAATACTCTACCAGGCCAAATAATCTATTAAGATAGATGGAGAAGTAAGAGTCTTCCCAGACAAGGAAAAAACTCAAAGAATACATAAAAAGAAACCCAGCCCTCCAAAAGATCCTTGCCAATCCAGTATGGGCAGAAGCTCAACACTTACCAAGGGAGAATAAGAGACAATCACATAGAACAACTCCACCCATAGCGTGACAAAGAGAAAACAGCCCCCAGGATTGCATTGGCTCAATAGTGGAAAGAAGGCAAACATAAACCACACAGACAAGTGGATAAGATAGGTAGGTAAGAAAATACCCAACACAAAGGTACAAGATGGCATCACAGAGTCCACAGATGGATGTGATAACACTGCATATCAATGGTCTGAACTCAGGCATTAAAAGGCAGGGGCTAACAGACTGGCTTGGAGAACATAACCCATTGATCTTCTCCCGGAAGGAGACTCATCTCAAGCTTGCAGACAAAAACAAGTTGAGAATTAAAGGCTGGAGAAATATATACCAAGCAAATGGTAATGCAAAAAAAGCAGGGGTAGCGATCTTAATATCTGACAAAATGACCTCAAGATACAGGCTATACTGGAGATCCCCTTGCCGAGGGGTCTCGGGGAGGAGATGAGCCAGTCAGGGTGCGATGTAACAATGATGAGAAATACAACCTTCCTCTACTTCCTAAAGGTTTCCTCCCCGCTCCCACTACCATGACTCGAACTCTATCTTGCAAGACTGGCTAGACCAGAGGAGGTACACTGGTACAGATAGGAACTGAAAATACAGGGAATCCAGGATGGATGAGCCCTATAGGACCAGTGGTGTGAGTGGCAAAACAGGGAGGGTAAAGGGAGAATGGGTAGGAAAGAGGGAACCGATTACATGGAACTGTGTGTGACCTCCTCCCTGGGGGACAGACAACCGAAAAGTGGATGAAGGGAGACGTCGGACAGGCCAAGATATGACAAAATACCCATTTATAAACTATCAAGGGCTCATGAGGGAGGGGGGAGCAGGGAGAGAGGGGAAAAATGAGGACCTAATGTTGGGGGTTTAAATGGAGAGAAAATGTTTTGAGAAATGATGTACAAATGCGCTTTACACAATTGATGTGTGTATGGATTGGGATAACAGTTGTATGAGCCCCTAATAAAATGTTAAAAAAAAAAAAAAAGATACAGGCTACAGCAAGAGACAAGGAGGGGCATTATATAATGCTCAAGGGAACAGTAGACCAAGAACCAGTGAGCATAATAAATATATGTGCCCAATGAGAGACCCATGAAATTTGTAAATCAAACACTCCAAAAGATGAAAAAAGAAGTCACAGGCTCAACAATTATAGTTGGAGACTTTAATACACCACTCTCTGAAAAATACAGATCACTGGGAAAGAAAGTCAACAAGGAGGCTACAAATCTAAACAGCACAATTGGATGACTTGACTTGATAGATATTTTCAGAGCTTTCCACCCACATGCAAAAAATTCACATTCTTTTCAAGCCAAAATGGCACATATTCGAAAATAGACCAAATGATGGGACACAATTCAAACTTGAGTAAATTCAAGCACATAGGTATTACACAGACATCTCTCTCTGATCACTGTGTCATAAGGCTGGAAATTAACAGAAGGATGGTGAAGAAAACAAGGGAAAACAATTGGAGGAAGAACAATTCTCTATTGCAAAAGGAGTGGGTATTCACCCAGATCAGAGATGAAATCAGGAAGTTTCTAGAAACCAATCAGAAAGAAAATATGACGTACCAAAACCTTTGGGATACAGCAAAGGTATTTATCAGAGGAAGGCTGATAGCAATAAATGCACACATGAAAAAAGAAGAGAGAGTCGTGGATGATATGCCGACACAAAACTTACACCAATTAGATCAGAGTCAACAGAACAACCCAACTAAGAGCAAGAGGAAAGAAATAATAAAAATCAGAGCCGAGATACAGGAGAGGGAAAACAAGAAAACTATGGAAAAAAGTAATGCAGCTGAAAGTTTGTTCTTTGAAAGAATTAGCAGAATTGATAGACAGCTGGAAAATCTAACCAAAGAAAGGAAGGAACAAACGACAATTGCAAGGATGAAGGATGAAACAGGGGACATTACAACGGACCCTAATGAAATCAAAAGGATAATTACACAGTACTATGAAGGCCCATACTCTAACGAATTTAACATCTTGGAAGACATGGACAAATACTTGGAAACACAATCCCTCTGTAGACTATCTCAGATGGATGTTGAGAACCTCAATAAACCTGTAGCAATGAAAGAAATAGACAAGGTTATTAAGGGATTATGAGCCAAAAAATCCCATGAGCCAGATGGCTTCACAGGAGAACTACCAAGCATTCAGGAAAGAACTGACACAAATCCTACACAAACTCTTCCAGAACATAGAAAAAGATGGAAAACTTCCAAACTCTTTTTAGGAGGCTAGTATAACTCTTATACCTAAAGCGGGCAAAGATCCCACAAGAACTGAAAACTACAGAACAATATTCCTCATGAACATCTATACAGAAGTCCTTAACAAAATACTGGTCAATATAATACAACAGCATATTAAAAAAATAATTCACCATGACTAAGTGGGATTCATACCAGGGGTGCAGGGATGGTTCAACATATGAATCAGTATTAATCAAATTAATCAAATACCATCAGTATTATTTGCCACATTGGCAGGAAAAATGGTAAGAATCACACGATAATATTGATAGAAGCAGAAAAAGCATTAGACAACATCCAACATGCATTCCTGTTAAGACACTCAAGAAGATGGGAATAGAAGGAAAATTCCTCAATATTATACAAGCTATATAAAGGAAAAACCAACAGCCAATGTGGTAGTTAATGGACAAAAGATGAAAAAAATTCCACTGAAAAACGGGACCAGACAAGGATGCCCCTGGTCCTCACTCCTATTTAATATCATATTGGAGGTCCTAGCTAACAACATAAGACAAAGAAAAGACAACAAATGTATTCATCTAGGGAAGTAAGAGGTGAAATTATCGTTATTTGTAGATGATATGATTCTATATGTTGAAAATCCCCTAAACTCCACAAGTGGAGTGTTGGAAGCAATAGAGTATGGCAGAGTTGCAGGACACAAGATCAACAAATAGAAGTCTATCGGACTGTTGTACACATCAGACAAGATCACTGAAGAGACTATTAAAAAGGTAAAACCCTTTACAATAGCCAATCACAAATTGACATATCTAGGAATATACCTGACTTTCTAGATTTGTTTGAGGAAAATTATAAAGCATTACTACAAGAAACCAAGATTGACCTCAACAAATGGAAGAACACCCCATGCTCATAGATTGGCAGACTCAATATAGTAAAGATGTTAGTTCTGCCCAAGGCACTATATAAGTTCAATGCTATCCCGAAACGAATACCACCATCCTTCTTCAAAGAATTGTAAAAACGGATTACCAACTTCATATGGAGGGAGAAGAAGCCCAGAATTAGCCGAGAACTCCTTAAGAAGAAGGACATAATGGGAGGGTTTGCTCTACCTGACTTTAGCACATATTATATGGCCACAGTAGTCAAAACAGTGTGGTACTGGTATAACAACAGATATTCAGACCAATGGAAAATACCTGAACACCCAGAAATAAAAACAACAGTATACAGGCAACTGATCTTTGATAAGGGCCCAAAAATATCAAATGGGAAGCAGGTGCCCTCTTAAATAAACGGTGCTAGGAAAAAAATGGTTATCTACCTGCAGAAAAGTGGAGCAAGACCCTTACCTCTCTCCATGCACAAGAATAAACTCAAGGTGAATCACAGACGTTGAGATTAAAACCTCAGACAATTAGGGCCATTAATGAGGGAATTGGGACAAACCTGAGAATCTTGGCACAGGGAATACATAGGCTATTGGAAATAGGGTAGGATACAAATACAGAGGAGTCACAAATAGACAAGTGGGATATACTGAAGATAAGTCACCTGTGTACTGTACGTCAAAAGAATTCACCAAGAGAGTAATAAGAGATCCCACCAACTGGGAAAACATCTTTAACCATGACACATCAGACAAAGGCCTTATTACTAAAATCTACTATACTTTGCAAGATTACAATAAGAGAAAAACTAACTGCCCACTGAGTAGGTTGGCAAAGGACCTGAACAGAAGTTTCAGAGAGTCTGAAATCCGAATGACCAATAAACATGAGAAAATGTTCCTGATCATTAGCCATAAGATACATTCAAATTAAAACAACTATGAGATACCACTTAACACCCTCAAAGATAGCCCAATTCCAAAAATCAGACATCAACAAGTGTTGGAGGGGCTGTGGTGAGATAGGAACTCTCATCCACTGCTGGTGGACCTGTAGGTATGTATAGCCACTATGGAAATTGATTTGGCAATTTCTAAAACAGATGGAAATTGAGCTACCATACGACCCAGCAATCCCCCTACTGGGCATATACCCAGAAGAGGCAAGAAACAAACCATGGCCAGACATCTGTGCTCCAATGTTCATTGTGGCACAGTTCACAATGGTAAGGAGTTGGAAACAACCCAAATTTCCATCAACAGACGATTGGATTAAAACACTGTGGTACATACATACAATGGAGTACTACGCATTGCTACAAAGCAGTGCTGCATGGGAAGAACTGGAGGAAATTATGTAAGTGAAGTAAGCCAACCACAAAAGGACAAGTACAACATGAGTCCGCTGAGGTAAGTTTATAAAAAAAGAAAAGAAAAATGCAAAAGGGGCACAGGGAAAAAGCTATTGTATACAAACACTCCAAGGGTGAGGTCCAGGTAGTATGGCAGGGGCCGGACCAAATCCAGGGGTACATATGGTAGCTGACTAAAAAGGAGGGAGGGGGAGGAAAGGGGGAAAAAAAAGAGATGTGTGGTGGGGGAATAGGGCACTGACTCGCCCAAGGGGAGGGTATCCTTTGTGTCTCCACAGGGAAAGAGGGACCAGACTTAAATCCAGTGTTCCGGGATGTGAATGCAGCGTGCCGGCTTGGAGAGGGGAGTCACTGGAGGGGTCTGAGGGCTCGGCCCCAATACCAGCTATGTGGACAACTGCCCCTCCCCCCCAGAAGAATTTACTTTAGAGGACAGCACTGAAGCTGCAGCTAGGGGAGAGGGACATGTCTGATCAGAGCACAGGGGAGCAAATGAAGTGGGGAGGAAGAGAGAGTGGAGCACATCCTGGCCCACCAGGTCTGGAAGATGATATCCCTGCTCCGAACAGCCAATACACAGAGTGGACCATATGGCTGATCCCACTATGAGACACGACATCCTTCACTGACCCATGGCCCTACGAAGGACTCAGTGTCGGGATTGACCCGGTCTGACCCCCGACACGGAGGCAAAACACTAAAGCAGTGCAGCAGAGCAACGTGGGGAGCAGAGCGAGGAGCTCCCGAGGGAGTGCAAAGGATAGATTCTGGGGCCAGAGCATGGCACCTCATCGGACTTGACTGGAGGACATGCCTTGAGGTCAAAAATCAGACCATGATCTATTTACAGGTTTTTCTTTCTTTTTAAAATTTCAAACATTTTTTGTTTTCTTTCTTTAAAAAAAATTAATTTATTCTTTTCTGCATCGTTGGATTTCTTTTCTGTTGTCATCGTTATGTTCTCTTTAGTTGCTTTGTCTTGCTATGCCTTGTTTTTTGGTGCATATTATTATCTCTGTATATCCATCTAGATAAGATAAGCTGGATGAACAGTCTGGAGGAGAAAACAATGGGACCAATGGTTCCAGGGGGACATGGGAGAGGAGGAGGCGGGGAAAGGAGGTGATGTTGACCAACCCATGGACAATGGAGTAACAAGTGATCCAAAATTAGTGGCAAGGAGGTGTGAGAGGCCTGGTAGGGATTCAGCAAGGACAATGTAACTGAGAGAAATTACTGAAACCCAAATGAAGACTGAGCATGATAATGGGACAAGAGGAGTAAAAGGAAATAGAGGAAAGAAGTAGGAGGCAAAAGGCATCTATAGAGGTCTAAATACAGGCATGTACATATGTAAATATGTTTATATAGGATGGTGGGGAAATAGAT
>NW_022103938.1:957132-960837 GCF_000313985.2 Echinops telfairi
ATGGACAACAGAAAAGTGGGTGAAGGGAGACATCGGACAGTGGAAGATATGACCAAAAAAATAATTTATAAATTATGAAGGGTTCATGAGGGAGGGGGGAGTAAGGAGGGAGAGGAAAATGAGGAGCTGAGACCAAGGGCTCAAGTAGAAAGCAAATATTTTGAGAATGATGATGGCAACGAATGTACAAATGTGCTTGACACAATGGATGTATGTATGGATCGTGATAAGAGTTGTACGAGCACCCAATAAAATGATTTCATAAAAAATGATTTTAATCCTAAATAAAATATAACTAATACAAAAAGATCAAATATCCCTACTACCTCTTAGCTTTGTCCTTGAGGTTTTGCTCCCTCCCCCCCAAAGTATTAAATAGAAAAGGAAGCATTCATAATTCATATGATCATTTTTTGTATGAAATTGTTCTATAAATGGAAACACAAGAGAACAACTGAGGAACTACTTTTAGCATAACAGAATTAAGTGAGTTCCAACCTCATAAGATGAATATGCAGCAATATTTGTCAATCTATCTATCAAAGTTGTATTTGAAAAAAATCTCTTGGCTGCAATTACACTTCTAGGAATTCATTCTATAGTTCTACTTGCAGAGTTGAGAAATGATGTGTCATCAAGGTTATTCACTGCAGTTTTGTTTGTAGTAGAAAAGATTGGAAGCAGCTCAAATTTACATCAGTCACAGTCTAGTTAATGAATGATGATGTGTGCATACAATGTAAGCTGTGAAGGTTTGAACATAGATGAAAATCTTTAGATAAATGCACAAACATGCCTCAACTATATTTTTAAGTGAGAATAAAAATAGTGGGTTTGTTGTGATATGTTAGCTTTAATGTCAAATAATTGAAGAATTAATCCTGATATTTGTCTGGCTATTGAAATTTTGGGAGGTTACGTAAAACAAACCAAACAACCAAGAAACTAAAGTCAGTTTACTTAAGAGGAAGGGGTAGTGGGAATCGGGCCAAAGGGACAAGAATTAGGGGGAGACTTCCCTGTGTGCCTTTTACCTTCTAGTTTTTTATTCATGTGACTATTACTTTAAGAATCATAAATAAACAGTTTAAGAAAAACAAAGCAAGCCACCTTTGAAGAGCTAGCTGAGTCCTGAATAAATCTGATCACAAAACTCGAAGCTATCTTTAATAGGGAAGCTTATAAATCCACAACAGAAACCCATAATTTGTGCAGGTATACAATGCCACTTTGTGTGAAAGATTAAACCCTTTCACCATACTTTATTGGAGATGCATTCAATAGAAGGTGCGCTGTAATTCCCGAGGAAAGAAAACCCTGTGAGAACTTTCAATTTACTGAGAGACAGGTGAGTAAATAAAAGGTGACACAACTTTTTATCGTGGGCCCTGGAAGAATTAAATGTGACTTGCTTGGGAAAGAGATAGGGAGCACTAGAGGAGGTCACTGGGTGTGATAAAGCTGGACCTTAATTTAGAAGGATGAGCAATAATTATCCAGGTGATGCAGTGGGAAGAGAGATCACATTGAGAGAAGTGAGAAGGCATGGCCTCATTGACACATGGCATATCATGCAGAACAGATAGCTGTAAGTAGCAGAAGTGGTGGAGATAGAAACAGCGACAAAGACAAGAGTCAGAATATAAGGGTCTGGGGCTAAATTAGAAGTCTTCGATAAGTCATTCTCAAATAGGGATGAGGCTTGGTCTAGCTTGTGCTCCAGAACTATCTCCTGTCAATGATATGGAAGTTAGATTGGCAGATACCTAGAAAAGAAGTAGACATGGTCATGAAGTTTTTAGCATAATATAAATAGACGTTACAAAGGTCTGAAAAAGTCTACCTTAATGAGAATGGTCAGAAGAGGATAGAATAGAGATAGACAAAGGAAGTTAAGTGACAGAGGAGATGGCAAAAATAATTTGTATTTATTATTTCAACAAATATATATTGCGATCCAACCATGTCATAGTTAAAGACAGAGTGCAGTACCAAATACAGACATAAGGTGGGATTTAAATTCTAGTGAGAGAGACTGACAATAAACACACACACAAACACACACACACACACACATCTCAAACACACACACATATATATTTATACATATAAAATCAGTTTTTGACCTGTGCCTATAGAAGGTTGAAGTAGAGGCTATGAAAGTAAATGGCTGGCATTTCAGGCTGGGTGGTCAAGGAAATCCTCTTGTTGAATGTTATATTTAGACTGATCAGAAGGAAAAGAGGAAACTAGTCAGGTGGAAACAATGGGAATGATCATTTAACCTGGTACCCTTAGGAACATTTGGGTAAGCAGGTTGATGCAGCAGGGTCATGGTGGAAGGAAAAGTGTTAAAGAGTTCTAAGTAGACAGGCAGGAGTGAGGTAACATAGGGCTTTGTTAACTGAGGCCAAGCATTTGGATTTTATTCTAAGTACGATGTGACCCTAATGAGGATTTTAAGCAGGGGACTGATCTGGTCAGGTTTATGTTTTAAAAGTATTAATAGAATTCTAAAGAAATCCTGGTGGCACAGTGATTAAGCGCTTGGCTGCTAACCAAAAGGTAGGCAGGTGGAATCCACCAGCGGCTCAATGGCAGGTAGACGACGCAGTGTGCTTTCATAAAGATGATGGTGTTGGAAACCCTGTGGAGCAGTTTGACTCCTCCCTGCTCCAGAACTCACTCAGTGGCAGTGGGTTGTGATAGAATTCTGTCATTCTCACGAGAGGTGATTACAGTACTATTGGGAAACGATCACATTGGGAAAGGCAAACAGAGAGAGAATGGACAAATCCAAGACGTGTTTTGTAGGTGCCCTTACAGTTTGGATTGTGGCATGAGAGGAAGAGGGGGATCAAGAATTTTACTTTAAGCATCTTAAAAAAAATCATTTTATTGGGAGCTCTTACAGCTATCACAATCCACCCATCCACCCACGTGTTGTGAACATTTGTACATATGTTGCCATCATCATTTTCAAAACATTTCCTGTCTGCTTGAGCCCTTGGTATCAGCTCCTAATTTTCCCATCTCCCTCCCTCATGAATCTTTGATAATTTATAAAATTTTTTTTCATATCTTGCACCGACCGCTGTCTCCTTTCACTTGTTTTTCTGTTGTTTGTCCCCCTGGGTGGTGGTGGTGGGGTTATATGTCGATCATTGTGATAGGTTCTCCCTTTCTGTCCCCACCTTCCCCCTACCCTCTTGGTATCACTACTCTCATTATTGTTCCTGAGGGATTTATCGATCCTGGATTCCGTGTTACCAGCTCTTATCTGTACCAGTGTACATGCTCTGGTCTAGCTGGATTTGTGAGGTAGAATTGGGGTCATGATATGGGGGTGGGGTGGGGAGGAGGAAACATTAAGGAAATAGAGAAAAGTTGTATGTTTCAGTGGTGCTATCCTGCTCCCTGACTGGCGTGTCTCTTCCTTGTGGCCCTTCTGTGAGGGAATGTCTAATTGTCTACAGATGGGCTTTGGGTCTTCACTCTGCCTCCCCCCTCATTTACATCTATATGATTTTTTGTTCTGGGTCTTTGATGCCTTATACCAGATCCCATCTGTATTAGTCTAGGTACTTTGGAGAAACAAATCCACAGCAACTCACGTATAAGAGAGAGTTTTATGCAAAGAAAATGTGCATCACGAAAACATCCCAACCCAATGCTGCCCAAGCCCACAAGTCCAACATTAACCCA
>NW_022103938.1:961811-966106 GCF_000313985.2 Echinops telfairi
TGGCAGCCAGGTCACCAACCGCCAGTCCCCAGCTCCAGAGATGTCTTAAAGGGATCTCAACTTACAGCGACACAGTTCACACGGTAGGCATCCCACAGGTAGTGTAGCCTGTAAATTGAGGCACAGAACAAGCAAGGCAGCCACACACTGGTCCAATGATCAAGGAGCGAGCGACAAGAAAGGCGAGGCTCACCAAGCCATTTATCTCTCCGCCCTTCAGTTAATCCCACTTGTGTTTATCGGCCAGGCTGGCACAATAAACTCTCTCACTGATTATTTAAACAATGCAAATTTATTATAGTGGTTGTTCATGAATAACATCACCATCATCCGGTCATAGCAGGAACACATAAGTACTTCCAGAACATTAGCACATAGAAAGTTGAAACCAAGTAATACACAGGGATTGCATATGGTATGGTGATAGATCTATGTTCACTTTTAAGTAACAACTTCATGGCGATGAAGCAGTGTTTACTCTTATGTCCCTAGATTGGCACATCTGTTGGTTCTGCCTCTTTCACTGCGGGCATCCTTCTCAACAAGCAGCCTCAACGAGCAGCACTGGACTGGTGTCTCTAAGCAAAGCTGCTCCTATTCAGGGTGTACTCTGGTTTGGCAGACAAGTGCTCCACCAGCAGCTCCTCTGGGTCGTGCACTTTCAAGTCGGGTTTCTGCTGTTGCTTAGGCCAGCTAGGAACTGCCTGAGGCTTCCTGTGTTCTTAGCTGCCCCTCATGCTTCGTGCTGTTGCCGCCCCACCTGATACTACTGTTCTCAGCCCATTGCTCTGCTACTCCTTCTGGCTTCTGCTGCTGTTTTCTCTCCATTCTGCCTTTTCATGAGTCCACAGTTTCTGCTGTTACTGGTGTGCATTCCTTCAGATGAATCTCCCAATTTCTTATTCCCTGGCCGACATCTCCACCCTGGGGCCAGGATTGAGAGGGGAGTAGGGTGCTCTTAAACACAGTTTTTAAGTCCTCAAGAAACATGCTGCATTCTCCATCTCTAAGAGCCTGTTTGCATTCTGCAGCCTAGGAAACTCCAGTGGGCCTTTGGTGCCCCCGGCTTTCACTGGTCTCATCATGACCCCATTCAGGTTTTAATGCACCAGGACTTAGGTGAACCTTCATAGTGATGTTGGTCCTCATCAATTGTCTTCACTTGTGGTTCTGCTCTTAGAATCAGCACCAAAGGCTACCTCATTCACCACAAAAAGGTTCCAGAGCCCAAATTATTTTACACCCTGGACCCTTCACATCAAACAATATTTGATCATTAGTGTAACATAAATTCATATAAAGAAGAGTGAGGGAAAAGCAAATTTTGCTGGGGGAAGCATTCCAGGTTCAAATTTCTGTTGTGGGTGTGTTGAATCTGTGTTGCCTAAGGTGGATGGTTCAAACCCACCAGCTGCTCTAGGGGAGAAAGAGGAAGCTCCTGTAAAGATCCGCAGGCCCAGAAATTCTACGCAGGCATGCTATCAGTTGAAATCTGCTCAATCGCAGTGAGTTTGTCTTTTCTCGGGTCACTAAATATCTAAGATGCGCTGGATGCAAATCATGGTTTTAAATGGCCTTGTGTGTTGGTGAAAGTTGGGCTTTGACTAAAGAGGGTCAAAGATGTATAGATGCACTTGAATTATGGTGCTGGCAAAGAATATTGCAGGCACCATGGACTGCCAGAGGAACAAACAAATCTGTTTTTAAAAATTGTTTTACAAGTCTGTCTTGGAAGAAGTGCACCCAGAATGCTCTGTAGAAACAGGGATGGTGAAATATGTCCTTTGGACATATATCAGGAGAGACTCGACACCAAAAAACCAAACTCACTGCTATCAAATCTATTCAGATCCATAGTGCCCATATTGGACAGCGTAGAACTGCCCCTATGGGTTTCTGAGGCTGCAATTATTGTTATTATTATTATTATTCTTTTTAATAGTTGCATCTCTATTTAAAAGTCTCACCGACCAACTTAGTGTTTTCCACCCACCCGGGGAAGTGGGAACTTTCCCTGTTTTCTCAATCTTTGGCTGAGGTGCCACCTTTGTGGGAATCCTAGTAGTAGCATGGCGGCCTTTTTAGATGCTGCTTTGCCGGTTTTGCTTCCTGGGCAGCCCCGAGAACCTGTTCTCATTGAGCCTTTCCAACTTCAGCCTTCTGATTCCTCTTGGCCATGACATCAGCCAGACATGCACCGGGATGTGACTGCCTGGAATGTGACTGCCTAGCAGTTTCTTTTCTTTGAAATTTCTTCTGATTTCCCTATTTTGTTCTTCCTTCTATAGAGAACAGTCCAGTTTTTCTGCTGGGGGTTTCTTCTTGGAAAGAAATGCTGATTCGAATTTGGTCTTAAGAAACTGGAAAACCTTTCCATATGTCCCGGCAGAGTGCCTCCCACGTCCGGGGTAAATCTTGCACCTGCTGCAAAGGCACAGCTGCACCTTCATGGCTGAAATCACAGAGGAACAGGGTAGATGGAAAAGAGAAGGGAGGCTGTTAATTCTTTATGGGAGTAGAAAGCTTCCTTTTTCCTCTCACAGCATGGCTGGTGGTTTTGAACCGCTGACCTTGCAGTTAGCAGCCCAATATGTTTTCCACTACAACCAGCAGGGATTCTCAGAAGAAACTAGTCTCTGGAAAGGAACATTATGCTTGCTAAAGTAGAGGGTCATCAAAAAGGAGGAAGGCACTCGAAGCGGTGGCCTGACACAGTGGCTGCAGGCTAAGAGCAGTGGTGAGGGTGGCTCAGGACTGGGCAGGGTTCTGTTCTGTTGTACGGAAGGTTGAGGCAGAATGGACTCAGGGGCACTTCACAAACAACAGCGACAGTATCCAAATGGAGATGGCAAGAATGCCATGGACTATATGAAAAGAAAACCGAGAGATGTAGATTTTGGAGATATAAAAGTATTTAAAATCACAGCACAAGATGAAGTTCATGTCCTTGAACAGCACATAATTAAACTCTAGTAGAAAGGTTGACGAGTCAAATCCACCCTGACCCACTGCAGATGACAGGTCTAGCCACCTGCTTCTATACTGCACACAGGAGGTCACCGTAAGGCAGAATCAACTCAAGGGCAACTAACAACAATGAGTGAAATCACCCCAGAAAAAGCGGTTGAACCTGTGAGAAAACATCTGCACTGGTTTGTCTTTCTGGTTCTTGCAAGTTTTCAACTCTTACCATTTTCCGTCACTTGTTTTCGTGGGAAATATCTGAGTTTCCCTTCTCGGACAGGCTCCTGCCTGACACCGGCTTCCGCTTCCAAAGACTTTACTTCTCCCAGAAAAGATGTTGAAGGACTGAGGCCTAGGGTGCTCTAGAATTGACAATGTGATGGGATAAGGAGCTATACAAGGATCTCAGTAAGAAACAACCAGTGAGATAACAGACTGACTGGGAGAGGGTTGGTGCCACTGAGACGGAGACGGAGATGGAAGCATGCTATGAAGAGGACGGCTTTGAAATGGATCGTGGTGACAATTGCACAATGGGATTGAAACATGGAATGGTATGGATATTAGCTCTCCGTAAAACGGCTTTGAAGAACAAAACAAAACAAGCGGATGTCTTTGATGACAGCTCAACAGCTGAGTGAGGGGTCAGGTCAGATAAGAAAGTAAGGTAACAATGGCTGGTGACGCATCAACATGGACTTTGTCTTTATAGAGCTTTAAGTCTAGTGAGTAAACCAGAGACACAAAGAACATTAGCAAACAAACAAGTCTTTACAAGCCATACGAAAGGCCAGGGCTGAGTTCTGTTGGGGAAATGTGGTGGGCAATTTAGACTGGGGATCAGAAATTATTTCCCCGAGGAAGTGGCATTTGATCTGATTCTTGAAGCATAGAACTTTGGCAAGAGTTAGCCAGAATATTCCAGGTAGATGGGTTAGTTTCTTGTGAATAACACAAAAGCAAGAGAATCTTGGAGCATTTAGGGATCTGAACAAAAGTCAGTGTGAATAGGGAGAGCGGTGCTAGAAAAAGGGTTTGAAGAGGTATGAAAATCCCGATTATGTAAGCACAGATACTCTTCTCATGGAAATGGAAAAAGGAACTAATGGAGATAAGATGCTACTCAAAGCTTTTAAGCACAGGGTAATACGTAGACACAAATAAAACAAAGTGAAAACAAACAAACATTACTTTGGTTGCTTTATCGCAGTGGTTCGCAACCTTTCTTTTTTTTTTATAGATGTTGATGAACATTTGACAGTTTTTGTCACGTGAAATTATTTTTTGTTTGTTTTGTTTTAAATTGGGGGCTCTTACAGCTCTTTTTTTTT
>NW_022103938.1:967048-978232 GCF_000313985.2 Echinops telfairi
TAGACCAGAGGATGTACACTGGTACAGATAGGAACTGGAAATACAGGGAATCCAGGGTGGATGATCCCTACAGGTTCTCAACCTTTCTAATGCCGTGACCCTTTAATACAGTTACTCATGCAGTGACCCCCGGGGCAACCTTAAAATTATTTTTCATTGCTACTTCATAGTGTAATTTTGCTCCTGTTATGAATCGGGTGACACCTGTGAAAGGGTCGTTTGACCCCCAAAGGGGTCATGACCCACAGGTTGAGAACCGCTGCTTTATGGGGAATGCCTTAGAATTGGAGCACAAAAGCAAATGCTTCTACCGCTATGCTGTCTGTTTGTATGTTCCTTTGATGGTGGAACCTTTGTCGTCGGTAATTTAAATAGGGTCACCCAAGGTGTACGTGTTTCAGTGGAGCTTCCAGACAAAGAACAGACTACAAGGAAGGAATAGGCTGCCCATTTCTATGGGATTAGCTATTGAGAACTTTATGAATAACGGTGGAACTGTTGCCAGATATTGAAAACTAGGAATAGCAGCAGAAGACTGTCAGGGACAGCGCCAGAAGAGGCAGCTCTCGGGTTGGAAGGCTCTCAAGTTAAGGCTAAGAGAGCGCTTTCTCGAAGTAGAGTCCATTATAATGATGAGAATGGAGTAGAGCCTTTGGGACCTTCCTTTGCTGATGGAGCATGCCTCAAAATGAGAATAAACAGCATTTATTAATAATCAAATAGTGGAACATGCAAAGAATGAATCTAGGGAAACTAGAAGTCATCAAGCTTCAAATAGATCAACATACAATAATCAATCAGATTCTTGTATACAAACGAAGAGAGCTCTGAAAAGCATCAGATGGGAACCTGAAACATAGGGAATCCAGGACAGATGAACTCCTCAGGACCAGTGGTGAGAGTAGTGATACCGGGAGGGTGGAAGGAAGGTGAGGGAGAAAGGGGGAACAGATGACAAGGATTTACATATAACCTCTTCCCTGGGGGACGGACAGCCAAGAAGTGGGGAAGGGTGACGTCAGACGGTGTAAGATATGATAAAATAATGATAAGTTATAAATCATCAGGGGTTCATGGGGGAGGGAGGAGGGAGAGGGAGGGGAAAATGAGGAGATGACACCAAGGGCTCAAGTAGAAAGCAAATGTTTTGAGAATGATGATGGCAACAAATGTACAAAAGTGCTTAACACAATGGATGGATGTATGGATTGTGATAAGAGTTGTACGAGCCTCCGATAAAATGATTACAAAAAATTAAATACATAGCTTTAGGGAAAAAAAATTTCAGTTTTTTTTTTTGATGCCCTCTCTTATGTTCATGAAGGATCACGGTCTGCAGTTTTCTATCTTTGTGGAGTCTTTTCCTGGTTTGGGGATCGGGTTATATTGGCTTTGTAGAATGACTGCTGTACCTTTCTATATTCTGGAATAGTTTGTGTAGAATTGGTGTCAACTCTTCTTTGGATACTTGGGAGAATTTTCTGTGAAGCCATCTGGTCCTGGGTTTCTTTTGGTTGGGTGTTTCTTGATGACCTTGTCTACACCTTTTTTACTCCTGCTCTTTTCAAGTCCTTATTGTCCATATGTGTTAGTTTGGGAAGAGTGCTTTTCTGGGTATTTGTCCATTTCATCTAGATCATTGAATTTGTTGCAATACAGTTTTTCATAATACTGCGTTATTATTCTTTTTATTTCATTTGGGTGTGTTGTGATACCACCTGTTTCATCCATAATTCTAGGTATTGTCATCTGCTTTTTCTTTTCCTTTGTTAAGTTTGCTTGTGGTTTGTTGATTTTGCTGGCCCTTTCAAATCACGAACTTCTTGATTTGTTTATTTTTTTCCCTTTGTTGTTCCTATTTTCCAGTTCATTTATTTCTGCTCTAATTTTTATTTCTTTTCTCTTGCTGATGGATAGTTTATGTATTGCCTGTTCTAGTGGTGAGATGTGTTGAGTTAAGGTGTTGAACATGTTTCTCTCTTCCTTTTTCATGTGTGGCTCACTTGCTATAAAGTGACCTCTGATAACTGCTTTTGCTGTATCCCATAGGTTTTGATATTATGTTATCATTCTCATTTGTATCTAGGAACTTATTAATTTCATATCTTATTTCGGCTAACCTTCAGTCTTTTTGGAGCAGCATTTTGCCGTGTCTTCAAGTGTTTGTCTCTGATTTTTTAATTCTTTCATTGTTGATTTCCAGTCTTTTGGCACTGTCATCGGAGAAGATAGTTTGAATGATCTCTATGTGTTTGAATTTGCAAATGCTTGCTTTATGGCCCAGTATGTGGTCTATTTTAGAATATGAGCCCTGTGTGTTGGAGAAGAATGTGCATTTTTTTACTGTTGGTCGAACAACTCTGTAAACATCTAGGAGGTTGAGTTGTTTGATTGTGTTGTCCAACTCTACAGTTTCTTTATTGAGTTTCTTACTTGTTGCTCTACCTTTCCTTGAAAGATGTGTTTTGAAGGCTCCTACTATTATTGTTGAACTGGTGGGTCCTCCTTTAATCTCTGAGAATTTGGTTGATGAATTTCGAGGGTCTTTTGTTGGATGCATACATGTTTATTATGGTTATGTGTTCTTGCTCTATTGATCCCTTGAACATTATGTAGTGTCCATTCTTGTCTCTCATTATGTTGTGTAGTTTGAACTCTATTTTGTCAGAGATTAATATCACCACCACTGATTTTTTTTTATTGCTACTGGTGTGGTAAAATTTTTTCCATCCTTTGACTCTCAAGCTATTTTTTAGACTATAACTCTTTATGGGAGTAGAAGACCTTATCTTTCTCCCACTGAGAAGCTGGTGATTTGAAACTGCTGAATTTGGTTAGTAACCCAACTTTTAACTCACTACACTATCAAAGCTCCTATAGGAAGGCTTAATATTGTGAAAATATTAGTGCTATCCTCAAACAAAACCAAATCCATTGCCTTTGAGTCAATGCTGACTCATAGCAACCCCCTGTGAGTTTCTGACACTGTAACTGTTTTCGGGTGTAGAAAGCCCAATCTTTCTCCAGTATTGCTGATGGTTGTTTCAAACTGCCAGGCGTGCAGATCCCAGTTCAACACATTAGCACTACACCACCACTAGGGGCCCAAAGCAACTATTAATAATATACAATTCTAATGTAGACCTCAACACCATTCTTCAAAGAAATAGAAAAATGAACTAAAAACGATTCGATACCTAAATGTATATCCCAGCAATATCAAGATCCTCAATGAGAAAATAGAGAAACTTAAGAGCCCCAGTACAGGTTATATATCCATTATCAAACAGAACAACACACACACACACACACACACACACACACACACACACACACACACACATGGCAGAAGACAAAATAAATGACTGGGACCTCCTAAAATTAAGGCACTCATGTGTATCAAAAACTTCATCTAAAAAGTACAAAGACTTTTTAAAACTTTTTTTACGCAAAGACTGGGAAACATTTTTTGGCAATGATATACTGAACAAGGGTCTAATCCCTAAAATCCATAGTAAACTGCAACATTTCAGCAGGAAAAAGACACAGAATTCAATTTAAAACGCGCAAAATACATGAACAGATAGTTCACCAAAGAAGACATCGAGGTGGCCAACAAGCACGAATGAAGGCTCGTGATGGCTAGTTATCTGACAGGGGAAAACCAAAACGGCAATGAGGATACACCTCACACTGGCATTGACAGGAAAATAAAAAACAAACAGCAAGACAACAGACAATAGCAGATAATGGAGAAAGTGCAGATTGTTCTCCTTATACATTGCCGGAGACTAAACATTGTGGAGAACAAGACGGCACTACCTCAAACAACTGAGCCTAGACATGCCATCTGACTCAGCAACCCCTTTGCTGGGCAGAGAGCTTAGAGAAGCAAGAGTCATACCAAGTAGAGACATACGCACACCCATGTTCACTGGAGCACTGCTCAGAATAGCAAGAAAATGAAAACGACCTAAATGCTATCAGTAGAGAACGAACGAAGAACCTTTCATACGTATACACAATGGAATACTTATTAGGCATCACTAAAGCATAATGATGAAGCACCTCTTAGCATGGATGAATCTGCAGAACGTTATGATGAGTGAAATTAGTTAATCACGAAAGGAAAAATATTGTGTGAGTCTAGTCCACTGTTAAAAAGAAAAAAATCAAGACAACGGTTTTCATAGCAAAGGGAGCAGACCTTGATGGTTACCAGTGGGGAGAAGGAAAGGGAGGAAACAATAGGCTAGAGGGTAGATAGGTCTTCACTTGGGTAAGGGGAAGATAGTATTCCACAGAGGCAGAAGAGACATCAAAGGGGAGGTTAAAGAAGGAGAGTAAGCTATTGGGAGATTTAATAAGTAGTTTAAGTTGTTAAATACTAAATTGGTGATCCGAAAACCATTGAATTCAGAGGTTCTGTACCTTTTCTTGGAGTTCTGGTGGCATAGTCGTTATGTGTTGGCCTGCTAATTGTAGAGTTGGCAGTTCAAAACCACTGGCTGCTCTTTGGGAGAAAGACAAGGCTTTTTACTCTCATAAAGAATTGCAGTCTTGGGAACCCACAGGGGCAGTTCAACCCTGTCCTTAGAGTCCTATATACTCGATGGCAATGAAGGTGAATGAGACCCCTTTTCCTGGGTGCAGTGAGAAAGAGGGTCACAGATGCCAATATTCTGGGTTCCAAAACCACCTATTTTATATTCTCTCCTCAACCTGGACTTCCACCATCACCTCCCTGAAAGGAATTCTCTCTCTCCAATCCAGCAACACTTCGCATCATTTGTTCAATTAGCTGAGGTTTCTAGGTGGTGCAAATGGTATGTGCTCAACCTACCTAAGGGTTGACAGTTTGAACTACCCAGAGGTGCCTGTCATCCTCCAAAAGAAAAAAAAGAGAAAGGCTTGGTTATCTGTGTCCATAATGATCACAGTCAATATATCCCAAGGAACAGTTAGCTCTAGTCTGTAAACACATGGGGTCATCAGGAGCTGGAAATGGCTCCACAGCAATGAATTTGGGTATTATGCCTGCTTGTTTTCACCAAGGCCAGGGAATTATTTGTAAGGAACATTTGCTTCTGTCTTGAAAATTCTTGACGAGAAAACATACAAGGGCCTGACTATCCTATTGAAGTAGGGAAGGGAAAACTACCAGGGGATCAAAGCCAATCCAGTTCACAATCTTCCTGAATTCCCTTCAGCAGAGAAAGCCAAGCACCAATTAGTGTCTCAATAATTAATCCTGTTGCGCTAGTCAGAGAGAGAGCTAGGAAAAACAGGGAAACATTTTGCTGACTTTGGGAAAACAAATCCACAAGTATACCTTGGAGATGTTGCTGGTTCAGGTCCAAACCATTGCAATAAAGTGAATATTGAAATCATATTAGTTATACAAGATTTTTTGTTTCCCAGTACATATGAAAGTTATTTTTACTCTATACTCATACCATAGTCTACTAAGCGTGCAATACTATTATAAAAACGTTTGAAATGCTGTGAGAATGACCAAAATGTGGCTCACAGACACGAAGTGAGCACATGTTGTTTTAAAAATGGCACCAGTAGGGTTGCTTAATGCAGGTTTGTCACAAACCTTTAATTTGTTAAAAAGTAAAAAACAACAAACCCCATAATACTTGTGAAGTATAATAATTCGCCATATGCAATGAGTCGGAATCAATTTGATGGCAGTAGCCATGGGATACCAATTCATAATTTTAGTTAAGTAAATTTTAGCAAGTTTTGGCAAAAGAGGGAAAGGGAAGGAAGGAGAAAGAACAGAATGGTCTTATCATTTGGGGCATTGCTAGGGTCACATAGGAATCACGGTAATTATTTCAACAGTTAAAATGGCATCACACTGACACATTAATATATTACAGAGACCAATGAAAGAAAATAAAAACTCTACTTTGGGGGCACATGGTATGTTTAAGTTTAATTTTTTTAAACCAAAAATAAGTTAATATATTTTAAATATGAAAAAGCAAATTGTCTATACCAGCCCCAGTGTGTAGTGGCTATGTGTTGGGCCAGGAACTGCAAGGTCAGCAGTTGGAAATCATTAGGGGAATCATGGAATAAGACAGGGCTTTCTGCTTCCCAAAGCAGTTACAATCTGGGAAACTTAAAGCAGTCCTCAAGGGGTGCTGTGAGTCACCATTGACTTGATGGCAATGAATTTGGTTTTGGTTTTCCTATATTGACCCATTTTCTCCTATGTTTCCTCCATGCAAAACCATTAGTAACTTACTAGGAGTACATTAAATATTCCTTTGTGCAGACAAAAAATTACATATGTGCATGCATATATATATACACACACACACACACATACACACATTTTTCTATTTGAATGAAAAAGTGAACTGATACTGTATAATTATGCATTTTGCTTTTTTAAAGCTTCATAAGATACCTGACAGAACTTTTCAATACATAACTTTTTCAATCTTTTTGTTATTGTTTTACTCTTACAGTTGCACATTATTGCATTTCGTTGATAAACAAACTATGACTGAACAAGTCCCTCACTGAAAAAGTTCTGCTGCAAACAATTCTAAAATGAACAATCTTGCTAATGTGGCCCAGATATCTGAAAAATAATGTTGTAGTTTTGGTTTTAATTTACATTTCTCTTATGATGTGTGAACATTTAGCAATTTGCATGTTCCCTTCGCTGTTCTATACGCTGTTTGCCCATCTCCTTTACTCAATTTGTAGGTTCTCTTTTGCTATTATTTCTATTTGTATGTACATATATACATAACATGTATTATTATATACATTCTTATCATATGAGTTGTAAATATTTAATTTCCTAGTTTATCTTTTGAAATTACTTAAGATCTTTTTATTACACTAAAGATTTTGAAACAAAATACCTATATATTTAATAAACATCTCTAAAAGATATACTTAAAAGATTATTATGATTATTTTAAATCATTTTATTTGGGGCTTGTACAGCTCTTCTCAAAAACCATACAGACATCAGTTGTGTCGAGCACATTTGTACATTTGTTGCCATCATCATTCTAAAAACATTTTCTTTCTACTTGAGCCCCTGATATCAGCTCATTTTTTTCCCTCCCGCCGCTGCCTTCCCTCCAAAAACTTATTTTTTAAACAAGAAAACACTGCATATTCATGAATGTGGTGGAGCACACAGGAAGTCAAGTTATGAATACTTCTTAGACTTAACCAAACACTTGAGCAAATGAGTCATTGAGCTTAGGACCATGGTGTCAGGGGACACTAAGGTCAATTGGCATAATGTAGGCCACAAAGACATTGCTCTACATTCGACTTTGTTGCATAGAGACTATGATGTCAAGAGCGGCTATCTGAGGTACAATTATTGTTCTTTCTCTCTCTGGAAGAAAGAAGAGTGAAACAAATTGAAGACACACAGTGTGGGACCCTGCCCACAGTCGAATGGTTCCTGTGGAGAACTGCACAATTAAAGAAGACAAAGAAGACAGAAAGCAGGCACAGGGGACTCAACTCCAAGCTTGGGAGAAGAGGCCTGAGTTTATTCAACAATGGGTTTTGATACCTCTTGGTGCATATAAGGAGAAATTTCTCTTTAAGATAAATGACAGACAAGCAAATGTTCCTTAAGATGAACGTACTTACCCCTTGTAAGTGGAGAGTCAAGCATCTGTAGAACAACTTAATCTAAACGCTCATGGGCAACAGATGCACTGCCGATAAACATCTTTTTGGGAATTTAGTGCTTGAGGTGCTCCCCCAGGTCCGGGACCTCGAAGGCGTGCCTTTCCACTAGGGCTGGCATGACACAGCTCTGTAGTCATGAGTGCTGGAAGTAGACCATGGGCACCTTCTTCCAGGTCCTAAGTTTCCCACAACATAGAAACACTTAGTCCAATGAGCCACTTAAGCATCCATATCAATGGTCTTGAGACAACAAGAGCTAGACTGTGTTTGGCTACCTCTGTGTATTTCATTGGAAGCAACCATTTCAGAAGGTCTTGGATAGAGTGGGAGAAAAATGTAGCACAAAGCTTAAAATCATAAAAGATCCAGTGGATTTATATATGATTTTAAATTTCTTGGCAATTTCATTTCATAGGTAGTACTGTATTCTTCCATCAGGAATCACATAATGTCTAATTATTATTTTTTGTGTGATTTTAGAAACAGTTGGTGTTCAAGACTTAGATCCTTTATTTCATAAGGAGTTGCCAAACCATAATGTGGGAGTTATGCTTTCATTTAGAAAGCTGCAAGAAAAGCACTGTCATGCTAGTAACGAGGAAGAAATAGTTATGCAACAAAATAATAACTTTTCTTGAGTCCATAAGACATCTAAATTGCAAGTAGTTGTCTTAGTCATCTAGACTGCTATAACAGAAATATCACAAGTAGATGGCTTTAACAAACACATGTATTCTTTCATGGTTTAGGAGGCTAGAAGTCTGAATTCAGAGCAGTAACACCAGGGGAAGTTATTCTCTCTGTTAAATCTGGGGGAAGTCTCTTGTCTCTGTCCAATAGGTATGGTCTTGACATCCCTTGGCGATCTTGACATATCTTAGCATAAATCTTCTAGTCTAGGAGGTTCCCCACACAGGGGCCCTGGGTTCAAAAGATAAGCTCCTAGTTCTTCTTTCTTTGTGTTAGTAGGTCCCGTTAATTTGTATTTATCTTGAAATGCACAGACATGTTTCCCTAGACTTTTACTTTATACTAAGTGAAAGCCTTAAGCTTCTATAGAGGGTCTAGAAATGCTCCCAACCCCCAGGGCATGCGGAAAGCATTCAATAATGCTTCTAGAAGAGGGGCAGGAAACACCCTAGAATCTAGGTTTTTATAACCGGCCCATATAACAATGCTCAGTGATGCGCTACTGCTAGGGAAAGGGTGATCCTACCCAAGATCACCATAGACATAAGGTAGAATTGCAAAAAGTCCTACCCACCTCTTAGGACCAGGGGCATAGTGCCTGATGAAGGTGGGACTAGATTACTTTAAGCCTATCATAGACTACTGCTGGGGGAGGGACAACAGCATGGAGAAAGACTCTTATGTGTGACACAGGCGTACAGCAATTCTTGAGAGGAGAGGATGAAGTAGGAACATTTGGACCCCACTAAGTATAAGATAATAGCAGCTCACCTTCGGAAAAATTTGAAGCTTAAGAATTAGCCATACCAGGAAAAAATAGTAGTTAGACTTAGTTAGAATTAAGAAAATTTATTCATCTATAAACACAATTAGGATAATGAAAAGTGATAGAGGAAAATATGATATTTAACATATACATATTTGATAATACAGATCCAGAATGCATCTTCAAAACTCCACATAATCTGATAAAAGTAGTAAAAATAACTTTAATAAAATCTTTTCAAAATAGGATAGCTGTTGAGTATTAAATATATATGAAAAAATGCTCAACATTACTAGTCATTGGGAAATTCATACAATCATAAGGAAATTCCATTGCATACTAAGAAGAATGGCTAAAATTAAGATCATGATGATACCAAGTGTTGAAAAGGATTAGTAACACAACCTCATAAAAGCTGCTGGTTGCAGAACTCTGAAAAAGACATGCCCTTGATCCAACCAATCTGCTCGCAGAAATGAGGCATAGAGGCTTGGTGTTGCTATGATGCTGAGAAGATTTCATTCATCAAAGGTGAAGACAGGCTAGGAAGAAAGTTGGTAGCTAACTTTGTAGCTACTAATCCGGAGACATCGGTGGTGTTATAGATTTCTTTCCTTCCATGGGGGAGACAAGAGCTTCATTTCTCCACCAAGACACAGCAGGTGCAGTCACAATCTTTGTCAATGGAGACACGTGTTGGTATGATGTTGAACAGGTTTTCAGCAGAATGGTGGACTAGATAGGAAGACACAGACATCTATTTCTAAAAACGAGTTTGTGGTACTTATATGTCAATTTGAGGTTTAAACGTGTAGGGGTGGAGTCTATCTTGTCAATCAGGTCATAGCCAATGAGGCTTCTGTGTGGGCATAACCTTTCCCTAAGGATTCTGGGAATTCCAGTGTTTCCTCCTTGGAGGTGGGAGACTCTCTGCTCATACCCTGGGATACATAACAGTTGACAAGACACATGGACCCACCCTGATGCAGCCTTGGGTGCTGGAGAAGCCATGCTGAGATGTTGCCAATGCCACTGGATCCAAAGACTTTTTACCCACTGGCCTGTGATCTTCTACATTCGGCATCATTGTATGTGTTTTGTGAGTATGAAGAGGACTTTATAGATTGGTATCAGACATATGGGCTAATATCGGACTTACGGACTTGATCTGGACTGGGCTGGGATGTTTTCTCAATGTTCAATTGCTTTTGTATATAAATTTCTTTCTTATACTCATATGTGTGTCCATGGATTTGTTTCGCTAGTCTACCCAGACTGACACAAAGCTAATGAAACCTGTGTGAATTGCAATGGACTGATCAACAACCAATCACGAGTTGTGCTTGTTGGGTTGCATTTCGTTCCTTGTGCATGGAATTACAGACAGTGAGAGTACAATTAGATGACAGCTAGCAATGAAAGTTATTACTACTCAAAGGACTTGCTTATTTTCCCTCCAACTCTTACATGAAGACTCCTAGTCATACAAATGTGCTTGACACAATGGATGGATGTATGGATTGTGATGAGTTGTATGAGCCCCTAATAAAATGATTTTAAAAAAACATACAAATGACTCCTTGTCAAATAAGGTATTTTAATGTACCTTAGAAAAAATTACTTAAAATGATTCTTTATTTGACGTTATATGTTGGAACCAAAGCTGAAATATAAATAGATAAATACGAAATCTTTATCTTACACATTAGGTAAAAAGATATCTCATCATATACACATGTAATTAATACTTAGTGAAAGCATGATGGAACAAATTACAGTTTAGTCAGATATATACATCTATTAACAAGTCATTTTCGTGTCTTATAGAAGTAAAGAAATCCATTCCTTCTCAAAAGAAGTGAAGGACAGAGAATCCAGCAAAATTTGCAACCAAAGTATGCTCTTCAAACATTTCCATGCTCTGTATCCAGGGAGAAAAGAAAAACATAAGAAGGTGGTGGGATTTCTCAAAGAGCTGGTATTTCTTTAGTTAGTATGGGCAACAGAGTTGCCTAAAGCAAGGATGGGCACACTTTTTC
>NW_022103938.1:980589-984738 GCF_000313985.2 Echinops telfairi
GGGGAGTGAGGATGGAGGGGGGAAATGAGCAACTGATATTAGGGGCTAGAGTGGGAGGCAAATGTTTTGAGAGTGATGAGGGCAACAAATGTGCATATTTGCTTGACACAATGGATGTATGTATAGCTTGTGATGAGAATTGTACGATCCCTCAATAAAATAAAAAAAAAAGATTTTAAACTTTGAGCACCATATGATCTATGTCATGACCACTCATTTTATGAAGGCAGCTGTAAAAACAAACAACAAAACAGAAATGGTTGCTGGGGAGACGATTCTAACTCCTGGTGACCCCATGACGATCAGAACTGAAATGGGCTCAGTAGGGTTTTCAATGGTCAAGTTTTTGAAAGAAGACCACAAAGCTTTTCATCCAGTGTGCCTTGAGATTGGCATGGTTGTGTTCTGGTAAAACGTCACTGAAAAAAACAAAAAGGCTTTGAGGGTGGATTTGATTTGAAAGCCATAGTTAGTTGACTCCCAGGGCAAAGAAAACCCAATGAACTAATTAACTGTGGTTCAGAATGTTATCAGTTACAGATAGTTGTTCTTCAGACAAACAAAACAAAAACTTCCTGACTTTTCTAACATCAAAAGGCGTAGAGTCCACCTACAGAGTAAATGCGTTTTTCCAGTTCTATTTTTTTGTATGAGAACATATCAGGTGAATTAGAAGATCTTAGAAGGAGTTGCAGAAAACTTAAAATTTAGGAAGAAATTTGGAGAGTCTGCTTAATTTGTTAATTAATGGCCATAGCATGTTATCTCTTACCTGTGCTGCAAGGGCCAGTATACTCAGCGACAGCAGATTCATCTAAAAGAAATATGGGGTGAAGGGAGAAACAAAAAGAGTTATGAACTAGGGACCATAATGGTCCATTGACCTTCTTGTTTAATAATATAAAAGTGATAAAAATTCCATGTTCGTGGATGAGAGTTGAACAGAGTAGTTAAAATACCTCTTTTTCTTTAGAGACTAAGTAAAATCTGTTGAGATAAAAGCTGTCAAAATATCAAATTCTTAGACCTATAACTATAGTTTTATTAATTTGTAGTTTGTCTCATCCATGAACTATTTCTGCTTCCTTTGCTCAGCTTGATTTCCTTAATCCCTTTTCTAAGATTACTGCTCCAGCCTAAATCATCCTTCCTCCTCTTATCACCTCTAAAAATTATACTTATTCTTCCGAATCTCATCCAGATCTCCATTCGGTTTGATCTTTTTGAAGACTAATCTTCTGCACTGTGTTTTGCCTCTCAAACTCCTGAACACTTAGCTCACCAACATTCTTGTCATTAATGTCCTAGTCCAGCCACATAGTTCTGCCTTTGTGAATGAGTGTTAAAAGTTTTCTCATATCTCCACCACTCATGTTTGTGTAAACAGTGTCCAGTCACTTAAACTTTTCATCTGTACATGTCAACAATCCATGTAGTTTAATGAAACTATTAATAGAATCACCATATGTTCCATGGAGATTATTTATAATATCTCCCAATAAAATGATAATGATGTATCTAAAGTGGACCAGGGATATATATATATACATACATATATATATATATTTGATATATCAATAGATTTTGAGTTCATACTTAATCATAAATGTTAATCTAAGTTTACTTTGTTCTTATGATGTGGCCCTACTGAATAGTTGCATGAAGAGATCACTAAGGGTACGGGTGTTATAGCAAGGTATGATTAAGAAATCAGATGCCTGGTTATCAGAAGGAATATTGTCTGGGTTCTTAATGGGTTGTCTTAAACAAGGAGCAATCTAAGTGAGGTGTCAGCTAAATCCACATGGTAGAAACACACCAGCCTGCGTGACTCAAGGATTTTAAATAATAAAATCTAACACCAGAGGAAGGAATTAATATTAGAGTTAAAATTCTGAACATCCAGTTTGGAGAAGGGGATGGATGACAGTGAAAGTCCCATTTCTATTTGTAGATTATGCCTCTGGAGAATCCCTCTGACCATTGATCATGTCAGAGTGCACTGGATTAATACAAGCGTGAACTCCAAACTCACTGCCTTCGAGTCGATCCTCATTCATAACGACCCTGCATACAGATGTAGTGAGGTTAAAGTTTAACACTTTCCTCATTTGTTTTCCCTTTTGACCCATTTTAAATTTGTTCTAATTTGTATGATTTTCTGGCTTCTTTTGGAATAAGGGTTTTCTGTGTGTGTGGGTTTTGTTTATTTATTTTTGGTTGCGTGTGTGATTTTCTTTACATGAAATCCAGGATAGATAGTCTATAGAGATAGTAACTGGATTACTAATTTTTTTCAGGTTATAGCTGGAGAAATTGGGGGGAGGTAGAGAGCTTAAAATAATGAATACAAGAATGAAGAAAATATCTTCAAATTGATTGTAGTGATGATTGCACAACTCTTTTTAATATATTTAAACCATTGACTTATATGATGTGTGAATTATATGCCAGCAAACCATTAAAATGAAAAAAAAAACCCAAACAAACCCAAAAACCCAAACAAACCACCCTTGTCAATAACTGCCTTTCCTTGTTATAGTAAATACCTTATCATGTGTATTATGTTCTTAATTTTGTAATCTACTCAAAAGAACTGACAACATATTATCCTCTGTAGAATTTTATTTTAAGTTCTAACTCAGTAACTGGTTAATTTTTTCTGTAGGTAGTAGTATCAATATTATATTTTGGAGAAATAGATATTTGTTGGCAGAATGAACTTAACACCAGATGTATTGTCGCAAATGAGGGTCACACATTTCTTGAAACCAGACTTGTTAGCTTTTATTTTAGCTTCTTTCTCTCACCGGTCTCATAGTAATCACAGACTTTCACTATGGCTGGCTTCAGAGTTCTTACTGGGATTTCTTGCAGAACTGTGAAGGTCAAACTCAGTGTCTGACTTATCACTTGGAAAAAAAGAATACGAATAATAAAGAACTTGAAAAGCTTACTCTTTTTCTTTATTAAATAAACATAATCTTTAATATTCTGTGACTTTTAAGGTGCAAACAGTTGTGGATGGTAACAGATTTCAGACTGTAATCTGAGAAACTCTTTACTGTGAACAACAAAATATTCCAGGATTTCTCATATTAAGACAATTCATATTCTTTGTATATCCCTGTACAACATGAACTCACTGAGCTTATCTGAATGTTTTTCAGTTACAGTCTTGACTTTGGATCACTTGTAACTATATCACACTACTCATTTTTGCGTAGCAAGATCATAATGTTTCTTTTGCTCTATAGTCAGAATTTCAAGATACTTCATGAGACCCATATTTCTATTTTCGACAGATTTGCGGACTTTTAAACCAATGTGTCCAAAATTGACCAAGAATATAATAAAATGCATGAATAATTACTGATGATTACAATTCAAAATTAGAAAATAAAACAAGGGTGAAAGAAATGATGCCAGAGATTGCACAATAGTGTTAGGTAGCAGGAGCAGGAATCAGGGGTGTCTACTGGGGATGCTCCAAATTCAGGCTCCTAGCCTAGGTGGGCGGTACACCTGGATTGGCCCAAGCTAGGCCAGGTGGGTTTAATTCAGCCAATGGGGTAAACCAGTCCTGTCGACCACGCCTCCCAGAGGGAGGCCCTAAAAACTGGAACTTGGAGATCACCACTTTTTCCAGCTGCGGTCTTTGCCTTTCGCTGGACTGTGCTGTGGTCTGTCTTTCTCTCTGGCCTCAGGGGCACCAAGTATGGCTGAGCAGTGCCTTGAGGGTGCCTGTGTTTGTGACTGTAAAACCTGAAACGTCTTCTATCCTTTATAAAAACTTACTTGGATCACAAACCGGGCTTTGACATGAATTTCTTTCTCAAGCGAAGCCAAGAGTCGTGGTATTTCCCACCCGAGGAATCTACCATATAATCTGGTGCATGTAACTCGGAGATACAAGTTCAGCCTTTCTGTGTTTCAGGGGCTCGCATGTACTCCCCAGTCTTGCTTCCCTGGGATGGCATGGAAATGCTGCTGCCTCCAGGGTTGGGAGAGTTTGGTCCCAAGAGCCTTTTGGATGTTCAGTGGTCTGTTTTGTGTTCTGCCCAGCTAGACCTGCTGGCACGCACATGGAATCCTGGGCCCCATGCTGCAGCCGCTGCCACTCTCCCGACCACGCGACTCTCCCCTCCC
>NW_022103938.1:984838-998682 GCF_000313985.2 Echinops telfairi
AAATGGCACTACCCAGTGTCTGCCATCGTTGTTGCCGGGCAACGGAGCATGTTACCCTGGCCGAGATGGCGCTGCCACTGCAAACACATGGGGTGGGGGCAATGCTTAGTAGGCTGGCTGCTTGGCCCAGGGAACTAGCACTGCCTAGTGTCCTGTCATCGGACGCTTCCTTCCCATTCCCTTCCTTTTGTTTTCTCCAGATTTTACAAACAAGCTGCTTTAATGTTCTGCCAGTGTGCTAGTTCAGGTTTGTTTGTTTTTCTACCAGCTGGTTTTCCATTGCACAAGTCTCTGCCAAAGGTATTTCGGAGCCAAACCCCCAAGTAACAGTTAACTTTCATCCCCAAAGGCCTTTCAGCAATACCACCTTCAGGGTGTTCCTGAGACAGCTCCTGATTCGGTTCCGCTGCGACAGTGTGTCCAGCTAAGAATCTCAATTTCCTTAAAAGGTTCCCTGAGCCACTGACCAATCGCTCCTCCCCTCATAGGTTTGGGAACCCGCTCATGCCAGCAGGCGCCTTTGAAGGCAGAGGGGGACCACTCCAAGCAGTGGCCCACCTAGCTTGGGGTGTAGAAAACGGTCGGGACCTAGTTAGCAGGCAAAAACTGGGTCCCTAACACCCTCCCTCGAACAGGGGCACCTCCTCCAGGCCCCATATTCACAGCACTCCAGTGGCTCGCCCTCAAACTGCAGTTACTGACCTTGAGGCATCGAGCTCTCAGTGATTTTTCTGTTGTTGTGTTTTCTAGATGGGGATCGTCCGGTCATTGACACGGGAAACCCCACTTTGATGTATTCTAATCCATTTTTTATTTCATTATTGTTTCTGCCTGGCTAAACATTTAATCTCGTTCTTTCGTCTTTTTTTTTATGTATTCTATCTAATTGGGATCGATTTGACCTGGAGAGGCTGGAGCAACAGAAGTTGATTGTGTTTTGCAATCCTGTCTGGCCACAGTACATTCTGGGGGGAGGAGAATGCTGGCCAAAGAGTGGCACCCTTTCCTTTCCAACCCTGATTCAGCTACAACATTTCTTTGGAAAGATGGGGAAGTGGGAGGAATTCCGTTATGTTAGGGCATTTTTTCTTTTGAGAATCAGTAAAGATCTTCTTGCCCAGTGCACCCAGGGCCCCCGAAGCTAGGGGCTACTATACCCCCAGCTCTGAGCCTACCCACGTTCTACCCTTAGTGGAGACAGCTGGGGAGTTTGGTCCCCAGACATCCACAGACTTTTCACTCTAGTTGAACTCAAGCAGATTAAAAGTGACCTGGGCAGTTTGTCTGCCAAACCCGAACAGTACATAGAACGCTTCCAGTATCTCACCCTAGCCTATGATTTAATTTGGAAGGAGGTAATGGTCATACTGGGACAGACTATGATGGGATTCGAGAACGAATGAGTGCTCAAAGGTGGTCGGAAGTTACAGGTGATGACTGATAAGTACCCAGTAGGGGAAGCAGCTGTGCCTTTCACTGACCCTGCTGGGGATCGTAATGACTGCAAGGCCAAGTGGGCACGGGAACATTTCCTGGTGTGCATCACAAGGGGACTGGAGTCAGGTAGGCAAAAGGCCATTAATTATGCCAAAGTGACAGCAACTCTCCAGGGAGCTGAGGAAAGCCCCGTGGGCTTCTTAGAGCCACTAAAAGGGGCCCCGAAGAATCACACTGCTGTAGATGTAGATTCCTATGAAGGGCAAGTCTTATTCAGAGGCAAATTTCTCCTGCAGGCCGTACTGGACTTTCAGAAAAAGCTCCACAAATTAGTGCAGAAGCCTGAGGGAGTTACCTTAGAAGAGATGGTTGCTGGTGCAAATGCTGCCTTTTTCCAATAGGGAATAGGCGGGGCAGGGGCAGGCTCAGGAGGAGAGAAGGAAGGACATTAGACATGCCCAGGTACTGGCCACACTTGCTAACTGCCGGTGCGTTAGTCTGGGTACATTAGAGAAACAAATCCACAGAAACTCATGTGTATAAGAGAGAGTTTTATATAAAGGGTAAGTGCACATCAAGAAAACTTCCCAACCCAGTGCTGCCCAAGCCCACAAGTCCAACATTAGCCTATACGCCCAACACCAATCCACAAAGTCCTTCTCCATCTCACAAAACACACGCAATGACGAAAGCTGAATCAGTGAATGTGTAAGCATCTTAGCACTGGCAGGGGTCTCCACATGACTGCTCCAGCATCCAGGGCTCCATCAGGATAGGTCCATGTGGCTTCTCCTCAGGGATGTCTTGCAGGAAGTGAGCCTTGCCAGCTGTAGCAGGGAACTGGCCAAGGCGGCTGCACCCTGGTCTGACCATCACAAAGCAAGAGACCCGAAAACTAGAAAGGCGAGGCTCACCAAGCCATTATCTCTTCACCCTTCAATTAACCCCATACGTGTTTATTGGCCAGGTTGGCACAATAAACTTTAACTATCTCAGCCTGTCAACTGCCTCCCAGGTTTCCCTGACCCCGTGACCAAAGTGCCAAGTGCTATGTGTCAGTGACTGGGCCATTGGGCACAGAACTTCCCTAACAGGAATAGCAGAATGTGGTCAGAAAAATAGAGAAAGACCATCAACGAGACAGATCAACACAGTGGTGTGTGACACTCAAACATAGCAACCGTCATAAGGATGTTGCGGAAGCAGGCAGCGTTTTGTTCTGTTGCGCACAGTGAAACTATGATTAGAACCTGACGTGATGGCACCGAACAGCAATGTTAATTTTACTTTCTATTTCTTTTTTCTTAGATTGAAGTCTTTCTCTGTTTTATCTGATCATTGTTGCTGGGTCTCTTTTGGTGATTGTTTTTGTCCTGGTTTCATAAGTTTTTCTGTATTGGGAAGTCAGGATTTATGAAGAGGAACTGAAATAATAATTACCCAAGGGCACAAAAGGGGACAAAGGGTAGTCAACACCAACAGTTGCAAGGAAGAAAATGTTCCAAAGTTGAATGTTGGAATATCAGCACTATCATTAACCAACCACTGTGGTCATATTCCTTTTTGGGGAAATGTAATGTTTATCTTTAAAATAACAGAACTATCAAGTGACCTTTTGTCCTATTGATTTTGTAGTTGAAATGTCATGGAAATACTATCATCCTAGTGTTAGCACAGTTAAGAAGAGAGTAGAATCTTTCATGTACTTAAAAGATTTCTCAAAGTGGGACACATGAGACACATAGAGGAATTTTCTGGAAGAGCATTACTACTTATTGGTTTCTTCTTATCACTTGACTTGTTTCCCAGGGAGGAGACCAATTTAGAAAGGTATATACAATCTCCATCACGTTTTCAGGGCTCTTACCTGTTTCACATAAATGAGGACATGGTTATTGCTCACGTCTGTTCTGATCACATGGCTAGATCTTTCAAGCTAAAGAAAATGAGATAAATGAAAATGTTAGAGAATCAATGAAGCTACTATGAGGCCTAGAGCAGATAGTATTAAGGGGAAATTTTTATTTAAAAAAAAGTGAGATTATTCCCTTTGTTTGAAAAACAATTCCAGACACAATTGCTGAAGACAAAATAGGTGCATAAGTAAATGTGGTAAAGGAAGCTTGTGGTGCCAGCAATTAAAAGATAGCTGGGGTCCTAAAGGTTTGAAGTTAGACAAGTGGCCATCTAGCAGGGATGCAACAAAGCCCACATGGAAGAAGCACACCAGCCTGTGTGATCATGAGGTGTTGACAGGATCAGGTATCAGGCATCAGAAGACCCAGAGCAATCATACCAATGCAAACGAGTGGGGTCAGACTGGAGACCCCAAACCCATCTGTAGACAATTGGACATCCTCTCACAGAAGGGGCACAAGGAAGGGACGAGTTAGCCAGAGTGCAGTATAGCACCCATGAAACACACAACATTCCTCTAGTTCTTTAATGCTTCCTTCCCCCTATTATCATGACCCCAGTTCTACCTTACAAACCCAGTTAGACCATAGCATGTACACTGGTACAGATAAGACAGATAACCACACCAGGAACAGTAATGGGAGTAGCAATACCATGAGGGTAGGGGGAAGGTGGGGGGGAAAGGGGGGGAAAAGAGGAAGCTGACTTCAAGGATCGATACATAATCCCGCCTCCCCAGGGGGGATGAACAACAGAAACATGGGTGAAGGGAGACAGCAAAGAGTGTAAGATATAAAAATAATAATAATTTATAATTTATTAAGGGTTCATGAGGGTAGGATGGGGGAGGGAGGGAAAAATGAGGAGCTGATACCAAGTGCTCAAGTAAAAAGTGTTTTGAAAATGATGATGGCAACATATGTTCAAATGTGCTTGATACAATTGATATATGGATTGTTATAAGAGTTGTAGGAGCCCCCAAGAAAATGGTTTATTAAAAACAAAAAGTGAGGTTATCGCTCCTTTGTTTTTATTTTTTCTATTTGTTTTCATTTTATTTTTATCAGTTTTATTGAGCTCTAATGAACATATCATGCAATTCAGTAATTCAATCATGTTAATAAGGATTATGCAATCATCACCACAATCCGCTTTGGAACATATTCCTCCGTCTTTGTAACCACTGGTGTTGACTTCCCCTTTCCCTCACCCTCTGTGGTTGTTATATAATTTCATGTCAGAGTGAAGCTGTACCAGAATGTAGGGTGGTATTCAACCTGTCAATCAGGTCACAGCCTGATGGCGCCTCTTTGTGGGTGTGGCCTTCACCTAAGGAGGATCCTGGGAACCTCCCCCTCTCTCTGCCTTCCCCTTTCTGCCCATGGACCCTGGTTGCTGCCAGAGCCCTGGAAATGTGCCCACCACCATTGGATTCACAAGACTTTGCACCCACGTCCTTCCCTCTGAATCATTGCTTGTGACTGCGTGAGTCTGAAGAGGGACTTATGAACTTGAGCTGAACTGGTCTGGGCTGTTTTCTTGATAGAAAGTTTTCTTAAACTCACATGAGGTTCTCTGGATTTGTTTCTCTAGTCAACCCAGCCTAACACACCTCTCTCCTTCAGGTAAGTATTACTTCAGTTACCTGTCTTCATAAACCCTGGCTTCCTGAAACAGAAAAACATATGAAACCAGGACAAAGAACAACACCAACAGAAAGGACCCAACAGCAATGATGATATAAAATAGCGAAAGACTTCAATCTAAGAAAAAGGAAATGATCCAACAACTTAGGATAAATTGAAAGTGGGTCTAAAGTGTTACATTCCAGTCTAAGCACAGTTGCTAAGCACCTCTTTCCATCGTTCTTTGTCTGATATTAGGGCTGATATCTGATATTGTCTGATACCACATTCCTATTTTGTGGGCAGTCGAGATGCACTAGGGACTCAATCCATTTGTGGACCCTGCAAATGGATTTTGGGCTTTCACTACTATCCATACGGTTCCGCAAAACCAGGCGTTTAGAATTTAGGCACTTGTCCTGTTCCTCCTCCTGGTTTGGAGCTTCTATTTTTGTTTGCGTGTTTGAGATGAACTTGTTTGTCACGGAAGACTACATGTCCATCTCAGTTTCACTTTCATCACCCCGCCCTGCTGCGCCTACGCCCCGCTGCCCCCCCCACCCCTGCTTTCTTTTACCACTCAGACTGCTATTTAGGTTTGAAAGATAAGGAACCTGGGGATATTTTTAAAAAAATGAAACATACTGTATATATTTGCACAGTCCATTTCAAGAAATGAAATAAGTAACAATATTTTATTAAACTCTCCATATATGTAGTTCTCATCAATCCTCATCCTTCCTCCCTCCTTCCTCAATATCCCATCCCTCCTTCTCCCTGTTCCCAGTTCCCTCCCACCCTCCTGCCTTGCATAGTCATCAATAGCTTGTCTTTTGATGTATAAACCATGTTTCTTTTTCTTTGGGCTTGGTTCTTATTGTTCACAATACTTGAATTACACTTACTGGTGTGCTTCTCCTTTGTGGACTTAACTGACTCCTTAATTATATGATTGACAGGAATAGCCAGGATGCACTAGTTGATGTAGTTAATGGGGGACAGCAGGGATCAGGTTTTGGAAAAAGAATTCAATATTGTCAATATTTTGATTATGAGAAATCTGGTTTTCTATAAAAAAAGAAATATAGGTATTTTCGGGTCATTTTTCTTCCATTCTTCCATATTCAAGTAACATTTTAGATCCTTTGACAACTTTGATGATTTTAGGTCACATTCTGTTGTGTCATTCTCAAAGTTTTTAGTGTATATCAGTCAATTTGGTACTTTAACCATAGGCTGTATTTCTTGGATTATTATTTTGCCTGATTTTCTTTTTTTTCTTATATGTTTTAAATCCATTATTGGACCATGAGTGCCTAAGGATAGATATTTTCCCTGAATTTCTCTTATATCATCTGTGTCTCTCAGCTTAGGGCCAAATACATAATAAATAGAATTAATTTCTTATGTTTAGAGCTATTGATACTGCTTTGATATGGATATGGTCTTAGTTTGGGGATATAGAACATCCTATTTTATGAGCTCCACTAGGCTTAAGAAACACTACCTTCTTTTACTGTTGGTTTCATGGGAATAAAACCAGACACCATCTTTACATCAATTATCACCATAATGGAGACAAGACGGCTCCCTGTGTAACTACAATGACAAAAAAAAAAAAGGAAGGAGGGAAGGAAGAAAATAATTGATAGGAAATGTCCTTCCAGATTCATCAATAACTTACTTATCTCAATGAAAAATTTTATAACATATTACTATTCACAATAATCAGTATTCTCTGGACATGCATGATATCAATATTTGACACCCATTATTTGGAATTCTGACTGTATATCAAAATCCACAGCTTGCAAAAAACTCACTGATGCTCAAACCTCACTCCAAAACTTGTAATCAGAATCTTTGGGAGTGGAGCTTGGGAACCTGCAATTTAAATCCATCTATGGCTTTTGGACACATCATATATATCCTATTAATTTGTTATTAAATATGAATTATGTATATATATATTTTTAGATATATAAAACCTGAAGATATCATGTTTACCAGAGAGGCTTTGAAATGTTGTTAGATCATCTATTATACTTTATACTTTGATTAAATTGGTGACTAGTAATTGGACTGGTTTTCTCAAATATGAAATTAAAAAAAATATTTTCAATAGTTTTAGTATCATCAGTATTAGATACAGAGGAATATTATTTTAGAATATGTTTTATTAGGATCCCTGTAAAGTTTTTGATGGGTTATGATGGGGTGATTTCTATATTTTGTCTTTAATTTATATTTGTATGTAAAATCAGCATTTGGAATTTATCCATTTGATGAGAACAGGAAAATAATACAGGGCTCAATTAATCAGAAAAGGAGAGGAAGATATTTCAACTTAAGATACCGGTACCTACCCTGAAGGACCTATCCTGAAGGAAAAAAATGTATTCATCAGCAAAGAATCAAATTACATTTAGCTGAGAGAAAAGTAGGGTTTGATTGGAATATTTGGCTAGCCCACACGGTTTTATTGCTCAGATTGAATGCCAAGCTCGCTAAGCATTGTGTTCGCTCTCAGTCTCTTGGTCTTTAAAGCTCAGAATTTAAGAAAACAAAATTACTAGAGAAATATACTATTAGGTGAATTTGCTAAATTTCATAATGCTAAATGCTGAAATTCATGAAGTGCCTCTATGACTTTAAATTATAGTCATCTAATAACAAAGCCTTCACCTTGATATCATTGACTGCCATGGATTCCAGGTGATTTTTGGACTGAGAATTCGATGAAACAGTCTCACCTGACATTCAGCGAGATCTGGAAGCTGGTGTGGTCTTTGGGTCTATCACAAGTTTGGGGCAGAGTTTGTACTTTCAAAGCAAATGGAGCATCCTTCTTCTCTGGCAGAATGTTGTATTTCAAGGATGTCTGTAGAGGACCAGCGATGTCATCAGTTTCTCTCGCTCCAGAGATGCCTCACTTTTTCACCTTCATTTAACTTCTCTAGGTTTGCCTTTTACTTGTCCAATAAGAAAAGAGATGAGATTCCATTTCCACGAGAGAGGTTAAAGTTGACTCTTTCCAATCTAATTTAGGAATCTTACCTGAAGATACACACATATTTCCCCAGTCACTGTGATGGCATATTACCCAGGCAGTTCTGGCAATGAGACCTAGTGCAGCAATAGCCGATTTTTGTTGTCTACTTGGAAATTTGAGGAAAAGTCCTGTGAATCCTGAATGGTCACGTGTGCGGTTTCCCTGTGCCAGAGAAAGTGGCTGTTCCATATCTGGCCAGGGCTGCCAGAGCCACCACTGTGTCCTGGAAGAGATGAGAGCCGAACCACACCCTGAGAGTCAAGTGTTGGTAGAAGAGATTTTTCCCCCCCTAAACTGGCCATCCTGTGAGGATACTGGTGCACCTTACCTTCCAAGTATACATCTAATTCCTTTCTTCTTTTCTCGGTTTCAGGTGTGGCCAAAGTCGTGCTATAGTTTTCCCCAAAGAAATAAAAACAACTTAGAGAAGTAGCCTCACAGTTGATTTTCACCTGCATCCTTGTTGTCCTAGGAACTATGCTTTATGGCTCAGAACGGATGAGCTGCCCTTTTTCATGAAGAGTCTTCTTGGAGCTAGCCCTCAGAGAACATGTCTAAAATCAGGACATTAAAACAAAAGTCGTGACTATTGTTAACTAGATGATTGAGGACCCTTTAGATGTAAGAGAGAGAGAGAGAGAGAGAGAGAGAGAGAGAGAGAGAGAGAGAGAGAGAGAGAGAGAGAGAGAGAGAGAGAGAAACAGAGTGGTGTAAGACAAGTTGCATTTCCTCAATTTTCTTTTTCCATTTACAGAGTTTGGTACTTTTTCCTCTCTAGGCTCTGAAAAACAGAAGATTTATTACACACATGTTAACTCTTTAAAGAGGACTAGTAAGAAGGGAAACCCATGTTCTCTGGGTGTTTATTACAATCATTTACACCCTTAGTAAAATAGTTCCAGAATTATGATAAGTAGAAGAGGAAATGTTAAGAACTTCTGCTTTTAAAATGAATCCATTTTGAGGGAAGGAAGAAGGCAGTGCAGATTTTTTGGAACAGAAAGGAGTGGAGAGATTGAGTTCTTTGGTGCTAGTTACATGGAGCTTCTCAAATATTCCATAAAGATTAGAGTGAATTCTACTTGGTCATTTCCCTTTTAGTTAGACAGATAAAGGAGGGTGAAGATAAAGTTTTTTTTGTGCCAACCTGGCTGATAAACACATGTGGGGTTAATTTAAGGGAGGAGATAAATGGCTCAGTGAGCTTTGCCTTTCTAGTTCTCGGGTTTCTTGCTTTGTGATGGTGGGGCTGCAGCTGCCTTAGCCAGTTCCCTGCTTCAGCTGGCAAGGGTCACTTCCTGCAAGACATCCCCAAGGAGAAGCTACATGGACCTACCCCGATGCAGCCCTGGGTGCTGGAGCAGCCGTGTGGAGACCCCTGCCAGCGCTGAGATGCTTACACATTCACTGATTCAGCTTTCCTCCTGCAGTCGGCATCATTGCGTGTGTTTTGTAAAATGGAGGAGGACTTTGTGGATTGGTGTCAGACATATGGGTTAATGTTGGACTTGTGGGCTTGGGCAGCACTGGGTTGGGGTGTTTTCTTGATGCACACTTAACCTTTATATAAAACTCTCTCTCATCCATGAGTTTCTGTGGATTTGTTTCTCTAAAGTACCCAGACTAACACAGAGGTTTAACAAGATACTCTTCTTGATTTCATTTTTTGAGATGTGCTGTGTAATATATGTATAATAGGTTTCTTAAAAACCAAACCAAACAAAAACCCTCCAGTTTTCTTATCTCTCAACCCTAAATTGTGATTGGAGCAGCTTTTAAAACATTAGAAAAAAAATCCTCTAAAAAAAGGAGACCCTTTTCTGTTTCACCGTAGAAAATTCCATATAAGATTCTAAAGATGACATCTGTAGTCCAGAGCAGTGATTCTCAACTGTAGGTGCTACTGGCATCTAGTGGCGAGAGGCCAGGGATACTACTAGACATCCCAATATGAACTGGATGGCCACAGACATCAATAATTACCTAGTACCAAATGTCAATAGGACAGAAGTTGAGAAATCCTGGTCCAAAGGCTGGTCAATGACTGAAGGGTGCTGATGATATAATACAGTTCTGGAAAGGACTGATGCTGACAGTTGCCAAGTTTGTTAACATAGCACTTTGTACTAAATGACTTCAGGTGTGTGTTGCGGTTGTTGGTGTTTTTGGCCCTAGTACTACAAATGGTTCCAGGAATCTCTTAGATGTTTTTTTTCCTCTTCATATTCAATTGTTCTCAAATATTGCTAAATATTCCATGATTCAATGATAGCTATTGGTAAATAGTGAATGCACAATTATCTCACATGGGCCTGAAAATACTCCCCACCTCTCTAACTCACATTTCTTTGTTAAACTTGGTTTCCTTCTGTGGGGCCAACGCAGAACATCCTGGAGGAAGAAGCTTACCCATCTCTCACATACTATTTTCATTGGGTTGTGAAAGAGAAAAAGTGACCGAGTTCTCACTGTTTGGGATATATCTTGGGAATTGTACTATAAACTGGAATAGAAAACCCATCTATTGGTCTCAGAGGACTTTTGTGAGGATATCTCCAACAAATATAAAATATAAGTATTTTATATTACTTTAAAATGTTATACTTTATAATTGTTTAAAGTGTTATTGCACTTCTTTTACTATGGCTTTTTGCTGTACATCTTTTTTTCATCCAAGTGTATAGGCAGATGAACAATATGAGATAAATTAAATATTATGTAATTATGAATTATATATTGGTCTTAGCAGACAGGGATAAGACTCCACACTTTATATGTTGTGCTTTATCTGTTATGTTATATGTTCAGTGCAACATTTGCAATCCCAGAGGGGAAAAATGATAAGAAGTGCTTTGATCTTACAATGTCTGAGATGCCTAAGGATTCCAGATGAGGCTCATTAATTTCTGCAGGAGTATATTTAATTCTTTTGGGAGAACCAGCGTAAATGGAAGAGGGAAACCCTTGTCACTTGCTCTCACCTTCCTTCAATGCTTCTTCATTAAGCGAGTTTAGAATTTCTTTTTTCTTTACCTGGTTTCCCACCAGAGCAAAAGTGTAGGCCAATAATGCCTTGGTGTAAATACAGCTCCCATGAATCTCCTGTTTTGCTGTGTTCCGAGCTGATTCTTGGCTGAACCGAGCATTGCATATAACAGGGTGCTCTAAGGCAAAAAAAAAAAAAAAAGAGAGAGAGAGAGAAAAAAACAAAGAAAAAGAAAAAGGATGGTGTCAAATTAAGTTCCCAAGTGGCGTGGGTGGTTACTAACTGAAAAGTGGTTGGTTTGAATCCACCCAGTTCAGATTACAGTCACTGAAATCCCCGTGGAGTATAGATTTTACGCTGACACACATGGGATTGCCGTGAGTTGGCATAGACTCAATTACCAGCACTGGGTTTTGGTGTCAAATTAGAGTAGTGATTTAGTGTCAAATAGTGAATAAGAATATGACTAGAGACCCATTAATGGTTATCAACCAGCTAGGCATGCAGTCAGATATTCATCATATCTAAATAGAAGAATATCCTAACGTTATAGTTAGGAGCCCTGTGGTATAGTGGTTGGTTACATGTTGGGCTGAGATACTCATGGTCAGCAGTTTGAAACCACTAGGGCCTCCAAGAGAAAGACTGAGCTCTACTCCTGTAAACAGTTACAGTCTCAGAAACCCACAGGGGATCTCTATGAGCCAGCATTGCCTCATGGAAGTGAGTTTGGTTTTGGTTTGGAACTAAATAGTTGGAACCCTTGGCTGTTCAAATGGTTAAGCACTTGATTTCTATACCCAAATTTAGTGATTTGTATCAACCTAGAAGGACCTTGGAAGAAAGGCTTGGTAGTATACTTCCAAAAAAACAGCCACTAAAAACCCTATGGAGCAAACTCATGCTCTGACACATAGGAGGTTTCCATAAGTCATTGTCAACAAAATGGCAACTATTCATTTGAATTTCATAATTTCACGGTTAAGTCCTAAATAATAAGGCCAGAACCTTTTTAAAGGAATAGGTTTGGATTAATTTAACAACATCATGCATTGACAAATGTGCTTATCTGAGAAACCCCTCAGCTTTGAGCAAAAGCAAAGTTCTGATACTTGAGTTTTAATAGGGTAACATTCTAGATAGCGGGTCTATAATTTTCCTAATGGAGAAATAGGGGATTGAGGTGGATTTTACAGTGACTGGAAGAGAAATCTCCAGAAGGCAATGATGACGTAGGTAGAGAGGGTCACGTCATCCTCCATTCCACCCTGTAAGGGACAGGGGGAGAGAGAGAGAGAGAGAGAGAGTAAAGAGATGAATTTTTGCCTCTGTTTCAGTAAATATTTCTTCCCAACTTATCTACAATCTCATCTGACATTTCACTTTCATGACAACAGTGAAACATCTGCTGAGTATTTTGTGCATTAATGACATGTCTGGCCATGGCCAATGCTGAGGCAGGAGCTGAGAGTATTGCTGGCTGTGATGGTCATGGTTACATGTCAACTTGATTGGGTCATGAGTCTCAGTGGTCTGGCAGTTTATGTAATGATAAAATTTGCAAGTATGTAATAATGCAATTTGGCAGTTATGCAATGAAGTAGTTATTCTCCATTTTGTGATCTGACTCGGTCCTCCTCCATTTCCCTGTAACACCTATTTCCACACAACACCCTGATCTTTGTAACCTAACCAAGTGAATAGGTGGACCAGGCGTAATCAGTTCTACGGTTCCATGGAAACTCTCTTCAGAATCTCCCAGGCAAAGTATCCTCACCATTGAAATTATCATCTCTTCTTTCTCTAGTTAATACCCCTTCCCCTGAGACCCTCCTACATTTATCCTGGACTTCATTGTTGCAATTTATCTGTGTTTGCTTTCACTTCTTACCCTTGGGGAATATTACATGGACATATCACAAGGTTCAGGAGAAGTTCACAAAAAACGGTTCACCTTAAAAACATCACTGAGCAGTGACTCAGAGTTCCTAAAACGGCCATTGTCCTTCTGCTTCTGGGAGAGCCAGGTGAGAGCTTGGGTAATGTGTGCTTCATCAATGAAGGTGAAAGCCCGAGCCTGGACAAGCGTTGTCAGTACACTGGGAACCTGCGGGACTAGGAAGAGTAGGGCACTCAGGAGATTTGATTTCCTGCAGCACCTCATGCTCTGTTTACACATGCCACCTTCATAACTCCCCCGTCCTTGCCTCTACTCCTACCTCCCATGCACACACTCATGAGAGTTTATGAGAGTCAATGCATCATTACTGACAATTGGGAGGTTTTTTTCCTTTTAGCCTGACCATTTCTGTGTTCGTTTGTGTTAAATCTGTTACCAAGTGGCGCTTGCTTCTCAGGGCATTTCTTTATTGGTTTAGGGGTTCATGCTCCTTCTTGTTTTCTTGGGTGGTTGACTAAGTTATCTTCATTTTCATTCTGTTTCTCTGTGTGTGTTTCTTTCCACATATGCTTTACTTTCTCTCCTACAGGTTGTACTCGAATGAGCTAACTTTTTCTAATGTCATGCTTCAAAGATCTAAATATTTCCCTCCACATCACTCTGGGCCACCACCAGTTTGCTGGCCATTGGATTACTCTTGCTTCTCTGTGTGGTCAGATGTAGTTGAGAGAGAGAGAAAGATTGGGTGAGAGAGAGAGAGCGAGAGAAAGAATTCTCTATTGAAAATAGTAATATCCCAGATGCTGTATCATTTGATAGTCGGGCACCATCTGCTTTCTTCCCCACTTTTGCTAATGCACCCCCTATGTCCTCAGCAATCGAGTAGGGGTAGGTTGGTGTGTTTCTTCCGTGTGGGTTTTGTTGTCT
>NW_022103938.1:1000000-1104195 GCF_000313985.2 Echinops telfairi
AAGTGGGTGAGGGAGACGTGGGATGGGGTAAGATATGATAAAATAATAATAAATTATAAATTATCGGGGGTTCGGGGGGAGCAGGGAGGGAGAGGGGAAAATGAGCTGAAACCAGGGGCTTAAGTGGAAAGTGGGTGTCGTTAAGAATGACGAAGTCAACATATGTACTAAAGTGCTGGACACAGATAACGTATGTACAGATTGTGATGAGTTGTATGAGCCCCTAATAAAATGATTATTTAAAAAAAAAAAGAAAGTAGTAATATCAGCTCTGAAAGCACTAAGTAAATAATGGTGGCAGCTCTCTTAGCCTGTTTCCAGAAACTTTCAGTGCAGAGCAACACCATAACTTGGGAAATCATTAATTTATAATGTGCTCCTAGGAACATAAGAGGAAAGAGATGCTTGGCGTACCGGATATGAAAAGAATCAATCTCTAAGTGTTTTTAGTCTGGACATTTTTAGTTTCGATGCCATCGATATCTATTCATATATATGGAATGTGTCCGTTTCTTTTTCTTTAAAATAGTGACGCACTTCTGTAATAATTAAATAGGGTAATGGATGTATGCACTTTGAACTCATAGTTGAAATTCAGAATAGGTTTCTTTTCTGACCAAATGTTGCCCTGGCTCCTGCTATGTCGCTCCCCAAAGGTGCTCTAGGAGCCATCACGGTGCTTGTAGTTCAGCTAACTCTGGGAACCTGGAACAGAGACTTTCAGCTGGCTCCTGAGGCATTAGAGAAAGACAGGATTCTCATATGTACAGAAGAATGCACCCCAAGCGCTATTGCCACTCCCTGGTCTTCTTTGTACAGGGTTCACCATGACTTTGTGGATATAATAGCTATGTCGTGCTAAAGCAGCTATTGGGGTGGGGGTGGAGGGGTATATTATTGTTTTCATAAAATCATCACAATGGGCTTCCTATCTTGTGACTATTCAAGCCGAATTGGGAAATATCTCATTAGTGGAGCAAAGTAAAATGTTCTCTGCTTTACTTATCATTGATGAGATAGCCAAAGGCGTTGGATTTTAGCTCCTGGGTCAGCTGTTGGGTTTCGTTCAGATAGTTCAGGACATAAATGTTAGGAGCAAATAGGACCATATTTACCATATTCTCCATAGCCACAGGGAATCTGGAGGAGGTTTTGTGTATTTTGCATGGCAGAACCCAGTATGTCACCTGGGAATGTGAATGATTAGATATGTCAGACTAATTTCAGTTAATCAATATCCACTATTAAGACATATTAGTGTCATATTTAGAGACATGCCAAACCATACTTTAAGTAGAGAGAAAGTCATATTTACAAAAAGTGAGCCTCCCAGGATCCTAAAAGAAGTATGTTATCAATGAGTTGATAATTAGACTACAAGTATACTAATAAGATAGGTGGTGGCAATTCTTTTGTTTTAAATTTAAATTTCTTTTCTTTTTTTTCAGTCACAACATTTTTATTATGTGAATTTTTACAATACAAACAAAAAATACAGAAATGCAATGTATCAATACATCAATAAAGAATGGTGACTCTTTTTCCCCTTTAAGAGGCCACGATTCCCATTTCTAGTAAAATAAAGAGACTGCACATATGTAGACACAGGTTGGTTGTTAGCCCCACAGTTTTGCTAGAAATTATCTTTAAATGCATTTCCCCCTCCTATTTAGAGTGTCAAAAGGGAGTTACAGGAAAGTTTCCTTGTTGGTTCCTACCATATGAAAGAAGTTATATTGTATTTTAGCAGGGTCAATGCATGGAAAACATCTAAATTAAACTTTATTACCAAAAAAAGCAGTAATGAGGTTCTGTCAAACAAGAGTACTAAATGAGAATAATATATATTTTTATAATCCAAAACAAACAAATGAACAAACAAAAATGGTTGTTATAAGAAAGCTCTAGGTGCACTGTAAGCATATGGATTCTCTGTTTTTTCCATGTGTATTTTTAAGCAATGGAAGTGTCAAAAAGAGGGTCAACCGTGTTAGACTACATTACATGACAGTCTATGCTGCACTGAAGGGAAGTATTTTGAAGTAATACAGTATTGTGAGTATCATTGTAAGTGTCATAGTTTGCATCATATTATGGCAAATTATCCTCAATGAAAACCTTCTGGAGTCCTTTTATTTTGGAATAGCCCGTAAACACTCAAACCACCAGCACATGATTGTACAATAGTAGTATGTTCTATTGCATTAAATTAAAACATCTCTTTCATAAAAATAGTAGAAAAGAGATTTTACTTTCTAGTACACACTAACCCTAGACAAGTCACAGCATCTTAGTCTCCATCAAAAACAACAAAAGTAATTTTTGTCATGCTGTTAAATCCATCCTTATTGGTTCAACTGGTGAAAACTGGTCAAAAGGATGCAACCAACACTGATGTCCAAACTAGCACATTGGCCATGAACACATAACTGGTGGTCAACAAAGGTTTTAAAAGATCTTGCCTCTCTTGTTCTTTTCCAAGGTTCTTGATGAGTTCTGTTGTTCTAATATCTGTTGTTGAGCTTCCCAGGCTTCTTTCTCATCCTCGCACTAATGCTGTTTCCCCACTAATTCATTGTGTTGTGCTTCCAAGAATAAAGGATAGCTTACAAAGAGCCCTCTGGCACAAATGGAAGAGGAAGAAGGGAGCCTGTAGTCAAGAGGAAGGAGATGGAAATGGAGATGGAGCAAGTGTTTGAGATCAAGGCCAAAGAAACAGGACAGAAATTCCAGGACTGAAGCTGAGCTCCGATGGTGTCATGAACAAATGTTTTAACTTTCTTAAGTGCAAGGTGACTCACTCAAAACTGAGAATGAGGCTCTGGAAGATTCTTTGACCACATTTGGTGGGAGCGTCAAATATAGTTGCTCAGATAGCTCAGTACCTTTGGAAACAGCCCATGTCAGAGGAAGACACTTACCTGTGATTTCTGTATAATGCTGTGGTTAGGAGTGGGGGCTCCAGAGCCACAGTCTGAGTATGGAATTGGCTCAGCCACTTACTAGCTATGTGATCGGAGGTAAATAACTGAGCTTCTTCATGTTGTAATTATTCTTGTTATGATGAATTGATGAAATAATACTGAAAAACATTCAGAACACAATCTGCAACATATTAAATGCTAATAAATGTGCACAGTTGTTATTGTCAGAGTTGACAGTAGGATTATTATAGCTCACTGAGGGTCCTTGGAGCCGAGGAAGAAGAATTTTGACTTAGTGATCAAATAAGCTTTTAGTAGTCCAGATCCTCTTGGTACTACGTGATCCAGAGTCCTTTCCCCTGGTCTCTTAACTATATTCTGCTGCTGTGCATAATAACTCTCAAAAAGAAAAGAAAAGAAAAGGCTAGGCACCTATCAATTTAATTATGCCATTATTAAGACTTATAGCCATAAGAAGATGCTTACCTTCCTCCCTTATGGTTTACAACTTCTGAATAGATTCATATTTTTAAGAACAGATACCACGATGTTTACTTTGATCCTTCTGAAATGGCAAGTGCATACGATAGTATACACTATGGACATAGAACTAACACTAATGTGGCATTACCGTTTCAAAGCTACAATTTTTTCTTAGTGCTGTGGTGGAGCCCAAAAATAAAGTAGTGCTTTGTATACGTGTGTTTGCGATGAAACAATGTCAATGTCAATGCTTTAGTGAGATGACTCTTAAGTGACATAAGTTTCATCACCAATTTCAATTATTATTTGGTTCGTATTTATTATGACTCAGTTCTGTCTTTACCTTGCCCAGGGACACTCTGAGTTCTTATAGTCAGACTCTATGATGAGAAGCCATTGGGCTATGAAAATGGAGGGCTGAATGTGAACCAAGACAGTATCAGTGTTATTCTCGTCTTTTAACGCACGAGCCATGCTAACTTTTTCTCGTAGGCTCAGTGTCCTCATCTGTAAAATGTTTATAAAGTCGCAGTGTTATGCCAACTTTTAATGGAACGTTCAGAAAATTATGAGAGATAATATGTATGGGCATGTATTGTAAGTCAAAGTATATACCCCTGTGAGGCATTGCCCTCAGTACAATTATAAGGATAGACTCTTACCTGAAGCAATGGCCATGGAGTTGAAAGTCTTTTCTTGCTCAGTGCCTTCAGGCTTGGGCAACAAAGAACAAAAAGGAGAAAAGGGAGAAACGTTCAGGTAATAGGAGGACAAGCAAAGAATCTCTGCTTTGAAGAGTGGATTTATACTAAATGATGTGAAATATCCAATTTCCAATTTATTATTATGTTGAGAGTTTTATTTATTTATATTCCTTTGGAAACAATTTTATTTGCATATAATCACATACCATACAATTAAAGGGTTTCACTATGTGGAGAAGAGTTGTGCAATCATCACCACAATTAATTTTAGAACATTATCTTCATTCTTGTACTCACTATTAGTTCCTCATTACCCTCCAACCTCCAGCAACATTACCCTAAAAGATTGTTAATCTAGTTATTGCCTCTATGGATTACCTAGCCTGGATGTCACATAAAGAGAATTGTACAAAAAAAATCCCCAAAATGATAACAAAGTAAAATGCAGGGAAACCTCAATCAGAAAGATAGCAGAAAATAATAGAAACTTAAATAAATAAGAAATGAGTCAAAAGGGAAAATAGATGATAATGTGTTAAATTTTAATCTAATTATACCTACAGTAATTCACTTTCCAATGTACTTTATCTGAGGGTAAGATTATTCACATCCTTAGTATGAGGGAGTTCAAACAAGGCTTAATCCACGTGGGGGTCTGCAAATGGAATTTGGACTTTCATTGCCATTTGCAGCCTTTCTCAAACCATGTACTCAGAATTTAATCTCTAATATAATTCCCACCTCTGATCTTGGATCTTATTATTCACAATCCGTGGATCACCTGGGCTGGCATGCTTTTTCTGCATGGACTTAGCTGACACCACTTGTTTTAAGCTTTTAAGACTCCAGATGTTATTCTTTCTGATAGCCAGGAGCAACATAATTTGTTCCCAATTTATTATTAAGTTATTATAAATTCATAAAATGTTGAAGAACCAGGAATATTTGCAGAGGAAAAAATAAGAAGGAACAATAAAGGCAAGGAATCAGTAGTAAGAGGTGTGAGAAATATCTCAATTTTATGGGAGAGATGGAGATCAAGAAAAGGGACTATCTCACATAATTTTTCAAAGAATTATAAGAAATGAACAATGTTTCCTGTTATACTTTTGAGATGGGAAATTCTGTTTGCTTGTGTGGTGGCCTAGAGGAGAATGCAATTAATTGTCTCTTTCTATTTTAGGGATTGGCACAATATTTTTTAATGTTATGATTGTTAGGGACTCAGAGAAAACATATGGCATGGGCTACAGACTTACCTCCACCAACAGAGTTTTAATGATTGTGTCTTTCTTCCCAACCTCAGGGACTTCAGCAACTTCATTTCCACAGAGCTCTAGGGACTGCATTGCCTCTGCACTTATGGAGAAGTTCACATCTCCTAAAACAAAGGGCCTACACAACATGAGTATCCAACTTGATAGTACTCTAAGTCTTCCTTAATCACTCCAAATGAATATGCTCTGTAACCACTTTGAGGGGCTTCACTTTATCCTCAAAACTGGCTGAAAACCCAAAACAGCAAGGTTCATGCAAACTGAACAGCCAGTGTCCGTGATTATGGGACCCACATGGGGTAGAAGTTATAGGAGAGAGTCATTGCCGATCAAAATAAAAAGAAGAAAAGAGAGAAACTTTGATTATATTTATGGAAAGCATGTGGGAACTGTCACTCACCCAGAGTTTTGGGAGTTACTGTCCAAGATAAAGTTTGTCGCTCACTCCCACTGATGCAATAGTGATTTCAGAAGCTAGGAAGGTTGGAGAGGCTTTCAGCTGAATGACAACCTATTACCCAACACAGAGACCGAAATGATCAGGAAATAGTCACTGAACACATGGAATGAGGGCCAAGAGTGAGCAGTGAATTATGATTTGATAAAAAATGCATGAGGCAGAAGTTCATACATGGTTTAAGAAGCATGCGCATGGCAATGATGAATCAAGACTAATTAGCTACTAGAAAGGTCTTGCATTTGCACAGGGGCAGATGGGAGAAATCTGTAGCTGAGAGGAGGGAAACGCAGCAATCCTTTATGGGCCTTGGTAACACCACTTATTGGTTCCTATACATGCTATGTAGATTTCCTTCTTGATTTCCTTCCTGACTTCCTTCCTCCCTCCATTTTGTCCAACATATTATATTTGTCCACTTTATACAAGGCACAACAGATAGGAATGATTTTTGAGGTACCTGGCATTAAACCTATTGTGTGTGACAAAGGAGATAATTTATAACAAAAAAGTGTTATATAATTGATAAAGAAACAGTTGTGGGATTTAAATGATGGAGGATTTGAAGAGTAACACTCGAGGGACTGAGAACATTGAACTTGGTGTTAGCATCAAGATCCTTTGTCATGAAGTATAATTTGTGGAAAAGAATTCTGAAATTTCAAAGATGTAAAACACACACCTGCACACATTTTATCTGTGGTTTGGAGAGTGGTGGTTTCAGCAACTGTAGCTTAAATGTCCTTATGTATCATGACGGTATATCTCAGATCAAGTGCTGCCTTGCTTCACTCACTGCCAATGAATTCATGTTATCAACTCCATAGCTACCCTATAGGACAGGGTTGAGGTGCCCCCACAAGTCTCTGAGACCATTACTCTTCGCAGGAGTAGAAAGCCCCACTTGGTGGTTTTGAACTGCTGACCTTCCGCACTCACAGCCTCATGTGTAACCACTACACCATCAGGGCGCCTCTTGTCATGCTTAGCACCATTTATTTGTAGTGCTAATACATAAACCTCAGAATTATTCCAAGGCTTGGGAAATGACCCAGGAGTTGATTGGTCAGTGTAGTCTTTCATTCCACCCATCCTTTGCATTCAATTTTGTTTCCCTTACCTGGGTGTATTTGGGCAGGTAGTTTAAGACAGTGGCCTTGAGTTTAAAGGCCTTTCCATAATGACAAAGGATCAGAAACCTGTTTTAGGCTGCAAGCTGGTAGTTGGGAGATACCATTAACTGTAGGTTAGTTATATAACCTATAAATACTTCTCTGGCAGTATTCTTCTGGTAAACACATCTGTACACGGGAGCTTGTCCGTTTTACTGGGAATGTGCTTTTTAGATGAGTTGTTACTTGTGTTCAATTTGGGAAAGAGGTCCTTACCCGGATGCATTTGGACAGGTAGTTTAAGACAGTGGCCTTGAGTGTGAAGGCCTCTCCACGGACCACAGAGTAGGGCATCGTGAGGTCCACAAAGGAAGGCTGGAAGGCTTGGAGAGTGGCGGAAGGAGAGAGACCAAGGCCAGTGTCATTGGACAGGCAGAGGGCCCCGGCCTTCCACTCGGTGATGGTATCAGGGACTGTTACATCCACGTCAGCCACACCCATGGACTGGGGAGGATGACAATGAGAAGAACAGAAGGAAAGCAGGAGAATTAAGTGAGAATCAGCATGTGCAAAGCTAATGTCGAGAACCGAATCCACGCAAAAGTGTGTGTGCACTAGGTTGCGTATTGAGTGGGGACTGAGTTGACGACATAAAAGACACTGTATAATACCCCCTTTCCTTATTAATCTATGGCCAGGCACACATGTCTGTACCTTGAACAGACATCTGAAAGTTATGTCAGTTTGCTCCTGAAATGACCCTCATGAGTTATCACCCCATGGAAGAACACATCATTTACGAAATATGATCCAACAGCTTGAACATTGTACAGGTAGTCCCTGGTAATGAAAGAGATCTAACCCCGTGCCTTTGAGAATGTGTCTGTAAGTTGGACCAGGTACCTAGGGCTCTTATTTGGTCTTCTTACTTTACTGTCGGAAAGGGAGGCCCGGTGGTGCAGTGGGTTATGAGTTGGGCTGCCAACTGCAGTTCAAAGTCACCGGCTGCTCTGGAGGAGGCTTTCTCCTCCAGTGAAGATTTACAGCCTTGAAACCTCCAGGGGAAACTCCACGCTGCCCAGTAGGGTCAACATCAATCTAAACCAACTCTATGGCAGTCAGTTAGTGCAAGAGAAGGCTTCAAGGCTTTTCTGTGATTTAAAAGCTGTACGCCTAGCAAGTGAAGGTCATTATGATGAAGAATTTGTTGCAATAGAGGTTGTTGATTCCATAGTCTTTTTTAAATCATTTTATTGGGGGCTTGTACAATTCTTATCCCAATCCATACATATATCCATTGTGTCAAGTACATTTGAGCATTTGTTGCCCTCATCAGTCTCAAAATAGTTTCTTTCTTCTTGAGCTCTTGGTATCAGCTCCTCATTTCCCCCTCCCTCCCCACACCCCCTCCTTCATGAATCCTTGATAATTTACAAATTATTATTATTTTGTCATGTCTTACACTGTCCAACGTCACCCTTCACCTACTTTTCTGTTGTCCGTCCCCCAGGGAGGAGGTTATATGTAGATACTTGTAATCTGTTCCTCCTTCATTAAAAGGCAAGTAGGAGCTGTCTATCAATCAGAAGTTAGTAATCTTCACCCTGATGTTTATGTAACCTGACTTGTTTGGTTGTGCTCTTTTCCAATTTTGATCTTTATTGAAGTTTCTCTAAATGGTATTAGGTGGTATACCATTTGGCTATATTTAGTTCCCAAGTCTATTTTCTGGAAATTTCAGGAATAATTACTTTACAATTGACCAGCTTTGAGATCATTACATTAATCTATCTGTGCATTTAAAACATGGTAGCTAGGCCTATCCTTACTGAAAAAAGGTAAGAGTTAAAAAAAAATCTTTTAGAACTTTTCAAAAAGATTCTCTTGGAGTTGAAAATGAGAGTGTGCCCATCCCTTCCCCCATTGGCTTGTACAGCCAATGTACAAGCAAGAAGCTACTTACTCCACTACCATCAACTCCCAAATTCAAGTCTCAGAGAAATAGCTCTGTATTACTTCAGGGATTAGATCTGAATTTTGTACATGCCAGTATATTATTTAGAGGCATATCATATGCATCAGATTGAGGACTATAGCCAATTCCTTCCAAAGACATAAAAGAGAAAATATCAATTTAATTCAAGAACGATGATAAATTCATTTTATGTTGCATACATTAAATTTAAGAAAACAAAATTTCAATTTGGAAATGATTTTCTGAACCCTCATTTTCTGTTCAAAACAAGGAATCTTTGCCAGGGGTGGTAACTGAAGATAGCATCATTTTGTGTGAGTGGGGATGGGAAGAGCAAGATAACTTAAAGAGGGTTTTATGGGTTTGGAGGGGCATGTTGGAATTTGAAAGTGAGGGTATCTCACTTTAGAAGGATCAAACAAGAATTGTACATCTCCCTTGGGATTTCCTTGTTCTGCTCCCCTTGCTGTTCTGTTGCACACCCTTAGTGTTTTGCCTCAGTGTGGTGGGGTCAGATTGGGCACAATTCCCACACTGTGTCTCCAGTGTTGTCCCCTGTAGGGCTATGGGTCAGTGAGGATGTCTTGTTTCATAGTGTGGCTGGCCATATGGCCATATGCTCAAAGCATTAACTGCTTTGAGCAGGGATATCGTCCTCAAGGCTTGGTGGGCCAGGATGTGTTCCACTCTCTCTTCTTTCCCCTTCATTTGCTCCCATACGCTCTGATCAGACATGTCCCTCTACCTGAGCTGCAGCTTCAGTGCTGTCCTCTGAAGTACATTCTTCAGGGGGGTGGGGAGGGCAGGGCACGGCACTCCATCAGACTCAAAGGTAAAACTCTCCTAAAGGTCAACAGAGCTTGAACTATTTACAGGCTTTTCTTTTTTCTTTTTTGTCATTGGTTTGTTGTTGTTTTATTTTCTTTTGTTGCTTTGTTTTGCTCTGTCTTGTTTTTGTGCATATTATTATCTCTGTAGGGCTATCTAGATAAGATAGGCTGGATAAACAATCTGGAGGAGAAAACAATGGGATCCATGGTTCTGGGGGTCATGGGAGAGGGGGAGGTGGGGGAAAGGAAGTGGTGTTAACAAACCCAGGGACAGGGAACAAGTGATCCAAAATCAGTGGTGAGGAGCGTGTAAGAGGCCTGGTAGGGATTCAGCAAGGGCAATGTAACTGAGAGGAATTACTGAAATCCAAATGAAGGCTGATGATAGTGGGACAAGAGGAAAGTAAAAAGAAATAGAGGAAAAGAAGTAAGAGACAAAGGGCATTTATAGAAGTCTACATACAGGCATGTACATATGTAAATATATTTATATATGAGGATGGGGACACAGATCTATGTGCATATATTTGTAGGTTTAGTATTAAGGTAGCAGATGGACATTGGGCCTCCACTCAAGTACTCCCTCAACACAAGAACACTTTGTTTTATTAAACTGGTATTCCATGATGCTCACCTTCTCCACACGATCACTGAAGACAAATGGGTGCATAAGCAACGGTGGTGAAGAAAGCTGATGGTGCCCAGCTATCAAAAGATATAGTGTCTGGGTTCTTAAAGGCTTGAAGGTAAACAAGCGGTCATATAGCTCAGAAGTAACAAATCCCACATGGAAGAAGAACACCAGTCTGTGTGATCATGAGGTATTGAAGGGATCAGGTATCAGGCATCAAAGAATAAAAAATCATATCATTGTGAATGAAGGGGAGTGAGGAGTGGGGACTCAAAGCCCATCTGTAGGCAACTTGACATCTCCTTACAAAAGGGTCTCAGGGAGGAGATGAGCCAGTCAGAGTGCAGTGTAGCAATGATGAAACATACAATTTTCCTCTAGTTCTTAAATGCTTCCCACCCCTCACCCCCACTATCATGATCCCAATTCTACGTTATAAATCCAGCTAGACCAGAGGATGTACACTGGTACAGATAGGAACCAGAAACACAGGGAATCCAGGACAGATGAACCCTTCAGGACCAGTGGTGAGAGTGGCAATACTGGGGGAGGTGGGTGGGGGTGGGGTAGAGGGAAGGTGGGGTAGAAAGGGAGAACCGATTACGAGGATCTACATATAACCCCCCACTCTGGGGGATGAACAGCAGAAAAGTGGGTGAAGGAGACTTTAGACAGTGTAATACATGACAAAATAATAATAATTTATAAATTATCAAGGACTCATGGGGGCGGGGGGTGGGGGGGCGGGGAGGGAGGGGAAAAATGAGGAACTGATACTGGGGGTTCAATAGAAAGCCAATGTTTTGAGAATGATGAGGGCAACAAATGTACAAATGTGCTTGACACAATGGATGTATATACGGATTGTGATAAGAGTTGTACGAGCCCCCTATAAAATGATTTTTAAAATAAGCTAATAAAAAAAATCCAAAGTAAACATTGCTCTTCAAATATAATTTTTATTGTGCTCATATTAATTTGGAAAAAAATAAACATATTGAAAGTACAGAGATTTTATAATGAACAACCTCGTATATACAAATTATTCCTTAAGACTTTATTATGTCTTCTTTTTTAAATAATGGAAACATATACATAGAAAAAGAAAAAGAGTTGCACATCTCAAATGTGCTCGACACAATGGATGTATGTATGGTTTGTGATTAAGACTTGTGTGAGCCCCCAATAAAATGATCTAAAACAAACAAGAAAATACATAAATAAACTATGACATATATACACAATGGAAAAAAGTTGTACATCTTTTTTAGGCAAAAGAGCAATGCTTTTTGTTGTTTGTACTTGTTGCCATCCATTCAGTTTGGACTCACGGCCACCTGCACCCAGCAGAATGAAATATCATTGGTGTGCTTGTGTACTTTGATGTGTGCCTATTGCGTCAATGTAGTTCCCTTGAATTCCTAATGAGTGAACCCAATTTAACATTCTGTACACTGTACTGAAACCTGAAAACATGTTGCTTTCTGGATAACAAGGCTAGGGCATTAGATTTGAATCTCTGTCCAATTACCCCATTTCATATTTTAGAAATACCTTGGAAGAGCTATAAAAAATAATTTTTCCAGAAAACATCTCCTCAATATTTCTCCCACTGGGAAAAGCATCACCAGTGATTTCTTTAGTGACCATCGTACAGCTTCTTTTCTCTCAAGTTGCCATCAATTCTATCCCTGACTTTAATGTCCAGTGCTGTGGTTCTATTTTTGTCTGTGTCCACTCTTAGTTCTAATACTTAAGTTTCCAAATGGATGATGCATATACGCGAATCTTTTCCCATTTCCTATTCCATATATCCAGCACATTCTAACTCAACTAGTTATTTCAGTTAAGAAATCATGTCATTATGTATTACAGTAATTCCATTGACTGGCTGGTGAATACATATCCTTCATATCACCTGTCCTTCATTCTCAACTTAACTTTCTACCTGTCCTTTCAGTGTCTCTATAAAATTTTTTATATTTTTCCTCATGCGTCAATTAGTACACTGTACTGTAAATTCTATAAATTCACTACTTAAGCAAAGATCCTATTTTTTCATTCATTCTGTAAAATGTATTGACCATTGTTCTCTACCATTTCTACTTTGCTTCTGCTGACCACAATACATTTTCACTTGGATATTGAGTTTATGAATTAAAAAATGCCACTCAATCTAACTTGGTAATACTTTTGCACTTTCTGACTTTTACTACTTTTGAGGAAAAAAATTATAGAAATACATAACTATTTTGTTCAAATTTCAATATTGAGCATGATCCTTTAAAAACACACATTGAATCATATCATTTTCTCTTCTAACCATCTCCCCAAGATATGTGCAAGAGGCATACCCTTTTACACTTTCTAAGTCTCAGCCACTCAGAGCTGGTTCCCAGGTTACAAGTTAGAAAGACGCTGTCCCTTAGACCAACTGCCTGCCTAGTCCTACTCTGACCCTTAGTTACCTTGAGCTAGGTTAAAGCTCACAAATTAGAATTCAGTGCTTTGGATTGCCAAAAAAGCACTGAAGCTACAGCTCAAAGACAGGGACATGTCTACTCAGAGCACAGAAGTCTTACTTGATTTTCTTTTGATTATTCAGAGAGTTGAGAAAAATATAATTATTATCCTTGATCTTCTCTTGAGTACTTTCGTGGATCTGATTCTCTGTAGAGATCTAATGCACCTTTAAATTTGATAAATAGTTAATATCCTGAGGAATTTAAGGAGGAATTATTATTGGCATTTACTAAAGTTCTAGTTCTACTTTGCTTTGTTCTTTAATAGAAGAACTAAATAGGCACTTACATGATTATAGATCATATATACTGTATTGGCTAGACCAATGTCTACCAAACCAAAACTAAACTCACTAGATCAACCATCAAGTTGATCTCAACTCACAGTGACCACATAGAGATGCTTCTGTGGGTAAATCTTTACGGGAGCAGAAAGTCTCATTTGTCTCCCTTGGAGTAGCTGGTGGGTTTGAATCTCCAACCTTGAAGTTAACAGCTCAATACATATACCACCAAAAATCCTTGTTGTTGTTGTTAGGTGCCATTGAGTTGGTTCTGACTCATAGTGACCCTACGTACACTAAAATGAAACACTGCCCTGCCCTGTGACATCCTCATAATTGTTCTTTTGTTTGAATTCTGTCCTGTGCCATCCACACGATTGCTCTTTTGTTTGAACCCATCGATGCAGCCACTGTGCAGGGGCAGTGAATTATTTAATGTAGCTCTTCTTGCCAAGGTCTCTAACTCCCACCAATGGACTTTTCTCTGCATTAGTCTGGTAGAGAGGTGGGGGAAAATACTGATAAGAATCACCTATGAGTAATTATGAACAGAATTCCCTATAGTATCACCCTCCAGTGTATAAAATGTGTCCTCTGAGAAACAGGAGGTGGGAGCTCATAGCTATCAATAGCCAGGAGTGGAGCACATTTCTACACCTGAGATCCCTGCCCAGTGAACCTCCTGGATCCAGATGACAGATCTATGCTCAGAGGAGCAGCAGCAGAATCAGGAGCAAGAACATGGAACAGTGATGGACTTCCTAACCCATGGAGCAAGGTACGATAAGTGCTTTTGTGCAGGAGGCTGGCTTGCAGAGTTGGATGCTTCTTGGCACTTAATTGGAGAAGTGGGACTTGTTGCTCATGGAAGCGGAGATGACTTTTGACTCATACTGGCCCCATTTGACAGAATACAGAAAAGTTTTTCTAGCCTGTAAACATCATGGAAGTAGATCACCGGTATCTCTTCTGAAGAACATCTGGATGTGTTTGAGCACCAACCTTTTGGTTACAGACCAAGTTCTTAACTGTTTCATCAGGAGGAAGGATGGATAGGTAGAGCTCTCAAGATTGTTAGGGTAATGAAACTATTCTGTATACATTATCACAGTGGACATATGACACTAAAGATTTGTCAAAAACCCATAGGACTATATAAGAGACAGTTATGAACTATGAACATTTAAATAAATGTACTACAGGATTGCATATGTTAATGGAACAAAAGACAATGGGGCATATTGAAACTTACTATACTTTTTGTATACTTTTTCTAAACCTAAAAAACAAAACTGTTCTAAAAATAAATTTTATGGAAATTTAAAAATGTGTACAAACAGAGGTATGAGTCTTCCTGAATAAGAATAACTTCAAAGAATACTCCATAAGACACCCACAACTAAGGAAAATCCTTGCCAACTCACTGTGGTCAGGAGACCAACATCCACCAAGCACAAGCAGGAGACGGGCATATAGCGCAACTCCATAGCCCAGAAGTCAATGCACCGAAAACAATGACCAAGATAACATTGCCTCAGAGGGAAAAGAAGGAAAGAATGAAGCCCATCATATAAACACAGCACACTAAAATGAAGGGAGATAGGAAAACACCCAATAGAAAAGGTACGAGATGACAGCAATGAATCCACAGATAATAGTAATAACTCTGAACGTCAACGGCCTGAACTCACGCAGTAAGAGACAAAAGTTAGCAGTCTGACTCAGAAAACACAAGCCATCAATCTGTTGCACGTCTTAAGCTCACAGACAAAAATAGCCTAAGAATAAAAGGCTGGTGGAAAGTATACCAGGCAAACGGCAATTTGTGCTTCCCCCTACTTTGGGCTCTGCAGGAGAAACACTGGGCTTTCTACTCCTATAAATAGTTACAATCACAGAAACCCACAGCGGGTCAGCATTGACTCAATGGCAGTGAGTTTGTTTGTTTGTTTTAATTGTGTGAGACAAGAGTTCTCATATTTCCCCAGAGGAAAACTCTCAGTTGGGCCTGGACTGCAAAGACGCAAGGTGACCTGCAGCTAAGGCTGTGCTGGCCCAGCGGATATACATTCGGATATAGGATGCGGTGGAAAATTGGAGGTTCTATAGTAAACAATAGCTAAGACGAGGCAATTAATCAGAGAGGATGTTTTGATCTTTACCAAATGGAGAGAAAGCAAATGGTTAACGTCTCCAATAATGCAATAATATTACAAAGAGAAGCCAGATGGATAGTGGCCAAGGAGGCCAGAGAACTCTGAGTTCAAGGTCTCTGGCACTTCCTCTCCCCCAGGAGGTAATGAGGACTACAATCATCCGGTTACTATTTTGGAAAGAATGTGGAGAGGTGTATAAGAGAAGTCCTAAAGTACGCATTTAATTTGACCAACTTTACAATTGGACTTAACCTTGGCTTAACAGAATGAAAATTATTTCTCCCCACTGACCACTTAGCTATTGGTGATTCTTGGTGAAGACCCAACACCTTATTAAAAAAGATAGGATCTATCGTCTCTCTACGCGTATGACCTTCAATGTGAGGTGTGGCAGGGGGGTTAAGCATTAGGCTGCTAACTGAAAGGTCAGCAGTTAGAAGCCATCAGATGCTCTGAGGGAAAAGGATGGAGGCAGTCTGCCTCTGTAAAGATTTACAGCCTCAGAAATTGCATGGAGCAGTTCTATTCTATTCTGTAAAGTTGCTATGGGTAGAAATCAACTGGCCAGCCATGGGTTTGGTTGGCTTGATACATTTGAAATATTTTTGGAGTTAATGTCTACCATCCAAAAGAATGATTTGTACATGGGATTTGAGGTATGATGACTAAACACATCATGATTCTAATGACTGCTTATTTGTTTATGACTGTAATTGGCCCAATAAAAGAAAAAAATATTGCAAGAGTGAGAGATCGATGGAAGGAGAAAAAAATGGATTAACCAGAATCATCTCAGAAGGGTAGCATTTAATGGGAAAGCCAAAGCAAAGAAGAAAGGGAGAGATTGAAATAAAGAAAAGACTCTAGGGAAGGGCCTTGGAGGGAAATTTACCCTTCTGTGGACTCTGAGACATCAACGGAGAAAGAGGATAAGGAGAAGAAACAGCAGACATGCCTGAGGGGTCTGTGTTTTCCCATAGTGAGGGACTAATCTGGAAAGTATTGGGTAAATATCCTTGCCCTCAGCCTGGTCCCTGAGCTGTATTTACCAGGCTTTGTGCCGCTGCTGTTTGCAAAAAGCATCTCCCCAAGGCTTCCAAATAGAGATTAGAATTAGGCCCACATTCCCAAAGGGTCGTTGCCCTCAGAGATTGCCCCATTGCCTTTAGGGCTAAGTTCTGACAGACTGAGGCATTTTGGGCGGACAAAATCCATATGGTAGTTAGAATAAAGGTTCTTTTTCTTTGTTTTGTTTTGTTTTTTCCACTTGAAAGAACAGAAATTTATGTTTTCACAGATCTGGAGACGAAAAGCCCAAATCAGAGTCTTGGTTGAATTGATTCCTTTCTTTTTTCGTCTTCTTTTTTTTAAAAATTCCTTTTATTGGGGGCTCGTACAGCTCTTATCACAAGCTATCCATTCATCCATTGTGTCAAGCACATTTGTACATATATTGCCAGCATCGTTTTCTTTTCTTATTTTAAAAATCATTTTATTGGGGGTTCGTGTAGCTTTATCACAACCCATGCATACATCCATTGTGTGAAACAAATTTGTACATATGTTGCCATCATCATTTTTAAAACATTTTCTTTCTACTTGGGCCCTTGATATCAGCTCATTTCCCCCTCCCTCCCCCTTCCCTCATGAACCTTTGATAATTTGACTATTATTATTATCATTATTTTCATGTCTTACACTGACCATTGTTTCCCTTTACCCACTTTTCTGTTGTCTGTCCCCCTGGGAGGGGGTTATATGTAGATCATTGTGATTGGTTCCCTCTTCCTCCCCCCACCTTCCGCTTCACCTCCTGGTATCACTACTCTCATTATTGGTACTGAAAGGTTCATCTGTCCTGCATTCCCTGTGTTATGAGCTCTTATCTGTACGTGCTCCCGTGTACATGCTCCGGTCTAGCCAGATTTGTGAGGTAGAATTGGGGTCATGGTAGTGCGGTGGGGAGTGAGGTAAAGCATTAAAAAACTAGAGGAAAGGTGTATGTTTCATCAGTGCTATACTGTCCCTGACTGGCTTGTCTCTCCCTTGTGACCCTTCTGTAAGGGGATAACTAATTGTCTACAGATGGGCTTTGGGTCTCCACTCCACACTCCACCTCATTCACAATGATATGATTTTTGTTGTGGTTCTTTGATGCCTGATACCTGATCCCATTGACATCTCACGATCACACAGGCTGGTGTGCTTCTTCCATGTGGGCTTTGATGCTTCTGAGCTAGATGGCCACTTGTTTACAAGCCTTTAAGACCCCAGATGCTATATCTTTTGATAGCTGGGCACCATCAGCTTTCTTTACCACATTTGCTTATTCACCCATTTGATCTTCAGCGATTGTGTCAGGAAGGTGAGCATCACAGAATTCTGGGTTATTAGAACAGAGTGTTCTTGCATTTAGGGAGTACTGGAGTAGAGGCCCAGTGTCCATCTGCTGCCTTAATACTTAACATATAAATATATGTACATAGACCTATATCCCTATTGTTATATATAAATAAATATATATATATATATATATATATATGAAAATGCCTGATTTAGACCTCTATAAATGTCTTTTACCTCCTAGTTCTTTCCTCTATTTCCTAGAATACAGGTTCTTTAAGTTGTACAACAAAGCTCCAGATCAAGGACTTTCAAATGATCTTCCTCCACCTCCTTAAAGCGTTTCCTTCAAAGTGGTGTCAAAGGAAGCTGTATTTGAAGGCCATGGGGCATATTGCTATGCCAGTAATTCATTCAGTACAGATTTATTCCTGGAATTGAGTGAAACAGAACTTTAGGAGAATTGAGTACAAGGCCCTGTTAGGAAAAAAAAATCATAATTGTCTGTGATTGAGGAGGAAAAGATAAAAGAGATGTTAAAAAATGTTTATCAAAGATCAACTTTATGTTCTTCCAGATCAGACTCTGTTCTCATTGTGTGTCTCAGCACTTTACAGTTTGAGTCATCTGAACCATGTCTTCTTTGTTTCCCAATAAATATTGTGTGGCTCTTTACTGTGTTTTAAGTGCTGTCCTGATGCATGCACAATGTGCAATAAATAAGACATTTATTTTCTACACGTTCACAGAACTTGAAGTCTAGTGGTGAATAGAAGAAGCAGATTCAGTGTCACCTCCTGGCCGGTGGACACGGTGCCCAGTCTTTTCAAGCCTTCTCTCTACTTCAGTCTGAGTGTCTCTTCTTTGGACTTTCCCCCCCACCTCTCTTTGCAAAGTAGATTCCTCCCTCTCTATCTTTAAGTCAGACTAGTGTGTCTTTAATCCTAATTACCATAGACTACATTTATTCATTTTAAGTTATGACATGTTTATATATATACACCATTATAAATATGTAGAACAAGTTAGAAAATCTTTGACAAAGTTGAATGTTTCCATATTTACTTGAGATATTTTCATTGTGTGAAATAGAACATGACAGAAACGAGTGCAGTTCTTTCCCCACCCCTCCCCAACCTCATGTCTTTCCCAACTTTCTGATAATAGGTTACTAATGTATATCTTTTTTAATCATGTTTTTTATATTTTTTACCATACACACAGCATATGCATATAGTACACTTTTGTGTGTTTTCTGTTTTTATAAATGCAAATGGTATGTACATATGCTATAATTTATTTTTGTCACTTAATAGTGTGCTTTTAAAGCATGTCTACATTAATATGCAAGATACAGTTTATTAATTTTCATGAACATCTACCTTGTGTAAATACACAAAAACATGTACAAGGGAACTTTAAAAAGCACATGGAAAAATTCCACATCTTTTAATTCCATCTTTCCCAAAACTTTAAAAATCTTTCTTATATTTTTCCATTGCTGAACTTTGGACTTTTTCTAGTTTTAAAAACAATGTTGCTACACAACATTGCTACAAGTCTTGATATTTGATTCCCTACTCCCCGCCGGCATGTTGTCTTCACACCTTGGGGCACTGGGTTGAAGTTTGGTCGCTTGATATTTGAATGGATAAATATGCTCTCTGTAAATTTTTCTTTTTTCGAAGTCATCGTGTCTTTCATTGAATGAATCAGCAAGGTAAGCATCTGCAGGACTGGGGAGTGATCATCTCTCATTCATGGCATTGCTGAGTCAGAGCTAATTCGATGGCACCTAACGGTAACACAGGTGGCACAAGAGGCTTGCACTCCATTACTAACCTAAGACTTGGCAGTTAAAACTCATTTAGAAGCAGACTACAGAAGGAAGGCCATTTAATTCAGTAAAGATTCAAAAAAAACCCAAAACACCCCAAACCCAAACTCACTGCCATAGTCAATTCTGACTCTAAGGGACCATATAGGGCTTAGTTCCTATGGAAATTTCTGTGGGGTTGTAGGACTGTGAATCTTTACAGCAGAAAGCCCCATCTTTATTCCACAGAGGGACTGGTGGAGAGTTGAACTGCTGCCCTTGCAGTTACCAGCTGCAGTAGTGCCCTTGCAGTTACCAGCTACAACTTGAAGATATATAAAAGTGTAGGGGTAGAGCTTAGCCTGTCACTCAGGCCATCGCCTGATAGTACCTCCTTGTGGGTGTGGCCTTCTCATAAGGAGGGTCCTGTGATCCTCTCCCCTTCTCTCCCTGCCTTCACCTTCATGCTGACTGACCCTGATTGCTGCCCGCACCACCGCCAATGGATCCACATGACTTGGCCCCCACTGACCTGTGATCTTCCTGCATTCTGCTTAACTGCATGTGACTGCATAGGTCTGAAGAGGGGCTTATGGACTAGTATTGGACTTACAGACTTGAGTTGGACTGGGCTGGTATGTTTTCCTGATATATAACTTCTTCTTGATATAAAGCCCTTTCTTACACATATATGAGTGCCACTGGATTTGTTTCTCTGGTCAACCTGTCCTAACACACCACCCCAACGAGTAACCCACTACGTCACCAGGACTTCTCCAGTAAAGATTACAGTCAAGAAAACCCTAGAAATTCTAATTTAATACATGGAATTGCCATAAGTCAGAAATGACAACATCAATGGATTTATTTTGGTTTAGTTGCTAAACATTGAAAAGTTAAAGGGTTGCAGACACACTTAAAATGCCAAATAGATCTTAGTAATCTTGCTCTGCAAATATGGAGGAGCACTGGTGACACATTGGATTTAACATTGAATTCCTAACCAAAATAATGACTGATTGGAAACCACTAGCAAGTCTTACAGAGAAAGAGAGGCAGTCTGCTTCTGTAAAGATGTATATGAACCCTGTTCTACAGTGTCAGAGGAAACCAGGCGCAATTGTATGGCGATAATATATAAAAATCATAGTAAAGTCATGGAGGATAGGAGAGACAAGAGAGAAAATAAAATAAAGGAGTCAGACTCATTTACCGTAGCATGCTCACCTCAGCCCCTCTTGATGGTCCACGTGGAACTGGGAGAAGAGAGAGAGAAACTTTACTATCTTGGGACATTTATAGGTAGCCTGAAGACATGCATATTTAGTATGCCTCACAGATGGGGAGTATCTACATTAAGGCCCCCGACTCAAAGGTGAGGAAACCTAATACCTGTATTGAGGGGGGTTGGGTAACACCATGGGAAGGGAGAACTAAAGCATAATGTCTACTTCTGTAGGGAGGTACAATCAACCATGTGCTCACTTGAAGGCAGCATAGCTGTTAAGGGGAGAATCTGTGGAAATGATATCTAAACAGGGTAGTGTACATTGACTTTTAACTTACTAAAGTGGAGGCATTCTTACCATGGAATACCAGCTTTCCAGATTCCCCTTGTTATAAATTAGGGAAAATAGTCCTTGCCATATTTTCCTCAGTGTTAGTTTCCCATAGGATAACCATGAGTTGGAATTGGCTAGACAGCAGAGGTGAGCACATATGGATATGATTAGTCCAAACATATGAAATTTTTTTCCATAAAAGATCATCTTTAGAGGAGGAAGAATATCAGAAAGTTTATCAGATACTCAGAAAGAAGGAAAAAATGATGCGTAGCACATGATTTTAAAATTATTAAGGCAATGAGGGCCACTTAAAGATTATCTAGGGCATATAGTTAGTTAATGTCATTGTTTACTACTGAGTAATGTTTCCAGATTTAGTGAAGTTATTTTGTAACTTGTTGATTTCTCCTTTTAGGTCTCCCTTCCCCGACACCCCTCCCATAAATGCGATTCTGACTCATAGCAGCTGTATAGATAAGACGGAGTAGAGCTGCACAGGGCTCCATAGAAACTCCTCGTGGTTTGCAAGGTAATGGGGGAAGGCAGCCTTATGTTTTTCCTGAGTGGGCTGATGGGTTTGAATCACTTCCCTTGCGATTAGCAGTTCAACTCTTGCCATCATAGTTCCTTTTTAGCTTTTTCTCCCCAGGTGGCAGTGCAAATAATTTCTGTCCCAGTGAGACAGATAAGCCACATGTTTTATTGCATATTTTATATTAACATAGCACATGATTCTTATCCTAATATATTTTTTTCTTATACTATCAGTAAATACCTTACTTTTTTAGGCACTCTTTAAACTAGGCATATTATACTTTGACAAATATTACATTAACATTGGAAGCTGCTGCATTTAATGATTTCCATCTATGATTCTCAGTTTGAGTTATAGCATATTTTATAGAAAAATGTTCTTTTATTTTATATGATTTCACAAATGGATTTCCTCTAATTTTCAAGGTGTTCTTATTTTATGCTTAATAAAAAGAAGCAGTTTAATTTTATACTAGTAGCTCCATGCCCATGGAAAAAGAATTAACCATGCCAAGTGTTATTGTGATAATATTAATGATGCAAGTCTTTTGTGTGGTTTATATATTGACAGACTTTGAGTAATCAAGGATCACTTACTGGACATGACAAAACCCTTTTTTGTCAGATTAAGTACATATTACAGCTTGGCACCGTTTTTTCCCCCAGGTGCAAAATGTTGTTTGACACTAACACAGAAAGATTGCCTTTAATATCTTGAGTATTCTCTATTTTAATATTATCTATAGTGCTCTTGGATTAGTATTGAACTGCTCACTGCAAGGTTGGTGGTTCAAACCCCCAGCTGCTCCATGTGAGGTACAATGAGGCTGTTTTCATTAAGATTTACAGTTTGTGAAGTCTCATGTAGGATTGATATGAATTAGAATGGACTCAATGGTAGTCGGGTTGGTGTGGTTTAATTCTCATACTTAAATTTTATATGTGTATCAGAATATTAAGATGTTTCTGACACAATGACTATCAAAATAACAGCAACTTCTTTATAGTTTTAAAATGATTGAGCGTGTCAAAGAACAAACTGGAGTTTCTATTAAAATTAAAGTTTATTGAGGGGAAAAACGGAATTTATTGAAGTGACCAAATGATCTGGGGTTGAACAGTATTTTGTAAGACTTCACGAAAGTTCTGCAAGGAAAGAAAATTTTCACAGAGCTTAAATGAAAAAAAAGGTTTTTTTGAATTGGCTGATATTTATCAAATCATAAGACAATGACAGGCCCCTCAGGAATTATTTTGCTAATCATAAAGTCTGAGTCCTTTTACAGTTTACTCTATGGTTGTATTAAGGGCCAGTCTGGCTGTTTTTTCCAGGAAAATACCAACAGAGAAAGCATGGTGGGAGGACAGTTGCAGGTGCCCGCAAGCTTCCTGAGGTCTGCTGCCTAGCTGAGTTTTGAAAGTTAGTTCAGCATAATCAGTAAACATGCACATATTGGATCTGAACAAAAGTTGTTAGGACATGTCCCCAGGGTCAGTGAATGATTGCAGGCAAGTTCTCTCAGTAATATGCTTAATACCCTGTAGTTTCTTCTGTCAGATGAATGATGGGAGGTGAGTTCAAAAACAAAAATGATAACAACAACAATAATAAAACCCCATTACTGGTGAGTCCATTCTGACTCAAAGCACCCTTATAGGAAGATTAGAACTGCTTCTTAGAGTTTCTGATATTGTAAATCCTTATGGGAGCAGACACATCTTTTTTTGTTTAATTGGTCCTTGTGTTAATCCAGATTGACTAGAGAAACAAATTAATTGGCTCTCATATATGTGTAAGAGAGAGCTTTCTATCAAAGAGTAATTGTATATTAAGAAAACATCTCAGCCCAGTCCAGATCAAGTCCTCAAGTCTGATATTAGCCCATAATTCCAATACCAGTCTATAAATTCCTCTTCAGACTCATGCAACACATGAAATGATGCTGAATGCAGGAAGATCACAGGCTGGTGGTTGGAAAGTCCTATGGGTCCAGTGGTGGTGGAAGCATCTCAGCACTGGCATGGGTCTCCACGTGACTCCTTCAGTTCCAGGGCTCTGGCTCTCATAAGCATATCTCCACGTGGCTTGTCAACAGGAATGTGAAGTAGAGAGAGAGAATGTCTCACCTCCAAGGAGGAAGAGAGGAAGTCCCAGAATCCTGAGAAGGCCACACCCACAAAGAGGGATCAATCAGGCTGTGATCTGATTGACAGGCTAGACTCCACCCCTTCATTCCTTTATCAAGTTGGCATAACACTGTGTAACTACCACACTTACTTAGTCTAGATATTTCATATGTTATTCTTCATATAATACTAGTCCCTTTGTGACCAACATACTTCAGTTAGCATGATTTTTCAAAAGCTCATCAGTGTTGTAGCATGTATCAGGATTTAATCTCTCTTTGAGAATGAGTAATACTCCATTGCTTATGATCTTAATAATCTTAATCTTAAAGATGTCTTCTCAACACTAATGTATCTTTTTTAATGGAATTTTTAGCAACTAATCTTTAATCAATTACATATATTGAATTAAAGTTATTTTTAATGTCAAAGAAATATTTATCTAAGCTTCAATGATTTCTGAGCTTTATTTTACTTTTCCTATTACAGTCAACTAAAACAGAAACCAGTACCTTTCTTTTTTAAACCAATAATAATACAATTATATATAATCCCATTTAAAATTGTTTCTCTTTGCACATTTTCATATCTATTCATCTTTCTATCTTTATCAAGAGAGCTGTCTATAGTCAAGTCCACAAAATGTGATAATATCACTTGAGGGCTTAGAATTTTTTATATATATATATATATATATACATATACATATTCTTAGTACTTCTTTGGTGTTTGATTTTTTTTTACAGCTGGTCATTAACTTTTCAGTAATGGACAATGTTTTGATACTTTCCATAGGGTTTTCAGTGGCTAATCCTCTCAAGTGGACAGTCTTTGCCTTTTTCGTGCTATATTCTTAGTCTGAAGCTGCTGGAACCTGTTTCCTTTGGGTGATTCTGTTGGTATTTGAGATATCAGTGACAGTTTTCAGCATCACAACACACAAGCCACCACAGTACAACAAACTGATAGACAAGATACAGGACAAGTAATGTCATTGCTGATGGGAGATGGATCTTGGTCAAAAGAAGAGAATGCCAGCAAGATCTCTACTTTTGTTTCTTTGACGATGTAGAGGCATTCAGCTGTGTGGATCATAACAAACCATGGATAGCCTTGAGGAGATGGGAATTCCAGAATATTTAATTGTGCTCCTGTGGAACCTGTACATAGACAAAGAGGCAGTTGTATGAACAGAAACAAGGAACACTGCATAGTTTAAAATCAGTAAAGTCACGTGTCCGAGTTGTATCCACTTAGAATAATTATTCAATCTGTTTATTGAGCAAATTGTCAGAGAAGCTGGACTATGTGAAGAGGGATGCAGTATCAGGATTAGAGGAAGGCTTATCATCAACTTGCAACATGCAGATAAAACAACCTTGCTTGATACAAGTGAGGGGGGCTTGAACTTGCTAATGAAGTTTACAGAGTATAACCTTCAATACGGATTGTAACTCAATGTAAAGAAAACAAAAACCCCCACAATTGGACCAATAGGTAACATCATGGTAAAAGGAGAAAAAGTTGAAGTTGTCAAGGATTTTGTCTTGTTCAGATTCACAATTGAAGCTCAAGAAAGTGTGAATCAAATGACATACTGCATTAGGTAAGTCTGAGGCACAAATAGATCAAAGATAAGTCTGAGGCACAAATAGATCAAAGGTAAGTCTGAGGCATACATAGATCAAATGACATACTGCATTAGGTAAATCTGAGGCATAAGACCTCTTTAGAGTGTTGAAAAACAAGGTTGTTGAACAGACCTCTTTTGAGTGTTGAAAAGCAAGTCCCCTACTTTGGGGACTAAGGTAGGCCTGACCCAAGGCCTGGTATTTTCAATGGCTTTATATGCATGTGAAAGTTGGACATTGAATAAGTAACACTGAAGAAAAAATGATGCATTGGTCTACAGTGTTGGCAGAGTATTCCAAGTACTGTGGGCTACTGCCACAAGAACAAATAAATATGTCTTGGAAGAAGTACACCCAGAATGCTCTTTAGAGGCAAGGTTGGTGAGGTTTATTTTCCACATGCTTTCGACATATTATCAGGAGAGATTAGTTCCTGGAGAAGGACATCTTGCTTGGTAAGGTAGAGGGGCAGTGAAAAAGAAGAAGACCCTTGACAAAATGGATTGACAAGTGGCTGCAACTTGTCAAACACATGAACAGTTTTGAGGAAAGCACAGCAGTGCTTTGTTCTGTTATACATAGATAGGGTTGCTATGAGTCGGAACTGGTTGTACAGCACCCAAGCACAACAAAAGCCTGTGTCGTGGTGCTGAAGAAGAACACTGAAAATATTGTGGACTGACAAAAGAACAAACTGGTATAGGTGGGAACTGGAAACACAGGGAATACAGGACAGATGAACCCCTCAGGACCAGCGGTGAGAGTGGTGATACCGGGAGGGTGGAGGGAATGTAGGGTAGAAAGTGGGGAACCAATCCAATGACAAAGATCTACGTATAACCTCCTCTCTGGAGGTCAGACAGCAGAAAAGTGTGTGAAGGGAGACGTTGGACAGTGTATGATATGATGAAATAATAATGACTTGTAAATTATCAAGGGTACATGAGGGAGGGGGGAATAGGGAGGCAGGGGAAAAATGAGGAGCTGATGCCAGAGGCTCAAGTGGAAAGCAGATATTTGGAGAATGATGAGGGCAACAAATGTGCAAATGTGCTTGACATAATGGATGTCTGTATGGATTGTGATAAGTGTTGTATGAGCCCCCAATAAAATAATTTTTTAAAAAAGAACAGGTCTATCTCTCTCTATCTCTTTTATCAGGCTGCTTGGGTGTCTTCAGATGTGGCAACTGATTTCTCTCAGAACCAAAGATCTGGGGGAAAGCAAAGTGGAAGTCATAATATTGCTATTTGAATACTGGCATTCCTCAGTATTCCATTGATTGTCCAGGTTAGTTCTGTTTAATGTAAACTGAGAGTATACGGGGCCACGACTCCCAGGAAGTGGAAACCATGTGGGTGCGTCTTGGAAGCCTGCAGCCACAATCTCGGTTCTGCTAGTTGTTGTGGTGAGGTACCATCAAGTTGATTCCATCTCATAGCAACAAGACACCACCCTGTCCTGCACCATCCTCATCATGGTTATGTTTGGATTCGTTGTTGCAGCCATTGTGTCCTCCGTCTCATTGAGGGGTTTCCTCTTTTTCGCTGCTCCTCCACTTTACCAAGCATGAAGTCTTGCTTCAGAGATTAGTCTCTCTGGATAATAGTCCTAAGTATGTAAGTTGATAGCAGCTAACAACAGCCTGTGTCATTTAAAAAAAACAAACCCAAACACACAAGCTCCCCGCCCCAAACAAACAAACAAACAAACAAACAAACAAACAAACAAACAAACTAACTAACTAACAAAACTTACCGTTTCATTGTCATTTAGGTGAAATTGTATAGCGCAATTTAAGCTTTCTATTTAACAATGTATACCCATTTGTTTCATTGCATTGGTTGCAACCCCACAATCTAATGATACTCATCTCTTCTCCTCTCTGTGTTTCCCTGTTTCCATTTGTCCTTCTTGCCTATTCCTTTCTGCCTTTTGAATTTTGGGCAAATGCTGCCCTTTTGGTCCGGTATAACTGAATATTCTAATGAGGGCATACCTTCCTGGTGTTACTAATCATCTTATTGATCAAATTCACTGCCAACTAGTTAATTTGGTTTCATAGTAACTGTATGGAAAAATTGTAGAACTGCCCCTGTGTGTTCTGAGGCTGTTAATCTTTACAGGAGCAGAAACCTCATCTTTCTCCTGTGGAGTGGCTGGTGGTTTGAAATGACTGAACTTGCATGCCAGTTCATAACCCACAACAACACACAGACTCCACCTTATAGGCCTATGTACTGTTTGGCTGACAGTTGAGCACAGAGTGAGTTCAATTCCAGGCTTGAGAGGTGACTAAAGATCATGCTCTCAGGGATTGAGACCGTTTATTGTGCCAGCCTGGCTGATAAACGCAGGTGGGATTGACTGAGGGGCGGAGAGATGGATGGCTTGGTGAGCCTTGCCTTTCTTGTCTCTCGCTCTGTGATCATCGGACCAGTGTGCGGCTGCCTTGCTTGTTCTGTGCTTTAATTTAAAGGCTACACAGCCTGTGGGACGCCTAGCCTGTGGACTGTGTTGCTGTAAGTTGAGGTCCCTTTAAGACTTCTCTGGAGCTGGGAACTGGCAATTGGTGACCTGCCTTGTAATTGGCTGCTGTGCTGACATAACCTAGCTCTCTACAAATACAGGAAGATCTGGCATCAGATAGAGACTGGAAGGACTGCTAGTCTCTCAACTTTCTCTCACGGACGTGAGTTGCACTAAGCCATTTGTAGTGCTTTCTAATTTAACTGTTTATTTCTTGTATTGTATATTTATCTGTATATGATTTAACATTTCATTTCTCGTTATATATATCTAATTATCTTTATGATTTAACATTTCATTTTTTGTTATATATTAATTACCTTTATAAATAAATATATTATATTATCAAGAATTTGGTTTTATCTCTCTAGAGAACCCTGTCTAACACAGGGATTATATCAATCTCCTTCCAATCAGCAAGTCTGATTTCTTTCATGATTTTGAGTTGTGTATGTATTTTTCTCCCACTTTATCCAGGACCCGCTAATTTGATCCCTTTCAGAGCAGTTTATAGCGATTGTCTGGAACCATCTAGTTCTTCTGGTTTCATGGTCATGAAGACTGATGAACGTGTGGCCCCTGAGTTCATTGGACTAATTGTTTCCACGTGTCTTGGATTTTCCTCACTCTTCTTTGGTTTTGACAGGAGAGAACAATAGTGGCAGCCTATATGGCTACTCATGACTTTTTAAGGCTCCACTCGTTCCTCACAAAAGTAGGAGTAGAACATTGTCTTTATGGACTGCGTTATGCCATTTGACCTTGGTGTCACATGAGACTATGGTCTGGAGCCCCCAGGCCCAGTGACTCAATCCTTCTAGGGGTTTGCCTGTATCTAAGAAGTTTGAATAAGTCTGCCTCTTGTGTTGTTGCTGTTGGTGGTGGTGTCAGGTACCATCTGGCCAGCTCCAACCCATAGCAACATGCACAACAGGATGAAACACTGCATGGTTCTGCACCATCCTCACAACTGTTCCTGTGCCTGAGCCCATCGAGGCAGTCACTGTATCAATCCATCTCATTGAGGGCCTTCCTCGTTTTTGCTGCCTCTCTGCTTTACCAAACATGATGCTCTTTTCCAGAGACATCTCTCCTCACAATGTGCCCAAAGTATGTAAGACAAAGTACTGCCATCCTTGCCTCTAAGGAGCACTCTGGTCTTACTTCTACCAATACAGATCAGTCTGTCCTTTTGGTAGTCTATGGTACTTTCAATATTCTTTTCCAGCACCAATATTCAAATGCATCAATTCTATAGTCTTCCTTATTCCTTGTCCAACTTTCACTTGCATATATTGGACATATGGCTTGGGTCAGGCACATCTTAGTCCTCAAAAGAATATCCTTGTTGTTAATGCTCTAAAGAGTTCTTGTGCAGTAGTTTTACCTTATGAGATACATTTTTTTGAGCTCTTGATTGTTGCTTCCATGAGCATTGATTGTAGATCCAAGCAAGAAAAAAATCCTTGAAAACTACAGCCCATTCTCCATTTATCATGATGTTACCTATTGGCTCAGTTGTGGGGATTTTGGTCTTCCTCACACTGAGTTGTAATCCATACTGAAGGATGTAGTCCATGATCTTCATCAAGTACTTCAAGACCTCCTCACTTTCAGCAAGCTAGATTGTGTCACCTGGATACTTCAGGTATCCAGGTAATAAGCCTTCCTCCAATCCTGATGCTGCATTCTTCTTCATATAATCTGGCTTATCTGCTAATTTGCTCAGTGTATAGATTGAATGAATATGATGAGAAAATACAACCCTGATGTACAGCTTTCCTGATTGGAAACTATACAGTAGTCCCTTGTTCTGTTTGCACAACTGTCTCTTGATCCATGTACAAGTCCAAAAGAGCAAGATGAAGTGTTCTGGAATTTCCATTCTTCTCAAGGTTATCCATAGTTTATTATGGTCTACACAGTCAAATGCCTTTGTATAATCAATGAAACAAAAATAAACATCTTTGTGGTATTCTCTGATTTGAGCCAAGCTCCACCGGACATCAGCAATGATACCTCTTGTTCCATATTGTGTTAATCTGGGTTGACTAGAGAAACAAATTAATAGACACTTATATATGTATAAGAAAGAGCTTTATATAAAGAGTAATTATATATTAAGAAAACATCCCAGTCCAGTCCAGATCAAGTCCACAAGACCAATATTGACCCATATGTCTGATGCCAGTCTATAAGTTCCTCTTCAGACTCATGCAACACATGCAATGATGCCGATTGCAGGAAGATCACTGGCCAGTGGGTGCAAACTCTTGTGGATCCAGTGGCAGAGGAAGCATTTCAGTGCTGGCCTGGGTCTCCATGTGGCTCCTCCAGCTCCAGGGTACTAGTGTAGCTCCATATGTCTTGTCAACAGGAATGTCTCACAGGGAGTGTCTGTCCTGCCTCCAGGGAGGAAGATAGGAGTACCCCAGGATCCTCAGGAGAAGGCCATGCTCCCAGAGATGCCTCATTGACTATGACCTGATTGATAGGCTAGACTCCACCCCTTCGCAAGTTGACAGATTATGTAACTGACACACATCCTCTTCTGAATCCAGCCTGAACTTCTTTTTAAAAAAAATAATTTTATTGGGGGCTCTTACATCCAGTGTGTCAAGCATCAAGCACATTTGCACATACGCTGCCATCATCATTTTCAAAGCATTCTCTTCCCACTTGTGCCCCTGATATCCGCTCCCCATTTCTTCCCCCTCCCTCCCTCACACACCCTCCCTCCAAAGCCCTTGATAAGTTATAGATTATTTTTTTCCATATCTTATATCATCCTCCGTCACCCCTCACCCACTTTTCTGTTATTCGTCTCCCTGGGAGGGGGTTCTAGTTTGATCCTTGTGATTGGTTCCCCTTTTCTCCCCCCATCCTCTCCTGATAGCTCTACTCTCCTTGTTGGCCATGAGGGGTTTATCTATCCTGGATTCCCTGTGTTGTGGGTTCTTATCTGTAGCAGTGTGCATGCTCTGGTCTGATCCAATTTGTAAGGTCATGATAGTGGGGTGAAAGAACCACCAAAGAGCTAGAGGAAAGTTGAGTGTTTCATCGGTGCTAGACTGTACCCTGACTGGCTCATCTCTTCCCTGTGACCCCTCTATGAGAGGATGTCCAATGGTCTACAGATGGGCATTGGGTCTCCACTCCATGCCACCCCTCTACCCCCCATTCACCTTAGGTATGATTTTATTCTGGGTCTTAAATGCCTGATACCTGATCCCATCGACACCTCATGATCACACAGGCTGGTGTACTTCTTCCATGTGGGTTTTGTTTCTTCACAGTTAGATGGCCACTTGTTTATCTTCTAGCCTTTAAGACCCCAGATGCTATATCTTTTGATAGCCGGGCACCATCAGCTTTCTTCAACACACTTGCTTAGGCACCCATTTTGTCTTCAGCAATCATGTTGGGAGGGTAAGTTCCCAGAATGCCAGATTGTTAGAACAAAGTGTTCTTGTCTTAAGGGAGTACTTGAGTTGAGGACCAATGTCTATCTGCAACCTTAGTTCTTAACATATAGATATGAGTACATAGTTCTATTCCCCTCTCATTTTATATATATATATATAAAACTATATACATATAACTATATATATAACTATATATATACATATATAACTATATATATATAGTTATATATATAACTATAACTTAACTTCTGGCAGTTCCCTGTCAATATGCTGCTGCAACCGTTGTTGGATGATTTTTAGCAAAATTTTACTTGTGTGTGATATCAGTGATAACTATTCTATAGTGTGGGCCACCTTTCTTAGGAATGGGAACAAATATGGATCTGTTCCAGTCAATTGGCCCAAGTAGCTGTCTTCCAAATTTCCTGGCATAGTTGAGTGAGTGTTTCCATTGTTTCTTCAGCTTTCTGAAAACATGGCATGGGTATTCCATCAATTCCTGGAGTCTTGTTTTTAGTATAACGCATTCAGTGAATCTTGAACTTCTTCTTTCAGCACCATTGGTTCTTGCTCATATGCTACCTCCTGAAATGGTGGACTGTTGCTACTTCTTTTTGGTACAGTGCCTCTGTGTTTTCTTTCTATCTTTTCTTGATGCTTCCTGCATCATTCAATATTTTGCGTATCTCACTGCCATCAAATCAATGCTGACTCATAACGACCCCCCGTGAATTTTTTGAGACTGTAACTGTTTGTGGAAGTAGAAAGCCCAGTCTTTCTCTCACAGAGCAGCTGGTGGTTTTGAACCACCGACCAATCTGATCACAACCCAATGCTTAACCACTACACCACCAGGGTTTGATATTAGAATCTTTCAAATTGCATTTTGCGGCTTGATTTTTTTTTCTTGAGTTCTTTCAGTTTCAGATATGCTGCGTATGTTTCCCTCTTGGTTTTCTAATTCTAGGTCCTTGCATATTTTGTTAAAATATTTGGCTTTGCTCCTCAAGGTGCTCTTTGAAAATTTTTATCCAGCCCCTTGAATGCATCTTTCTTCCATTTGCTTTAGCTTCTCGACAATTAAAATTTCAGAATCCCTTCTCACATTCCCTTGGATTTTTTCTTTCTTTCCTGGCTTCTAAATGATGTTTTGTGTTTCTCATGAATGATGGTGTTGATGTCCTCCCACTCCTCATCAGGCCTTTTGCCATCAGTGCTCAATGTGTCAAACCTGTTATTGAGATGTTCTCAGAATTCAGGTGGAACAGACTCAAGGTCATATTTGACTCTTGTGGATTTGTTTTTATTTTCTTCGGCTTTATCCAGAACTTACATATGATCAATTAATGGTCTGTTCCACAGTTAGCCCGTGGTCTGGTTTTAGTTGTTGATATTGAGTTGCTCTATTGTGTTTTCCTAGAGATGCAGTCAATTTGATTTCTGTGTATTCCATCTGGGGAAGTCCATGTGTGGTGCACGTGCCTTTTCTTAGTCCAGTGGCTAGAACTTCTGGTACTCTTTTGAATAAAAGCAGCGAGAGTGGGCATTTTTGCTTTGCTTCTGATCTTTGATTCCATTGGCTAATCATGCTCGTCTATAGCCTTTCTGATTTACTGACCAGTTGTGCTAACAATTATTTACATATGGCTTTTGAAGTCTTAAAGAAATGTCTATTTGCCCTTTTATGTCTATTAGTTTCTTTTTTTTTAAACCTGATTTTTGCTTATCTTTTGTTTGATTTATCCACATTAAGTATTAGTATGTCTTCATGCTGAATTTACTCTTTTCATAGTATGTAATTCCACTTACTTTCCATGATAATTTTTTGAACAGTTTTATTGGCATATAATTCACATTTATAATAGTTCAATCACATCAAGACTTTTTCTTTTAATTTTGAAGTTTACTTCATCTGATATTAACATAGTTCCTAGTTTCTTTTAATTAATGTTTTCATGGCATATTATTCTCCCTCATTTTACTTTCAAGCTCTATCATTTTACAAGGGAGCTTTTCTTGGAGATAGCAAATTTGTTCAATCTTTTAAAATATGCTCTAACCATTCTGTCTTTTTAACATTTAAATTATTTGCACCTAACATAATTATCAACAGGTAAGAATATACACACACCACACTTCTGTTTCTTTTTATGTTTTATTTTTCCTGCATTCCTTGGGGTTACTTAAATAATTTTTAGAATTTTATTTTATTTATTTATTGTATTTTTGAATGTACTCCTGTGGATAGATTTTTAAATGTCCCTTAAAATGCTATGGAGAATATAGATATATTTCAAAAGGAAAACTAACATTGATAAATAGAAAACAAAGAGAGTAAAGCATTGTAAATATAACTTTATTCAATACATGTACTATGAACTCCTTCCTTCCTTTCTCCTCTCTGTTGATAGATCTTCATTTCTGCCGAAGTCCATCTGATGAGGTACATACATTTCCACTCCTCAAGCATTTCCTTGTTCCGATTCTAAACAATATCAGAAAGGATATAACTACCAGAGAAATTCTATGATCTACTGTAGGAGTAGTTTTACATCATAAATATTTTTACTTAATAAAATTTTATTTACTTTTTACGATAGAATTTTCTGACATTTACAGATTTGAAGTGGAGAACTGACATCCTTACAGGAAATAGTATCCTGTCAAAATAAATCCTGTCAACTAGCTTAGAGGAAAGTTTTAGACATTAAATCTCTCATTTGAAATCATTCAATTCTTAACAGATAACAGCAGAAGTTTTTATACTATGACAAGGATACACTCATCTTAAGAAGCAATCTTATGCAGAAAGGTGAAATACTGTTTTTCTCTATTCATTTCTTCCTCCCTCACTCCCTTAGTCCATCCCTTCCTTCCTTCCTTCCTTCCTCAGTTGGCATTAGAGTTTACTGTTTATACTTTACCAGAACTACAAGGGGCACTGTACTCTTCAATGGCAAATTCATCTGAAAGAAGAAAAGGATGGGCCTTGTGAATAAAGAATGAACACATTCAGTAGCAGACACGTGAGTAACTACTGAATTACATAACTCAAATAAGGAAGTGGTACTCTGATATCCAAAGAGCTATATAGCCAACGAAGAAGACTACTTCCAGAAATTGAGGGCAACATATGTACAAACACGCCTGATTCAAATGATGGATGGATTGTGATAAGAGTTGTATGTGCCCCCAATAAAAGGATTTAAAAAAAAACACAAAGCAAAACAAGAAGACTACTTCTACAATAAGCCATTTAGAATTGGGGAAGCAGAACAAGAGATAAAATTGGGCTTGGGTACAGATTGAGGGACAGGTTACACAGATATTATGAACGTGTCTATCTCTAGGGCTCCCTAGAGCCCTGTTTCTCAGTTTGTTTGTTTGTGTGTTTGTTTGTTTTCCTTATTGCGTTAGTGTCCTCCTCTCTAAAGTTTTGTTTTTGCGGCAAGAAGAAGTTGAATTTTAACACTACCATGTTCTATGATATACTGGGTTATTAAGTCCTACGTTTCTAGTGCAAAGTCCTGAGTCAATGAAAGAATTTCCTTTTACACTGAAAAGTGTTCCACATTTTGTGAGATTATGCAAAACATACAATGCCTGAAACTGTGGGCTCAAACCTGGCGACACTTTTGAGGATGGTGCAGAAACAGCTGATATTTTATTCTCTTGTACAAAGATTGCCTATGAGTACGAACAGACTCAATCACATCTAAAAACAACTCCAAAAGCAGAAGTCAACTATAAATAAACCTTTACGTTCCATATCACATATCAGTGCTGGGAGATGGTATTTTAGTTATTGTTACTCTTCTCATTTCTTGGAATCATTTAGCCCACACTAAGCAATTTTATAGGAAAATTCAGGCAGAACTTCATAATCAATTTGTAAGAATGGTTCTAAGGATATTTAGGAGATAGGTTATAGTCTAATATATAAGAATTCTAAGAAGATATATAATAGGATAATACACAAGAATATGATTATTTAGTGACCATAAACTCAAATTTTCTTCCAAGGAAACATTGTGGAATTTTGTGTCAGAGAAGGTAATTACCCCTTTAACTAGGTTGGCCATTTGTTCTGTTATAAAGCTCATCAAGGCCAAATCTTACCTGTCTCATAATAATCATAGATTTTGACTGCAGCTGGTTTTAAATTCTTTATTTTGATATCTTGTTCCACTGAGAAGGAGAAACTCAGGGTTTGATTGGTTAGCTGAAGAGACAGGAAAAACGGAATTAGAATAAAGATTACTTAGTTTCCCCCCCGCCCACATACCATATTAATCTAGTACCAAGACTTGCAATCCAACTAACACTAATAGAAAAAGTAGGTCATTTTGATTTGCATATCACATTCAGTGGCATATAAAATAAGGACAAAGTAAATAAGAACACAAGAGTCAATTGTATGAACAGACAAATGTAGTACACTGAGCCTTGTTAGCCAGTACAAGCCTCATTTCTCTCTCTGATCATTTTCTTTCCTGCCATCTGTGCATGTGAAAAACACTGGGAACTGGACTGAAATTTGAGTCAGTCTAGATGCCCTCTCAGACCAAGCACAGAGTCACAGAGAATCTTACCTCTTTAAAGTAAATCAAGACGTGATTGGTGCTCACTTCAGTCCTTGGAATCTCAGGTCTTTCTTGGAGCTGTTGATGAGAGCATAAGCCAGAAATATGGAACGAGGACATTTTATGTTGAAAGCATTAGAAAAAATAATCTACATGGCTGCTCAGAAGCATCCAAACCACTAATGTCAGTTCCTCTAGGAATAAGAAGCATGATGATGATGCTACTTATTTAGCCTTTACTATATCCTCGTCACTGTTTTAATTGCTTGTATATGGATTAGATGATATAATTTCATATTGACACTGTTAGTTCAGTACTAAGATCATTTTCCCTTTTAGACAAGAAACCAGCCGAATACAAAGAGATTAACTTGTCCTTTTGTATATTATATATACCATACACTGCAAAGCTGGATATAGTTCAGGTAATCTGACCAGAAAATTTTTTCTTTAAAAAAAATCAATCATTTTATTGGGAGTTCTTACAGATATTATAACAATCCATAATTCAATTAGATCAAGCATAATTGTACAATTGCTGCCACCATCAGTTTCAAATAATTTTCTTTCTTCTTGAACTCTTTGATATCAGTTCCCTTTTATTCCTTCCTTCCCCCACCCTACCCTTCAGGAACCCTTATAATTATATTATATATTATTATATTTTTGCAAATTGGGTGGAGTTTACATTTCAGATAATCAATTTTGCATTCAAAACTTTCAACTACTAATCAAACCCTGCAATAGTTTACCCTCCCTCCCCACCTCGATATCTCTTCTCTCGCTAGTGGACTACTACATTCCATCCCACCCAAGTGAACATCCCTCAATCGTCAAGCCCATTGCTTTATCCTCCCTCTGTTTCTTTCCCACGTTGGGAATCTCCAAAGTCCGTTCCCTTAAGTATGAAAGTCTTTGTCTTGTTTCTTTGTCCGTGTAATAGTGGTCTCTAGTATTTGTCCTTGTGTGGTTGGCTGAATTCACTTAGCATGTTTTCCATGTCCATCCATGTCAGGAGGTGTGTTGTGGTTTTCTCATTGTTTTTTGGTGATGCGTAATATTCCATTGTGTGTACAAACCAATATTTCTCTAGCTATTCTCCTGATGGGCACTTAGGTTGTTTCAATCTTCCTACGATTGTGAGCAGTGTTGTGAGGAACATGGGTGTGCGTGTGTCTGTTCATGTTATAGCACTTACTTCTTTTGGACATAGACCCAACAGGGAGATGTCTGGATCATATAGACTTTTTATGATCCAGTTTGATGTGACGCTATATCACTTTCAACAGTGGTTTTACAGTTAGAGTTTCACTAGAATGGTATGAAGTTCCAACCATTGCAGCCCCTCCAGCATGTGTGATTTTCTGTTGTTGTTTTTTTTAACTTGACTGTTATTGTTGGTGTAAAGTGGTATCTCGTCTCTAATTTGCATCTCCTGGATGGCTCGTGAATGTATTTTTCATAGATTTGTTTGCCATTTGGCTGTAATTTCGGTGAACTGTATGTTCATAATCTTTGCCCACTTTTAAATTGGATTGTTTGTCTTTTTCTTTGAGAGGTGCTGCAGTTTTCTATAGATTTTTAGAGATCAGTCCTGTTTCTGTTGTGTTATCAATTTATTTCTTGTTCTTTTTACTCTTTTGATGAAATATTTTGATGACCAGAAGTGTCTTATTTTTAGTAGGTTGCAGTCATCTATTTTATTGTCTACTGTTTATATTTCATTTTAAAAATATGATAATGTGTCTATGCCCTGCAATAGGGTTCTTATATTTGCTCCCATTTTCTCATTTATGATCTTTATAGCTCTGTAGTTTACATTTAGGTCTTTAATTCATCTTTAGCTATTTTTTATACACGGGATGAGGTATGTATGGGTCTGTTTTTATTCTTATAGTTTCAAATACTTTATTGAAGTGACTCTTTCCCAGTGAAAGTTGTTTGGATCTTTGTTGAAGCCATTTGTTCATAAGTGGCTGAATTTATTTATAGGTTCTTTACTCTGTTCCATTGGTCTATATATTTATCATTGTATCTGCATTGATCAATATGAGCACATGGTTCTTATCTTTTGTTTTGTTTATGTGGTATATTATATTGAGTGCCCCCCCCCTCCAGCCCCAGACACAAACACACATGTTAAACCATGCTTTTGTGCCTGGTATTTGATCATGGCTATTATTTTTTTCATGTATTGTTGGCTTTTACAGGATAATTGTTTGTTAATAATTTTTACATCTGTGTTCAGGAGGAATAGTGTCCTGTCATTCATTGTGTTAATGGTGTCTTTGACTTGTTTTGGTATCAGGGTTATGCTGGCTCATAAAATGAATTTGGGAGCTTGCTATCCTTTTGTATACCCTAGAATAGTGTATGTGGAAGTGATGTCACCTCTTCTCGGAATACTTCGTAGACTTCCTGGGTGAAGCCATCTGCCCTGGACTTCATTTTGTTTGAATTTTTAAATGACCTGACTTATTTTATATTCCTTTTTAAAATATGAGCTCGTTCAAGTTTTCTATAACAGTCTGTATTAGTTTGGGTAGATATTTTGGGTAGACAGAAATTTGTCCATTTCATCTAGGTTTTCAAATTTTTGGAGTACAATTCTTCATAGAAATTAAAAATTTTTCATTAGGATCTGTTATGATATCACTCCTTTGATCTCTTTTTCTTGATATTTGCAGGAAAAGAGGTTTTCTTTCTCTTTGTTAAAATTTCCAGTGGTTTGTCAATTTTGTTAAACATTACAATGAACTAACTTGATTTTTTCTATTTCCCAATTCATTTATTTCTGCTCAAATCCTTATAATTTATCTTGATTGGAGGTCTATTTTGTTGCTCTTGTTCTAGTTGTTGAAGAAGCTTGTATAGAGTGTTGATTTTGGGTCTCTCTCCCTGTGTGTTTATTGCTATAAATTGCTCTTCGAGTACTATTTTTCTGTGTCCCAAAGGCGTTGGTATGTTTTGATGTTGTGTTTTCATTATTTGTTTCAAGGAATTTTCTGATTTCATTCCACATTTCATCAATGGCCCAGTAGTTTCAAAACAGTGTGTTGTTCAGTTTTCCTGTATTTAATGTTTTGCCCTTGCTCTTCCCAGTGTTGATTTCTCCTTTTTTAGCATGTGCTCTGAGAAAAAGGATGGTAAAATGTCAATATTTTTACATTCATTAAGGCTTGTATTGTGTCTGCTAGGAGCCCTTGTGGTGTCGTGGTTATGTATTATGCTGCTAACCACGGTTCTGTAGTCCCCAGCCACTCTGTGGGAGAAAGATGAGACTTTCTAGTCCTATAAAGAGTTGCCTCTCAGAAATCCACAGGGACCTTTCTACCCTGTTCTGCAGAGTCAGTATGAGCCAGAATCAAATAGATGGCAGTGAGTTTGGAATTTTTGAGCAATGTGTCCTAACAGAGGGTCTATTGTAGAGAATGTTCCATGCGCACTGGGAAAAAAATGTACACTGTATCCTTGGGTTGTGTGGTAGTTATATAATTTCATGTCAACTTCAGTATATAAAAGTGAAGGGGTGGGGTTTACCCTGTCAGTCAGGTCATCACTTGATGACCTCATTTGGAGGTGCCACCAAGATAAATGGCTCTCTGGAGGCGGGCCATCTCTCTCTCTCTCCCTTCACCTTCCTGCTGGAAAAGTCAGGCTAACACCTACAAGTGCTTAGATGCAGCCACTGCCATTGGATCCACAAGAGTTTGCACCCACTAATCTGTGATCTTCCTGCATTCTGCATCATTGCGTGTGACTGTGTGAGTCTAAAGAGGGATTTTTGGACTAGTATCAGACTTATGGGCTGTTTCAGATTTATGGACTGGATCTGGACTGGGCTGGGATGTTTTATCAATACACAATTGCTCTTTGATCTAAAGCTCTCTCTTACACATATATGAATATCTCTGGAATTGTTTTTCTAGTCTACTTGACTAACACAGGTGGAGTGCTCTGTGAATATCTAGGAGATAAAATTGGTTAACTATGTTGTGTAGTTCTTCTTCATCTTTATTGAGTTTCTTTCCCTATGATCTGTCCTTCCTAAAGAGTGGTGTATTGAAATCTCCTATTATTATTGTAATTTCTACTTCTCTTTTGAGTTCTTTAAGAGTTAGATTGATATGTTCAAAGACATTTTGTTGGGTGTGTATTGGCACGTTTACTTTTAAACTTAATTTACTTTTGTTTAAATAGGTTAGTAATCAAGTGTTTAACTGTTTGTGCCACCCAAGAACTCCACATAACTGTGTTATTCACTAAAGAAATAATAGAAGCACACTCTACTTACAGATGCATATTTTAAGAAGTAAATCTCTTTAAAGCCACATCAATGAAATAAGTTCGACAACCATAGGTGTCACTATTTGTCATGACTTACCTGGAAGAGATTCAGAATTTACCTTTTTCACTGATTTTTTCACAGGTATGAAGCCTGATACCATCTTTACGTCAACAATGACCATGTTGGATCTAGGTCGCTCCCCAGTATAACTAGAAAGTCAAGGTGTACATATTAGGCACTCAAACAAAATTTGATGGAATTAATTCAAGGAAGCAATTTACTCTTTTCCTGTATTTCTAGTTTTCCTTAACTCTAACTTTCACTCAGTTTCTATGTCTACTCTATTTGCTTCTATTATGGTTATTTGAAAAAGAAATAGTTTTTGTTCACTCTCTTTTTTTTCAATGTTTCAAAAAGAGAAGAAGTTTGTGATTAATAAATACTGCAGGTGTTTTATACTCATTATGTAGGACTTTGGACAGTGAAGTTGTCTCATAGAAAATCAATTTCCCCACATTATGCAAATGGTCTGGCAGTAATGACAGACTTACCTAATGTTGAGGTCAATCTGGAATTTCTTGTGAGCAGCTGCTCCATCACAGTCCTTGGGCAGAGTATTAACACTCAGGCTGAAGGGAGCTTTCTGTTCCTTCTTAGGCAAGATATTATATCTCAGGGTTGTCTAAAATAAATTTTAAATGTTCATTATCTTTGCAAAAGTAGTGTCACAGCTTTTCCCAAGTTATTCACACAGCCTTTTAGCATCTGTTTCTTTTCCTACTTTGAAAAACACTTTTCATTCTGAGACCTTCTGGTACATTTTCAGAATACCTCGAGTCTTGGCAGTCTCACCTGGAGGTACACACACCCTCTTCCTGAAATGGTTGTGCTATATTCTCCTGGAATCTCAGGCAGCTGGACCTCCTGCAGCAATAGGCGGTTGGCTTCATTTACTTGAAATTCTTTAGAGAAGGCTCCTGAAGACTTGACTGAGACTATAGCTGCTTTCTGACTTGTAGCAAAGATCCGGGCTCCATACTTGGCGAGGGCTTGGAGAGCCACTACTGTATCCTGAAAAGAGATGGGATCAGAAATCTCACAGGAGAGTAAGCTATCAACTCTTTACTGGGTGTAAACCATATCATCAATACTCCGTAGCAGATGTGTTCAGTCTAAATCAGAGTACTTAATTGAATTATAATTTAGTTCAGATCTCACTATTAATCCTAAACTAGTTTAGGTACTTTGGGACTTCAATTACATATTTCTTCATTCAAGCTTTTAAAAATAATATGCATATAGAAATTATACTCAAATATCTGACACAAGTGGAGACAATTTCAAGAATTTATATATTTAGGCAATAATTTCTTTTGTAAACATTCAGAGTTGAGATATGACAAAATACCAATTTATAAACTATCAAGGGCTCATGAGGGAGGGGGGAGCGGGGAGGGAGGGGAAAAATGAGGACCTAATGTTGGGGGTTTAAGTGGAGAGAAAATGTTTTGAGAATGATGTGCAAATGCGCTTTACAAAATTGATGTGTGTATGGATTGCGATAACAGTTGTATGAGCCCCTAATAAAATGTTTAAAAAAACAGACACACACAAAAACATTCAGAGTTGGAGAAGAAAATACATAATAGAATAGTAAGAAAAGACTTCGATAAAGGTGAGAAATACAATTATCTCTGAATACTGGGAAAGGTTTCTATGGATAGGAGAGCAGTGTATGAGAAACCAGGGTAGGGAATGCTTTCAATGGAGGCATGGAAACAACAGTAACTCAACTCCAGAAAAGATAAAAGGATCATCTAATGAAGTGAAAATAATCAGTTTTCTGGAGAGAGGAAATTTTTAGGCAAAATATTACCTAATATCAGACGTTGGGTTTGAAAAAATTGTAGGTGTTATTTTTACAAAAACAATGCCTTAGGAAAATTACATGCACTGTTGGGGGTCCACTAAGGAGAGAAGATATGAAGATATGCAAAGGGAACACAGCAGTAATCTGTACATGGAATTTATAAGAGTGTTGATGAAGGAATGGAGATGATGTGAATTAGAAACCCCAGCTAAGCTTCTAAAATATGCTGTTTTCTACCTATGTGCTTATATATATGTATATTCATATATAGATATATATATTTTACCTATGTGCTAATATATAACCCACAACTTATTATACTTTGAGATTCATAGAGATGCATATATATACATGTATGTTTTTTCTTCTATTGTTCATAGAGTAACTTCTTATACCTGAGTGGATGAGAAACCTCCATGGGGATTTTGCTGCTTGATGATCCACTTCACAATGCGTGACGCCATGGATAGGTCAGCTGAAGATGGGGCAGGCTGGGCAGTAAGATAGGCCAGGAGTATGTAGGCTGCCATCTCCACTTCCACAGAGGGAGCTCGGGGTTGATAAAAGAGTGTGCTATCTTCTTGAAGTTTCCTTGGACGTTGCCAGTGGATTGAATCCTCTTTGAAATGGAAAAGAGTAGGCTATTTAACTTAGAAATGGTATAGAAACCCAAGTTTATTAGTGGTTAGGAGTGGTGGGAGGGAGGAGTAAAGGAAGACTCTACTTTGAGGACCCTGACCTTTAATGAAAAGTAATAGCAAAATTTGGGAATGTATAAAGGTGATCATTGAGTAACATGATGAATATAATATTGTATTTCACATGTAAAGATGGTTAAAATATCAAATATTTTATTACATATATATTTATCACACTTAGAAAAGTATTTAAGCCCCAAAAGCAAACTTATCACAATAATTAGAGCTAACCTAGTGACTGACAGTGATTAAGTGAAAGCATTAAATAGTCACAATTGCAGCAAATATTTGCTAAGAAGATAAATTAAGTCACACAATGTCTTTGTGTCTGCTATACACCAGTGAGGAAAAGTTTATCTGTATAGGGTCTGTAGCATGTGAATTAATAAAAGAATCCATGATGCTTAGAATATTTAAGTGTTAGGTAAATGATAAGGGTTCTTATTATAATTATGATTAAAATAACTTCATAGCTTTTCAATAGGCCCTCTTTCCTCCTCTGATCTCAGGTAATTGTTGGAGGTAAGGTTTTCTAGTAGCTCTTACCTTCTTTTATAGCCTCTCTGTCAAGTGATTTAAGCACCTCATTCCGGCTGGCCTGGTGTCCTGCTAGGGCAAAGGCATAGGCCAGTAAAGCCTTTGTATAGACAAAATTCCCTTGGGCCTCTGAAGTGGATTTCCAGGCCATTTCCAGACAGTTTAGAGCATTTCGGACAACTGGGTGCTAAGAGGAGGATGAAAAGAGATCTTAAGACAGCAGAATCAGGCTAATGAACGATTAGTTCCCAGGCAAACCTCAGATTAAAAGCCTTTGTGTGTGTGTGTGTGTGTGTGTGTGTGTGTGTGTGTATGTGTGTACTATCACAGTTCTGACCAGAAAATTATTTCCTCTGTAGCTTCTGAAATAACCTAGTTCCTTACATCTCAGCAAAGTATACCAAAATTAATTATCATTAAATCCACCACTCATTTTTCTCTGAGATTCATAAACTTGTACTTTTTATTTCTTACATTTGTGAAGGAGCTACAGGGAATGCGCTAATACGTACACTGACGGGTAGTGGCATCTCCAGCAGAGCAATGGTGACGTAGGCAGAGAGTGTCACCTCGTCGTCTACTCCGCCCTGGAAGGACAAAACATGGGGACTCATAAGTGCTTCAATATTTTTTTAGCTGGATTCTGCCAACAGCGCTTTGGGTAACTTGGGTAGTAATGTCACTTCTGTTAGCTGGCGTGGAGCTGGTTCCAAGTGCTGGTGACCTCACACCCAACAGAACACAGTGCTCTCGAGGCAGCGTTCCTGCTTGTGCCATATATTGATTCCCCGCCTTCCCTCGCCAATAGTCCCTGCCGCCAAGTCTCAGGAACTGACAGAAGCAGAATTTCCTTCTCTGTCTCTCTGTCTTTGCTACTGTTTTGTTCCTAGGCGTCATCGACTTGGCTTGGCCTCCTCCAGAGCCTATGTACCACAGAACATAATATTACTTGGTCCTGGGCCACGTTTACAATCATTGCTATATTTGAGCTCATTTTGGGCCTTAGTGGTTATTGCTTACATTTGAATAATGGTTGTTTCAACTTGTTTTCCTTGTAAGCATATGACATTATCTTACACGTGACAGTGTTGTACTTCAGAATAGATCTGATGATGATCTTTTTGATAATGAATCGACATGATTACTATTCATTTTGCATCCCTGGAATAATTGACCATTTGATTGTCTGATTCAAAATGACCAATATCAATCTATTTCATTTATTAATATCTATCTTAGTAAGTGATATCTATATTAATGTGTTACATTCAATTACTGATGACAATTTTTCCTAGTTTCATACTTCATACATTTCATGGTCTGATTATTAATGATTGTTTGACGCTGTTTCTTCTCAATTTGTCGTGTCATGTCAACAAATATAAGTCTAAAATCATCACATTCAGGTCAATTCTCCTTTGAGGAGGCAGCTCTTTCTCAGTTTCTCAGTCTTCCAACTTGAGGGGTTCATCTTCCAACATCATATTTGACAATGTTCGGCTGCTATTCACAGGCTCTCGCTGACAAGTTTTTAAAAAATAATTATCCAGGTCCTGCTTAATCTGGAAGTCCTACTGAACGCTGCGTAATAAAGGTGGTATTTAAAGTACTGGAAGTGTAACTTCTAGGTTCACAGCAACATGGAAATCACTACCATATGACAAACTGATATATGAGTGATGGATACTAACTTTAGAGACCCCCCCCCTTTTTTTTAACATCGGCATCACCTTCATAGCATTATTTAGCAGAGATCCAGAGCATTGGAAACAACCATTTTCCTTTTGCCTCTGTGAAAGCCAGGTGAAGGCAATTATGATATGGGAACTCTCCACAAAGATGTACGACTGGGCTTGAGAAAAGGATTTGACCACAAATGCAGTGAGCCTGTTCAACACAGAAGAGACAGAAGCATGAGGACTACCTCCCTTGCAAATATCACACTGTGTACTACCTTCAGCCAGTGATCTAAATGATGGGAACAATCGACTGAGTGATTAGTGGGGGAAATGGGACTCCCGAGTTGAATGTTCTCTAGCCCAACAAACATCCCAATCTTTGTGCTGATATTTCAACTCTAGTATTTTCTACAGAGTTGTTGCTTTTCATTGTTTCTTCCTCTTGCACAATCACTATGAGTTCCTAAGCCTTTCCACAACCAATGCTGCATTTCCTGAATAGTTTTTCCTAATTTTATTACATCACTCTCTCTTCCTGTCCTTTCCCTCCCTTAATTCTACCATGTAGAATGTTTCTTACTATGTCACTTAACATGGAGGTTCTCATTTTATCTCAGTTGTGCTATCAAAGAAGGGGAGCTTTCAGAGATGAAACTATGAGGTTATCCAGTTGCAGTGATATACACGCTGATTTTTAAAGGCTAAATTATATACACATATATATTAGTTCTAACATATTTATAACACACACACATATAGATATCTCATATATATATATACGAGTTCCAAGTACTAGAGAGTAGTCACATATACAGAATGCTGATTTATCATGAGTCCATGAGTAGCATATGGAATAATTATCTTACCATGTGTTTCCTGGTGTTCTACCACCGTGATCCCCAAAGGTACTGTATGAGCCATCATTGTGCTTATAATTCAGCTGCCTTTGGTACCCTGAAGAGGAAGTTTTCATAACTTATGAGGCAGCAGAAACATTGGGGAATTAAGCAGTCTTTTCTTTAATGCTTGTGGAGGAACTATAGCGCATAGAGGTTTTAAAAATTGATGATAACATTGACTTTTTTATCATTATACACTGTTGCTGTGTGCTGGTGAGTCAATTCTGACTCACAGTGACCTTATAGGACACAGAATTGCCTCCATAGAATTTCTTAGGCTGAAGTCTTTATGGGTGCTCATCACCAGGTCTTTTCTACCATGGAGTGGTTCGTAAGTTCAAACTAGTAACCTTTGGGTTTGCATCGGAGTGCTTAACCATTGTATCAGTAGGACACCTTTAGGGCTGCATAGTGGGGCCTTTCATTGGAACATGAATTTCACAGCAACAATGTATTTGAGAATTAATATGATCAAATATTAATTAATGGAATGTTGTTTCAGTTTATTGAGGATATAGGTAGGGAATCAATGGAAGTTTCTCTGTTTAGATTAATTTCTCACCACTAGTGAGATAGTTGATGGCTTTTGACTTGATCTTCTCTGTCAGCTGTCCTGTCTCACTCAGATAGGCCAGAACATAGATATTAGGGGTAAAGAGGATCATATTTTGCTCTCCGCAACCATAGGGCAGCTGGACAAGATTCTGCAGATTTTCCATCGCAGAACCGAGTATGTCACCTGGAAATGAAAAGATGAAAAAAATAAATCAGAGGCATTCAGAGATAGTTTGTATTGGGAGATGAAAATAGATTATTAACCTAGGGGATAAACTTCTTATGGAGGGGACTATTAGAACAAGAGAGAAGCAAGAAAGAGAAAGGTCCGTGAAAGACAGAAAAATAAGTGTTTCAAGGATCGAGCAAGTAGAGTAGAAACGGAAGGACCAGTGATGTATCTGTTCTCATGGACCTATTAGCTGATGAAACTGAATTACCAATTATATCAAAATCTACGAGGAGGCATCTTTGGACAGGTTGTCCAGAGAGACCGTCCCTGGAGAAGATAGCACGTTGGGTGAAGTAGCGAGGCAGTGAGAAAGAGGAAGGCGCTTGAGGAGATGGATTCACACCACGCCTGCACCGATGGGCTCAGGCACAGGAACAAGTGTGAGGAGAGCGCAGGACCAGGCAGGGTTTTGTCCTGTTGCCTGTCATCTGGTCGCTATTGAATCTGATGCAAGGGCCCCTGACATCAGCCACAACATTAGGCACCCTTCTTAGGTAAGCTCTTAAAGGGGGAGGCACAGAGAATTGAACCTGCTTAGTAATAAACTGGTATCCTATGTTTGTTTAATATTTACGGTTAGGGACTTCGTTAACAGGGATGGTGAGGCCCCATACACTGGAATTAGATTGACAAATAGCAGCTTCCTTTAGAGCTAGGAGACTTACCCAAAACTGTATATGTTGCCCTGGTTGATCCTTCAACCACATTTGAAGGAATTTTTAGGGATAATTTCTCAGGAACTCCAGTAGCTGATAAAAATGCACACAAAGAAGTTAAGATATAAATTTAATTGTCTCCAATGTTAGTTTTTATTTTATTTTTATAAAGCTATATAACTAGATACACCCATGAAAGAATTCTTAAAGAGAGAAGAGAACTTCAGACTGAGTATTGTCCCTAAGATAACAGAGGAGAATTTTCTTAATGCTAAATTTTATATGATTATCTTAGTAGGTATTAATTACATACTGGCTTCTATATATGCTGGTGACCTGAAATTCCTTTTGAATACAAGTAACAAGTGGCTTAACATGAGAATTTTATCTATTTGTTGACACTTACCTGATGCACAGAGCAGTGTGTTGAAAGTTTCTTCTTTTTCTATTCCTTCAGGCTTTGATTTAAAAAAAAAAAAAGTAAAGCAATACTTTAGGAGCATTCAGAGGAAAAACAATTACTTTAAAGTAGAATCAACGTGATCATAACAAAACCTGGCGCTGCAGATACGTTCCTGTTTGGGGGATGAAACGTCACCTGCACATACATGTGGTCCTTACCTATTGCCAAGTCAACCTCACGTGGGCAGAGGACAACTGAGCTTCATGGAGTTCTCAAGAACATGATTTTTGCCAGCAGATCTCTAGAACTATCTTCTGAGACACTTCTGGGTGTGTTTCAACCATCAAAGTTTCAACTCGTACTTGAACATTTAACTGCTTGTCATTGAGGACTCCCACAGACAGATGAGGTAGTGATAGGCTATAAAGCAAGACCGCCCCAACTGAGAGGAAGTATGCTGCCCACATACCTCAATTAACAAGGGCTTGACCACCGTATCCTTCTGTCCAAACGATGGCATCTTAGGCTCCTCATTGCCACACAATTCCCGAGACTGGAGGGCTTCTGCAGATGCGGTGAAATTTACCTTCCCTGGGGGATGGTGAAACAACGATTTTACATCAATCAGTTTCTCCTTTTAATATTCTCATACTGTCTCTGCTGGTGTTCTACCACTAACTTCATTCTTAAGGAAGGAAAATAAAACCCCATAATTCAGTTTGTCAGAATAAAAGAGCTGAAATATGTCACTCACCCAGTGACTTTGGGGTCACAGCCCAGAACACAGTTTTCCTCTCATGTCCACAGATGCAGTGAGATTCTGCATTCTTCTCTCCTGGGATGGCTAAGAAGGCAGAAGACTCCTCCAGCTGCACTCTGACCTGTCCCCCAAACCACACACATGTTTGAGAACACTGATAGATAACAGGGTCAATCGTACGGAAAGAAGCTGAGGGGGGCAGTGCGCCCTAGTTCATATCCCCATTATCAAATTGATTCTGACTCATAACAACCCTATAGGTTACCGAGAACTGCACCATAGCATTTTCTTGGCTGTGATCTTTAGGAAAGCAGTTCACCATCTCTTTCTCCTGCAGTATCTCTGGGTGGGTTGGAATGTCAACCTTTGCTAGTGGCCAAATCGTTGTTGTGAACTGAGTGTGTCACCTATGGACCTATAAGAAACTGTGAAAACAAGCTAAATATTATCAAGTACTTTGTAGTGGAGGTGTTTGCAGTAGAGGAATTAAAAAGCTGACAAGAATAAGCATAAAAACTCTCCAGATTTTATGTCAACACAGGAAGAGATATTTATTTGGCTAATGTGGAAAAAAAATCAGGTGGAAATAATGTGTGAATTTAGGGAAACATAGATACAGATGACTGAAAGAATATAATGCTACCACCTTGAACTTGTCAAGGAGCTTTGCTCGTAATACCTGTCTCATTCCAATATTGCCAGGTGCTGTCGAGTTAGTTCCAAGTTGTAATGACCCCTATGCAAGAACGTGAAACACTGATCCATTTCCCAGTCATTCCTATGTCTTACTCTAGTGTTTCAGCAACTGTGTCAATATAGCTCAATGCCTTATACTCCGTTCTAATTCATTCTGGTGATCAGAGACCAAGTTAATGAGTGGTGATCATGCTCCTTCTGGATCCACTCCCTTCGAGAGAAGTGTCCTTACCCGTATGCAGTGGGACAAATAGTTGACTATGGTAGCCTTGAGTTTGAAGGCTTCTCCTTGTACCACAGAGTAGGGGAGCACGAATTCCAGGAAGAAAGGCTGGAAGACTTGGAGAGAGATGGTAGGCGAGAAGCCAAGCCCTTCTGTCCCGGACAAGCAGAATGCACTGGCCTTCCATTCTGTGATGGTGTCTGGGACTTTCACTGCCATCTCACTTCTGCCTGATACACTAGTGAAGGGAAAAAGAGAAGAGTGAATGAACCTCCTTTTCAAAGAAGAACCATAGCTCAGCCTAGGAGCTTAGTGTGGGAAGGGTGTGCTGGTGGCACAGTGCTTAAGGGTTTGGCGGCTAGCAAAAATGCTGGTGGTTCAAACCCTATAGCTGCATCGCAGGAGAAAGCAGAGGCAGTCTGATTTACAGCACCGGAAGTCCCACAAGCTAGTTCTTTTCTGTTCTCCACATCTGCTCAGTTCCAATGCAGGAAATGTGAGGGTTTGCGTTTCTTTATGTGGAATCCATATTGAAAGCTGTACGCTTTGATCTTCATCAAGAAGTAAGTGCTTCTCCAAAGCCAAAGGAGGGAAACATTTCAGAGTCTAAATTGTGAGAATCTGGTTTGCAGAAGGCTATGGATGACAGTGGACCCACAATACATTTGTGGGATCTACATAGAAAATATGCCCTGGGTGATTTCCCTCTATCCATAATAGAATGATGGGAGGAAACTGGTTAAGAAACAAAGTGCATTGGGGAGAGGCTTATAGAAGATCAAAATGATAAACCTGATTTGAATGATTAAAACCTTGTCAGTTGATCTCCCTTCTGATGCATGTTAGATTTTCTATATTTTTTGCTCATATTGGGGCTTATCTCAGATGCGTTTTGTCATTGGAGATGATAAATTTTGAATTGAATTTTTGTTATATGTTTGTCTGTTTTTTCAGTATATGAAACTCAGGATTGATGGCTCTTTAGGGACAGCAAGTAGAATAAAGGTTTCTGGGGGTACAGAGTTGGTGGGGGACAGTAAAAGGAAGCTGGTGTCAAGGCGTTTAAGAAGGAAGAGAATGTTTTGAAACTGCTTGTCATAGCAATTGTACAATGCTGCTTGATGTGATTAAACTATGGAATGATATGATATCTGTATTAACTTCCAATAAAATGTTTTTTTTTAAAAAGTGCTTCAAGTTCTCTTCACTTTCAGCAAGCAAGGTTGAATCATCTGTATATCACAGGTTTTTTTGAGGAATTGACTTTTCATTGCTGCAATACACATAATACACATGTTTAAGATATGTAATGTATATATTGCAACCTTTGTCAATTTGACAGTTTTGTTTACATGAACAATTATGTCAGTCACAGTAAGTGGGCATCACCAGTGTCCCTTGCCAAGTTTCCCATCACCAGAAGAGAAGACATTTTCTTCCGTGTAACGAGAAAATGAGGACTCATGTAGATGGATTTATAGCGATGTGCTGAGATATGGAGGGGATTTTTGAGTTATGGCTTCTGAGATCTCCAAAGAGAAAGAGAGATGGGGTGGAGTGAAGGCTGGGGGAGGAGGCGGGAGCAGTTGACAGTACCAAAAGTGAGTTCAAAGCACTTTAGCCCCGCTATAAGGTTCATTTGCTCCATTTTAGTCTCTCTACTCCAATCATCTTTGTTGTGGGCAACTGGCATTTGCTTAGTCATATGTAAAACACAATTGGAACCATAGGTAACATCCTGATAAAGAGAGAAAAGATTGAAGTTGTCAAGAATTTCATCTTAATTGCATCTGCTATCAATGATCATGGAGGCAACAGGTAAGAGACCAAACCAGTGGTTCTCAACCTGTGGGTTGTGACCCCTTTGGGGGTCAAACGACCCTTTCACAGGGGTCGCCTAAGACCATCGGAACACATATATTTCCAATGGTCTTAGGAAACTGAGACCAGCCTCACTCCACCCCAAAACAATTCATGTTGATTTCATTTGGAAAAATAAACACGGAGCCCTGGTGGTGCGAAGTGAAGCATTGGGCTGTTAATTGTGAAGTTGTTGGTTCAAACTCAGCAGCTGCTCTGCAGAATGATAAGCATGTCTGCTCCCCTGAAGATTTACAGTCTCAGAAACTCCCTATAGGGCCACTGTGATTGGAATCTAATTGATTCCAATAGGCTTACTTCTTTTTAGGGGGAGTGGGGGGGTGAGAAATAAACAGCAAAAAAGACATTTAAAGAAAAATATCTGGAGAAATTTGAATGTAAACCACTATTTATATTGTTGAATTAATGGGATTATGAAAATCTAGAAAAGTCTTAATCTTAGAAGTACATGTTGAAGTATTTATGGGTGAAGTATGAGGCCTGCGACTGTCAAATGCTTGGACATTTAAAAGTTAGCAAACCAATTTGTAAATCTAAGTGAAGGAGGTTTTTTTTGGGGGGGCGATGGTAAATCTCAGTACAGTCTATCTCCTAAATTACATCACCAGATATTTTCTGCCATGACTTTGTATAGGTTTATGCTTAAAACCTATGTGCTGCTTAATGTGTTAGATTAAAATCTTTTAAAATGTGTTAGATTACTTCATATATGATGTGCTTGATGTCATCCCACAATTGTCTGTTCTTCAGTCATTAGTGACCAATGCATCACATTCATTCTTGAGATGGTATTCAAATTCAAGGTTTTGTTTGGTTCTCATGGGCTTGTTATAATTTTCTTCAGCTTCAATTTGCCCATGGAAGCAGCAGTCAAGACATAATACAATATATTGCAATGGGCAAAGTTGCTTTAAAGTGTTAAAGAGCAAAGATCTCATGGTGAGGACTAAGAATCATCTGACCGAAGCCATTGCACTTTTAATTGTTTTATATGCATGTGAAAACTGGTCAATGATAAAAAATGACCGAAGAATATATTTGAGTTACAGTGTTGGCAAAGACTATTGAATGTACCATGGGCTGTCAGAAGAACGAACACATTTATGTTGGAATAAGTACAGCTAGAATACTTCCTAGAAACCTGGCTGTAAGATGTGGTCTCACATACTTTGTACAGAGGAGACCAGTCCCTGGAGAAGGACATCATGTTTCGTAAAATAAATTGTCAGATAATAAAAGGAGTACCAAGAAGTGAATGGGGTTATACAGTGACTAAAACAATGGATTCAAGCATAACAATGATTGTAAGGATGGCCCAAGACCAGACAGTGTTTTGGACTGGTTACATAGGGATGCTATGAGTTGGAACCAACTAGATCTATCTAGAACACAATGAGTTCTTTTGTGGGGCTGGGTGGGTCAGGGCAGGGGGTTCATGGTGTTCTGCTTTCTATTATTTTATTATTTGAAGTATCCCAGGAAGCAAAGTCCAACAAGTTTACATTCTTCAGGTATGAAACAGATGAACTATGAACCTACATATTTACTAGGAAAAAATGGAGCGGAATGGAAAGAAACAGGAACTAAAATATTGGACAGGATTCAAATCCTCTTCTTAACCAAATTCAAGACAACATTCAACTTACTCAAGTACGACCAAGTCCCAGATCCAGCTCTCAGGGAAATACTTCCGGACCATTTCTCTTATGTGAGCAGTCTGGACATCTTCTATTGGCATTGCTGGAGGAACTGCTGGTGGAGGATAAGACATCCCGCCTGCATACCCAACTCCTGCTGCTCCAACTGGTCCCATTCCTGCAATGGCTCCCATTCCTACACCTGGAATGGCTCCCACTCCTACACCTGGAATGGCTCCCACTCCTACACCTGGAATGGCTCCCATTCCACCTGGAATGGCTCCTATTCCACTTGGAAAGGCTCCCAATCCTATAACCGCAAAGGAAAGAAGACAGTGCTTAGTGTGAGCCTCATTTAAAAAAAATCATTTTATTGGGGGCTCATACAACTCCTTTAACCATCCATCCATCCATCCATCCATCCATCCATCCATCCATCCATCCATCCATCGTGTCAAGCACATTTGTACATGTGTGGCCATCATCATTCTCAAAACATTTGCTTTCTACTTGCTCCCTTGGTATCAGCTCCTCATTTTCCCTTCCCTCTCCCCCTCCCTCATGAACCCTTGATAATTTATAAATTACTATTATTTTGTCATGTCTGACATCATTCTTTAACAACTGTCCCGGCAATGTAGTGGCTTATGCATTGGGTTGCTAACCAGGCTTTCTACTCCCGTAGAAAGTTACAGTCTCAGGGCAGGTCTATCCTGTCCTAGAAGGTTGCTTTGAGTCAGCATTGACTCGATGACAGTGAGCTTTTTGTTTGTTTGCCCTGTTTATCAAGTCAAATAAGAACATTTGCTCAAGGAATGCTTACTACTGGAACAAATACATATACCAGCTTACTTATCTACCCATGTTAAAGGAGGACTAACTCAAGAATAAAAATAGAAATAGAAACTATGGGTAATTATATTTTCTCTGAGAATAAAATCAAAGGTAGATCTTCCTAAATGGAAATAAAAAGCCCAGTCAGCAGGAGAAGGGAAAGATAAATAATTGAATCTATCATATGTTGCCTTTATACTGAGATGATGCAGTGAAAATCCAACAGGAAGAACAGATATTAATTGAAACAAGTTCAGGAATGATTTTTTAAAAACCAGTGAATAAGATATGGGAACAGACAATAAGAGGTAGAAAAGTATAATTGTAGTCTGGTTAAAAACACTTTTATCTAAATCAAAACCAAAACAAAGTAAAATCCACTGCTATTGGGTCGACGCCAGATTATGGTGGCTCCAAGTGTTTCAGGATAGAACACGCAGCGTTCCATAGTGCTTTCTTGGTTAATCTCTGTGGAAGCAGATTTCCACTTTTAATGTGCTCAAATTTTCAGTTAGTAATCAAGCACAAAGAGTTTGCATCGCCCAATAACCTATTTTTACCAAAGTAGAACTTAGGACAATCATTAATAGATGGACAGCAGAGGTTAATAGGAAAGACTCTCCAGGGAAAGAGATATGAAAGTACAGATACAGCAGTGGGGAAATATAAATCCAAAGGTCAATGAACAGCTGACCTCCTTGGGATATAATTTTTATATTTAATATGTGCTTAACATAGTGAAATAAATAATGAATGTAACTATATAAAAAACATGAAGGTAATTTTTGCTATTAGGTGCATGGATTCATTTCCAACCCATAGCAAACCAGTCTATACAATTGAATGAAATACTGGCCTGCCCTACTCCATTCTTACAGTTGTTTTGTTTGAGCCCATTGGTGCAGCCACTGTGTCAATCCATCTCCCTGAAACTCTTCTCTCTGTCACTGACCCTCTAGGGGGAAAGGAGTTATGCATTGAGCTGGTATAACCACAAGGTCAGCAGTTTGAATTCACAAATGGTTCTATGGGAGAAAGATGAGGCGTTCTGCTCCTGTAGAGAGATCTACTCTGGCCTGCTATCCGTAGCAATTGACTTGACGACAGTGAGTTGGAATGTTGGGGCTGTACTTTACCAAACACTATGTCTTGCTCCAGGGACTGGGCCCTCTTGATCACATGTCCAAAGTACACGGGACCAAATCTCGCCATCCAGGTTCATAAGGAGCATTGTAGATGTGCTACTTTCAGCAGAGATTTGCTTGTTGTTCTGAAATTTCATGGTGATTTCAATATTATTTGTCAGCGCCATAATGCAAATGCACCAATTCTTGTTCAGTTGCTTTTATTCGTTATCCATTTTTCACACGGATCTGAGGTGGAAAATACCATTTTGGGGGTCAGTCCCACCTCAATCCTCAAAGAAACATCTTTGTTCTCGAACACGTTGCAACAGATCTACACAATGTAATAAATCATTGATTTCTTGGCTGCTTACTTCCATGGGTGTTGACTGCGGATCCATGAGAAATAAAATCCTTCACTACTTGAATCTTTTCTCTTTTTATAGTGATGCTGTTTATTGGTCAAGCTGTGAGAATTTTTCTTTTCTTTACATTACAGTGTCATTTATAGTGAAGGCTATAGTCCTAGATCTTGATCAATAGGTGCTTCTACCCCTCTTCGCTTTCAGCAAGCAAGATTGTGTCATCTGTATATTGCAAGTTGTTAATGAACCTTCCTCCCATCCTGAAGCCTTGCTCTCTTCATAGAGTCTAGCTTCTAGGATTATTTGTTCAGCAAATATGAAAGGATACAGCCCTGACACCCAATTCCCCTGATTTTAAAACATTTGTTTTCCCTTTGTTGTTTGCATGACTGCCTCTTAGTCATCCATATACAGTTTCCACATGAGCACAAATTAGTATTCTTGAATTCACATTTTAAAAAAACATTATCATAGTTTGTTATGACCCAAATAATCACATTAGTTATAGTATTATATAACTAATAAAATACAAATAAATTTCTTTCTGGTATTCCCTGCTTTCAGGCAAGTCCCATCTAAAAACAACAATGATATTCCTCAGTCCAAGTCCTTCTCTGTATCTGGCATGATTTCTGGCAGCTTCCTGTCAATGTATGGCTAAATCAATTTTGAATTACTTCCAGCATAATTTTACTTGCTTGTAATATTATTGATAGTATTAGGTAAACCCTAATTCTGTTGGGCCACCTAAATTAGGAGAAAATAGGGGCCTCTTCTAGTTGGTTGGCCAGGGAACTGTCTTCCAAATTTCTGGGCATAGATGAATAATTGCTTCCAGCACTGATCCGTTGAGTGAAGCCTTTCACTTGGTATTCTGTGAATTCTCCGAGTTGTGCTTTTAACGTCCATCTTCAGTGCAGTGTTAATGTCTTCCTTCATGACCAGCATTCTTAATCAGGCTACTTCTTAAAATATTTGAATGTCAATCAATTCATTTCGGTTCAGTGACTGTATTCTTTTCATCTTATCGTGATGAAATAAAGTTCCAGCATTATTCCGTATTTCGTCCATAGAATCCTTCAATATTAAAACCAGAGGATTGAATGTTTTTTCCCAGTTCTTTAAGCTTGAGAAATGCTGGCCATGTTTTTTTTCCCTTTTGAGTTCCCAACTCCAGGTCTTCATAGATTCCATTCTCATACTTTACTTTTCCTTCTCTGAGAGGCACATCTCACACTGTATCAGACAATGTGCCATTGCCATTGATACGATTTATAATGGAGAATTTTTCAGAAGTACTCCACCTGTTTCTTTTGCCTGATTTGTTTTCCACAGGCTCCACTGAAACCTGTGTACTATGGGCGAGTCTGGTGGTATTTGAAATGTTGCTGGCATAGCTGCCAGCATCATGGAAGCTATCACAGCACTGACAACTGACAGACAAGTGGTGGTCATGCAGATTAGGGCAGATATTTTGTATCTGCTAAAGCAGAAGTTACCTCAATTACAAAATTTTAACTGACACTTCAGGAATCAGGGAGTAGAGTTTTTTTTGCATCTGAGTTCTAACATTGAGTTATCTAGCCTTTTGTAAAATCTTACCTACAATGAGTCTGTGAATTCTGGAGGCACTGACTAGACTGAAGAAAGAAATGACATGATAAAATCACTGTTGAAGAGCGGTTAGCCTTTCACAGGATACGGAATGATTGAAGTGGAGAACAAGGAATGCAAATGGCAAGATTTTTCAATAATCTGGCTATGCCACAGTTAGGGGCAGGATTACTTGACAATTAAGAGGGAAGAATGGAGCGCTAAAGAGTATTAAGGAAATCGGTGGGGGAAATTAACAATTTTCTAGAAGATCTTCGTTTTCAGATCTTTCAGCTCTTGTGTTGACATTTTATTTTCCTCCTTAGAATTGGAAAGAAAATGTACATTCGGTCTTCGGATTGATGTGAAAATAAAGTGATAGTGCTTTTTAGTTGTTTTGCCCCAAATACATGCTTTCACATGGAATCATTCTTGTTTTTGTTTTTGTTTGCTTCCTCAACTCATTCTCAAAAGAACACGTTGGTAAATTTAAAATAGTCATGGTGGCTTTAGACATGAAGCAATGAGGCCTACAAAAGGTTAAGTGGGTTTGAATAAATTTAAGGTTGCATAGTTTTAGCACACTATCAGGAGGGACCAGTCCCTGGAAAGGGGCATCATGCTTGGTAAAATAGAGGGGCAATGAAAGGGAGGAAGACGCTCGTCAAAATGGATTGGCAAAGTGGCGGCAAAGTCTATGAAGTATTGCTTTGTGTTCTACATAAGGATGCTCTGAGCCCAGACTGACTCGGCCTCTAACAATGAGTTTCAGCAGTTGGAATTGTCATGAGAAAATTTTCCCTCTCCTTCTATCAAAGTGTTGTTTGTCTTTTTTTTTATACAAGGTAGACTTTCTGATGGAGGAATATTCTTATTCATGTCTCTGCTTTTAACTAGAAATTTATTCCTTGTCTTCCTAGGCCTGTATTTCCAACTGTATTATGTATTTATTCTCATTTTTTAAAGAAATACTTTATCACACTACCCTAATTTTTTCTTTTCTTTCTTTATTTTTTGCTAATTTTTTCTTAGGAAGTGGGACTAGTAGACATTGGAGGACATAGAGGAAAAACTGCCGAGGCATGATAACAGTAGAAGCTAATACTAAATTTTTAGAATCTTTTCAACTTCAACTCATTTCCAGGTATATTTGAAATACAGAAAGAGATTGGTACCATTTTACCAGAAGTTGAATCATTCTAATTTGTTCAATAATTCAAAATCACTTTGAATTCCATGAGAGGACTGTGACGGAATTGTTTGATAACTGTATAATTGTTCATATTTCTCAGGGTTCCTTGCTGTGTGCTTAGGAGTTACATGAGAATTCCTGTCAGTGGAGTCTGAGTAAATGATGCATGCCATTTCTATTCCTGGCTTTGAAAGTCATGCACAATCATCCTCTGTTTGCCTCTCGTACTGATCTTGAAGGCAGCTTTGGAGATAGCAGAGTCACAAGATGAAAATCACCTATATGTCCCTGATTCATTTCTAGAGAGCTGCAGGGCTCACAAAGAGGTTTGGTATGAGCAAGAAACACACTATTCATAGCCAGAGATGGGGGGGGGGGGGTTGCTTGTTACTGCAATCTGGTCTTGACTAAGGAGAATTGAGATAGAATGTTTGCCTTCCATGGAAGAGACTCTGGTTTGATTTTCAGCCAATACACCATATGCATAATTACTACTCATCGGTCAGTGGAAACTGGGCTCTGCTATGATACAGAACAGGTATCAGCAGAGCTACCAGATAAAGTCAAACTAGGAAGAAAGTTTTCACATTTACTTCAGAAAATCAGCCAATGACAACTCAATGGATCCTATTAGTCACAACCCAGTGTGTGCCTGGTCGCTCTGAATTAGAAGTTGTTGGACAGCAGCATTTTGACACACGCATGGATTCCTTTCCTAGAGGTTAGGAAGCGATGAAATAGAAAGACTGAAGACTGGGACAAAAGTTGATTTTGATGTCAGAAAGGAAATAATGATTAGCTAAAACTTATAGTTTTTGAAGGGGGACATTTTGTTGAGTCAACTGGCCCAATACTTGGAAAAATAGCTTTTTACCCTAATCCAACCCTGTAAAACATCCTACTCTACTCTTCCAAAAGACAAATAGAGCACACCCTTACCTCCGTTGAAGAGCATACCACCTGGTCCATAGCCTTGATGCAGTGAAAACCCACACAGGCGAGGCTTTCGGATATTTGAGTTGGTAAAAATATGTACTCCTGAAACCTGGAACAAAATATTGATAGATAAAGCATATTCACACTCCAATTTTGAGACTGGATGAAACTTCTTAAATTCATATAATTTTCACTATTGTCAGAGACAGAGCTCAGAGGATTAATGAGGACAATCCCAGGCATTGGAGAGCTGGAGTGATTTATAAATGTGAAAATGGAGACAGAGACAATCAAATTCAGTAAAGGAATGTTACAATTGGGATTAGAACGATTTGATTTCTATTTCAAAAATTTGTAAGTTCAATTCTGATGCCACTTTTATTATTTTTTTCCATATAAAAAATGAAGTATTTAGTCATACAAGCTTTCTTCCTTTTTCCCCCTGCCACCTCCCCCAATTAAAAACTTCTACCTATGCTAGTGTCTATATCAATCTGCAATCATATCTAAGCATATAATGTACTGTATAGATTTTTACATTGTAAGGGTACATATTGTTTTTATGCAACATACTATGAATTTTGCATATTTTCTGCAGCCTCAGAAAAGTTTGCTTTATTGAAAGATGTACCTTTTCCTGCATACTTATGCTAAAATCATCCCTTTGATCATTTTTCATTATCCTTTCTAATAGTTTCTTTTAGCCATCTTCATTCTTTTTGTCCAAAACGCACACACAGGTACTGCTAGCAGCCTGGTTCTTAAAACTCGCATGCTCTCAGCTTTTCTATTCTTCAATGGTAGCCATCAGTACTATGTGCTCAGCCTATCTCAGCCCGGATTCTGATAGGAAGGGATAAGAATAACAATGTGGACTAGGAAGGAAAAGATTAGAAAGTAAAAGTTTAAAGATGAAATAGTTTAGTAGTAAACCTAAATCATCCTCTTTCCACTCTTCTGCCACTCCCTGATGGAGGACACTAAGGGTACAAGAGGAGAGAGGGATCTTATTCTCAGGGAAGGCACCAACCTGTATTAAAAGAGTGAACCATGCCTTGTTCAAGATGTTTATATATTTTTTCTGTACTTTTTGGCAATTATAAGATTTGTTTCATAATATGGATAAACTTCCCTTTCATAACCCTGTGTAGTTATGTGTAACACTGAAAAATACACATTTTAAAGCATATTAGTCTTTCTAACTTCCATTTGGTTAACCTTGAAAAGTGAATATTTCATCTGGGTTACTGAAGTAAAGGTGGGGACTAAAGAGTTGAACTTTATATATTCAGTCACTTATGCAGTCAACAACCGCTTATTGTGCAAGGGATCTGTTTGGCAATAAGATATTTCCCTTCTACAGATGCCACCATGTGAAGCACGGATATGGTAAAATGTGTGTTTGTTTTTTCTCCCATATTAAGATATCTTTGAGTTACTGAGAGGGAGAGATGTCAGTGGTAAATAACTTTGGGATTAATATGATTAACTTTTTTGATCCCTAAAAGTAAACACTATTTAAGGTGTCCGATAAATTATGCTTAACATCTGTATGTATAAAACATTCTCCCTGCTTCTAAGGTTCCTTTCTTTTTCGGTGAAACGTAGCTTGATTCAGAGAGAGGAACAGAATCGATTCTCCAACTTAACAAAGAGGAGAGATAAATGTTGAGTACGTGTTTAGGAAAAAGAAGGACCTGGAAGATGCTGTAGATATCGTCATCCTCCAGAACCCGGCTTGCTGCATTCATGTCATATATGCCTATGGGACCCCTAGGGATGCATTCTTCACTGTCTTCCTGGCTTAATTCTCCATATGTTCTAGGTAGGTCATTCTTTGAGGGTAGCAATCGATAGACCTGTGAAAGCAAAAGAAAGAAGTCCCTGAAAATAGAGGAAAGAATGAGGAGGCAAAAGACATTTATAGTGATATAGACATAGACATGTATATATGTAAATATATTAATATATAATGATAAGGATATAGGTCTGTGTACATATATTTATATGTTAAGTATTAAGGTCGCAGACAGACATAGGGCCTCTACTCAAGTCCTCTCACAACACAAGAACACTTTGTTCTAATAAGCTGGCATTCTGTGATGCTCACCTTCCTGACATGATCACTGAAGACAAAATGGGTGCATAAGCTAGTGGTGAAGAAAGCTGATGGTGCCCAGCTATTTCAAGATACAGCATCCAGGGTCTTAAAGGCTTGAAGTTCAACAAGTGGCCATCTAGCAGGGAAGCACAAAGCCCACATGGAGGAAGCACACCAACCTGTGTATTCACGAGGTCTTGATGGTAACAGGTATCAGGCAAAAGAAGACCCCAAACAAGCAACCATTTTGATGCGAATGAGAGGGGTTTGAAACCCATAGCCTTTCTGTAGACAATTGGGCATCCCCTCACAGGAGGGTCCCAAGGAAGGGATGAGCCAGCTAGGGTGCAATAGAGCGCCGACAAAACACATTCCTCTAGTTTTTCCTTTTTCTTTTTAAAATCATTTTATTGGGGGTCTCGTACAATTCTTATCACAATCCATATATGCATCCATTGTGTCAAACACATTTGTGCATTTGTTGCCATCATCATTCTCAAAACATTTGCTTTCTGCTTGAGCCCTTGATATCAGCTCCTCATTTTCCCCCTCCCTCGCCACTCCTACCTCCCTCATGAACCCTTGATAATTTATAAATTATTATTTTGTCATATCTTACACTGTTCAATGTCTCCCTTCACCCACTTTTCTGTTGTCCATCCCCCAGGGAGGAGGTTATATGTAGATCCTTGTTATCAGTTCCCCCTTTCCACCTCACCCTCCTTCCACCCTCCCGGTATCGCCACTCTCACCACTGGTCCTGCGGGTTTCATCTGCCCTGGATTCCCTGTGTTTCCAGTTCCTATCTGTACCAATGTGCATCCTCTGGTCTAGCCAGATTTGTAAGGTAGAATTGGGATGATGATAAGGGGGGGAGGGAGGAAGCATTTAAGAACTAGAGGAAAGTTGTATATTTCATCCTTGATACACTGCACCCTGACTGGCTGGTCTCTTTCTCACGACCTTTCTGGAAGGGGGTGTCCAGTTGAGTACAGATGAGCTTTTCGTCTCCACTCTGCACTCCCACTCATTTACAATGATATGAATTTTTGTTCTTTGATGTTTGATACCTGATCCCTTCGACACCTCGTGTTCACACAGGCTGGTGTGCTTCCTCCATCTGGGCTTTAATACTTCCTTCCCCCCACTATCTTGACCACAGTTCTACTTTACAAATCCGGCTAGACTGGAGCATGTACACTGGTACAGATAAGAGTTCTTGACACACAGAATCCCAGAGTAGTGATACCATGAGGGCCTACCATGAGGGAAGGTGGGGAGCAAGGGGGAACTGATTACAATCATGGATGTAAAACCCCTACCCCACCTGACCCTACCCCCAGGATGATGAACAACAGAAATGCGAATGAAAGGAGAGAGCAGATGGTGTAAATTATGAAAATACAAATAACTTATATAGAGTTCATGAGGTAGAGAGGGCGGAGGAGGGAGGGGAACAAAGAGGAGCTGATACCAAGGGTTCAAGTAGAAGGAAAATGTTTTGGAAATGATGGGGATAACATATGTACATAAGTGCTTGATGTAGTTGAGGTATGGATTGTTATAAGAGCTGTAATAGGCTCCAACAAGATGATTTATTAAAATTAAAAACAAAAGAACAATCAAATAAAATATTCACGCAAAAAAAGGAAGAAGAAATTCCTGGGTAGTGAAAATTATTTCGTACTGGACTACTGACTGAAAGATTGACAGCTCAAAACAACTTTGAGATGCCTCACAAGACACGCCTCCTGATCTGTTACTCAGTGGTCCCCCGGCATGAGTCCCTCTGTAGCGGTTTCACCCTGTACTCTTAGGAGCCCTCTGGGTCAAAATTGACTCGGACACGTAACACCAAAAGCAAAACTATTTTTTTTTAATTTTTAAAAGTTTGCTTTAAATTTAATAATGTCAATACAGCATTGAACAGATTGTGGTGCTTTTTAAACATCTCCATGTTTGCGTTATGAAAAAAACCACTTTAAGTTCATGGAGAGATATATTATGTGTATGTATGCATACATAATTTTTCATAACGTTTCTGTTTTTTGTGATATACACAGCAGAATACATGGCAGCTTGATGATTTCTGTGTGTTTAACTCAGCGACACCGATTATATTCTTCAAGTTGCATCACCATTCTTACCATCGTGGGGATAGATCACAGGTTATGGTTACTAATCATGTTGCGCAGAAACAACGTAACATGCCTAGAGATTGCATGAATTGATCAGTCTCAGAGTCTCTTTTGATGTCAAACAAACCCCCCACACTCAAAGCAAGTACTGAGCCAATTCCAACTCCTACAGACCCTGTAGAACAGAAATGAGCTGCTCCAATTGTTATTTTAACTGTTTACTGTTAATTGAGTGAAGGGTTACTGAGCAGATCATCCGTTTTACATTCAAAGATTCATACAAATTTTCGTTCATCTCATTGATTGCGATGCTCACAGTGTAGCATGGCTTATCCCACTTCCTCCCTGTGTCCTGTTTCCATTTCTCCTCCTTTCTGAACCATTCAGAACCTTGTCCTTAGGGAACTTCTGTCCATTTGATTACTGGTGCAATTATTAATGCATCTTGATTACAGGCTAGGTCAATGTCAGACTGAAGCAGTTGGTAGAACTCAGTTTTTTTCATCACTGACTTTAGTTGTTAGGGTGTAAATTTGCATTATGTTCATATCAGTTGGTCTAGCTTCGAGATATCTAGATGTGATCCCATCACATAGGCCTTCCATAATATTGAACAAAACTGGGAGTTATTGTATGTGCTATGTTTCTGTTGCTGTTTGTGCTAATGCCTCACAATTCTATAAGTCTAAGTAGTCGAAGAGCACATCTGGATTGCTTACCGTTATAAGTCATCTTCACAGCACAGTGCCCATCCGCTAGTCAATATATAGTGAGTGCTTGTTAAATAAATGAATGAAAATCCTGCAATCTGTTGGCTTCTTAAGAAAGAGCTAAAGAGCTGCATTCTTTAAAAGAGAAATTTGAATGAAAGATAACAAAGCACCACCTTTTGGGGACCATACTTAAAACCAGCTTGGCCATACTTAAAATCCATGTGAGTCAATTTTAGAGAAAACTGAAAACAATCAACATTTCACATAATACCTTGAAATGTGGAAAAGTAGGAGGATGCCCTGAAAGACATTCAGTTTAACTTCCACCTCTGACATATAGATTTTGTTGTGTTTTTTTCTTTAGTTACTTACTCTAATTTAACTGTATTTCCTTTAGGGTAATGTGCCCACCTTAAAGTATTATCATTCCTTCATTCCTTCATTAAAATGCATGGACTAACTCCTACACAGAAGACACTGTGGTAGACATGGGAGATATAGTCATGAACAAGATTGTTCCTTCATTGAGCATATATTAATAACAGAAGATGCAATCAGATGGTTTATGTCAAGAACCTGGTACAATGACAATGGCAAAGCTGAATTAAATTCCAATTCATAATAAGTTTGCTAAATTATGCCTGACATTATGAAGATATTGTCCTTTGGAGTTGTAATTCATAGCTTCCAAAATTGGTCTTATTGTGTATGTATTTTTTCTGACCCCCGAGACTGAAATGGGACTCACTGATTGAGGTGAGAACGCAACTCCTCCTCTCATTAACATCAGACTCTGGTCCACTGCATGGAGGCCACAGAGGGAGAGGGGTGAGCCTTTAACCTTCAGGTAGGTGTTTGAAGCTGGCATGCTCTGGGCTGAAGAGAAGCTTAAATTTACCTGCAAAGATGATATGATATTAATATCATTGTTAATAACCTGCATTATAATAATGACAAACAAAATTCTCTGCCACCTGAGGATTAGATCATCATTTCTACATTCTTTTCACCCATTTAAAAACAAGTTTAGTTAAGCATCTCAGGAATAAACTGGAAATGTATGTGGTTGTAGTTAACTTAGGATTCCCACATGTAATGTCTTACATAACTGGTAAGTATAGATTATTATTATTTTATCACATTGAAATAGATGTAATCTTTGAATGGAAATGAAGACCCCTTAACTGAGGAAGACACATACTTGGGATAACTGACCTCCATGAGGTGTTTTTGTGTTGAAAGTCTGTAGTTTGCACAATAAACACAGGAACTTGAATCACTGTCATTGGATTGATTCTGAGTCATAACAACCCTGTACAAAAAAGTAGAACTGCTCCTGGGGGGTTTCAACCCTGAAAATCTTTACGGGAGTCAAAAGCCTCATTTTCTCTGGGGGTTGCAAACTGCTGACTTTGAGGTAGCAGCCCAACATGTATCCCAGACTTCAACTGGGCTTCATAAGTCTGCATGATGGTTGGAAAAAATAATATTATATCCTTGAGAACAGCCAACTAAAATTGCCTTCATTTTCCAGTCTTGAAATTAGAAACACTTAAAATTCTAAAACAGTACAGCACTGTTTGTCAGTACCAAGGATTTATTGGGTTATTTTTTATTAAGTCCTTTAAAATGCATCTCAAGAGTTGACTGGTTCAAAAAACTAACAAAGAACTGTGGACAGGAGAAAGATCTTATTCTCACCCTCAGGAAGGGAATACAGACAATATGATTGCTAGAGCAAAGCATGGTGAAAAAATTAGATGGTGCCCAGCTATCAGATAAAATAGCATCCAGGTTCTTAAAGGCTTGTTTCCAAATGAGCAGCCACCTGATTGAGATGTCAACAAAGTCCACATGGAAGAAGCACACCAACACCAGTCACCAAAGGATTTTAAATCATATAATCTGAAGTCGAAGGAGGGAATAGTATCGGAGTCTAAAGTGTGAGTCTGGTTTGCAGAAGGCTATGGATGACAGTGGAAGCCCAAAATACATTTGTGAGACCTACATAGGAAATGAGCCTCCAATGATCTCCCTCTCTGCGTACTAGGGGGCTGGGAAGAAAGTGGTTACCAAGGAGAGTGCCTTGGAGAGATGAGTTTAGAAGATCAAACCCGAGTTGAATGGATGGAACTTTGTCAGTTGATCCCCTCGCTGATGCACCTTGGCCTGATCTGATTTTCAACATTTTCTGTGATTGTTGTTGTTATATTGGGATTTATGTGTTTAGTCACTGAGGGTAACCCTCTTGAATTTTGGTGATCTGTTTTTCAGTCTATGAAATCCAGGATGGATGAACTTATAGAGACAGCAAGTTGAATAAGGGCTCCTGGGGGGCACAGTGGGAGAAAGGGGTAAAGGGAGGCAGAAATGAAGGAGTTCAAGAAGGAAGAGAATGTTTTGAACTGATCGTGGTAGCAATTGCACAATACTGCTCAATGTGAATGAACTGTGGAATGATATGTGCATTAGCTCCCAAAAAATGGTTCTGGGAATAAAATGAACAAGATCTAAAAAACATTTTTTCCCCAGAATCTTTTCATAGATTTGACAGTTTTGGATTGCAGAAATTCACTGGCTAGGGAATCTATTGGTTCCTTCTTTTTTTTTGCGAAAAACGTTTGAGTAGCTTATTCTCAAAATTATTAAAGATTTGAAACATAAAAGAGAATTTAGTTTCAGTAAAGCAGTGGGTAACTTTAAGGATTATTGAACTGGAAGCTGATTTGGACTGTAATGAAATAGCAATTATATCAGAAATATTGGTATCAGATAAATGATACATGACCTGTGTTTCTGAATTGACTAGTAGTTTGGAATTTCATATCTGAGATGGATGAGAAACAAACTACATTTATTTATCTTCAAGATGAATAGTATTAATCACTTGCTATATTATGGGTAAATTTAAATAACTCATATAGAAGAAAATGCATGTGGCACTTAAAAGAAAGTAGACTATTTTAGATGTACCACAAAAAGTCAGAAAAGGGTAGGTCTAGTAATGTGAGAAACTAAGGACCATAAAAGCTAGATATCTTACCAGATGATGAGCCAACAGAGCAAAAGATGACGGAGTATATGAGGGAAGTTCTGATTCAGACACATGTTCTTCAAAATGATAAATTCCAGATACATTTTAAATCTCAATTGTTGGGACAGAGAAAATGTCTTTCTATTTAAATGTTATATACTTCTTTCTCAATTTGAACACAACAGATTTATTTCACACATGAATAATTTTATAATATTTAAAATTATGTTTGTTATTCCTAACTGACTATCATTGGTCATTAAAGGTAATGTTGACTCATGCACACAGGTTTAGAATCTTTAAAAATATACCTTAAGAGGTTTTTTTGTTTTGTTTTGTTCAGGTTAGTTTTCACAGCAATAGACCATTTTTCATTTTCTAGCATGTTGTGCCCAGGGTCGCTATGGGTCAGAACCGACCTGGTGGCACCTAGCCACCACAACAATTTGTCCCCATCTTGAATGATAGCATTATCTATTGTGCCCTGGTGATGCTGATGGGTAAACACTGAACTGCTATCAAAGGGGCAGGTTTTGGGAATCCATATGAGTTTTAAGATAAAGCAAAAGCCTTTAACAAACTGTGCTCATGAGCAACTGGCTTTGTCCTGCTCCATCCTTAAACCTGCAGGGATCCTCAAACTTTTTTTTTAATCAATTTATTGAGGCTCATACAATTCATCACAATACATAGATCAATTGTGTAAAGCACATCTATACATTTGTTGCCCTTATTATTCCCAAAATTCGCTTGCCTCTGGGGTTCCCGGAATCCACTAATTTTCCTTTTTTTTACCCCCTCCCCTTCCCTTCCTCCTCCCCTTTCCTCAAACTTTTTAAACAGGGGGCCAGTTGACTGTCCCTCAGATCCGTTGGAGGGCCGGACTTTAGTCTTAAAAAAAACTATGCACACTGCACATAACTTATTTTGAAGTAAAAAAAAACAAACGGGGCAAAAACACTGGCGGGCCGGATAAATGTCCTCGGCGGGGCCGCATGTGGCCCGCGGGCCATAGTTTGAGGATGCCTGCTTTAAGGTATGATGTGTCTCTCCTTGCTTTCAGAGGTGCTGACAAAGCTTTCAGAAGATTGTCAGTCAGTCTTTTAACATACATTATTTCCTAGCTTTCTACACAGCACAAGAAGAGAAGGATGGACCGGACCCAAACAAGACACTCACCTTGTTGGCAAAGCAATTTTCAATCTTGAATTCTTGTATATCTGCAACAACTTCTCCCTTTGGTAACACAGTATAGACAATCATCTGAGCAGTGGGAGCAATGTCTGATTCCACTTTAAAGGAGAGGGGCAACATGCCTTTCACTAGAGAACGAAGGGCGACAGATAAGAGACAAGGCACAGTGCTCTACTCAACAATGAGATTCTCAGATGTTTTTACTTCTCACATGTGGGACCGACTGAAACAAGACCCGTGTTGACACATGTGGTGATGTTCAATGAGCATGTGCCACCACCCCAGCATTCCCCTTAGCATGTAGGTTTAGTTATTTATTCCTACTGTCTAAGTGAGGGCAATGAAAACAAACAATTAGTGCATATCTCTGCACATTAAAAACATTGCTGCAAAAGAAGTTGAGAGAAAAAAGGGAAAACTTCTAGACACGGTTAGTTCTAAGATTCAAGTTGGCACAATTCTTGTCATTTGTATGAGGATAATACAGAAAAACACAACACCATCTCTAGGAAGTTTGCAACAGAGCAGAAGGGAAAACATACAGGCACAAATATTCACATGCAAAGTATCACCTTCCTCTGTTTTTTATAAGAGATTCATGTATTTTTCTTAGTTGCTTTCTGTGTGAATTATATAAAGTTCATAATACATAACCTATTTAATTTTCACATAAGGTGCTCAAGGTTTGATCTTTGTGGCCAAGTTTAAAAACTTTAACATTCTGTATACAAAATTGAAGGACAGCTAATGATGAAAATGAAGGTTCCCCAGTGGCACAAAGGATTAAACCAGGGGTCCTCAAACTTTTTAAACAGGGGGCCAGTTCACTGTCCCTCAGACCTGTTGGAGGGCCAGACTATAGTTTAAAAAAAAACTATGAACAAATTCCTATGCACACTGCACATATCTTATTTTGAAGCAAAAAAACAAATGGGGCAAAAACACCCAGTGGGCCGGATAAATGTCCTCAGTGGGCTGCACCTCTCTAGTGTTCAAATTATAGAGAATCTACACTCTATTGTGAGCAAACATAAAAGTATAAGAAGGAGCCCGGGTGGTGCAGTGGTTTATAAACTGGGTTGCTAACTTTGAGGTTAGCTGTTTGAAACCACCAGCCATTTCTCAGGAGGTAGATGAACCTTTCTACTCCTGGAAACATTTACACTCTCAGAAATCCATAGAGGGCAGTTCTTCGTCCTATTGGGTCAATATGAGTTAGAAATGGACTCAATGGCAGTGAGAGAAATAAAAAGTATATTTGAGGAAATGGCTTTATGTTTTTGGATATGCTTTTAGGAGCAACCTTAACTGCTCTAGAAACATCAGTCTAATTTTCAGCCCCATCAATGAAAGATGAAATGTAAATTTAGCAGTAATGTTCTTTATTTGCAGGAATGGATTTTGAAAAACCAAGAAGACATTTATTTTTTTAAAACTTATTATTAATTGTGAGTTAATACATATATCACATCACTCCACAGTTCAATCATGTCAAGTAGTGTTGTACAACTGCTACCACAATCAGTTTCCGAACATTCTTTTTCTTCCTGGAAAACAGGAATTAGTGAGAGAGATTCGCCAGCATCATGAGCATGCCACAACCACTGAAAAGCTGCGGTGCCCCTGCTCGCCATGAGCTCTTTTTAGGTTATAAAATCTTACCAAATGTCTGAGAGGAGGGAGCACCTCCAGTGGTGCATCTATGTGGTGACTGCACATCTTGAGGAAATGAAACATCTTTTCATAAGACTTTATTCTAAAAGTCCTATTATGGAGATTTAGCAGGACCTAAAGGGCTATTATTTTTTTAAATATCCATATTTGGGGAAATTGTTTCACAACTTAGCTGTCATGCATTTTCAAAATCCAGCTGTCACAGTTATGAATTTCTAAATTGCTTAAAATGTTTATTATGCTATTGGATATTCATATTTTTAAAATCAACTTTGATTCGCATCTCCCACAGCATCTAAAGATATTGAAAAAGGAAGAGACATGGCCCACTAGAGAATTGTTCTCAGGCCTTGAAATAGTATGCTGTTTATCTAGCTGGATTTCAAAATTGTTTGAGACTAGGGACTCCTTTTACTAAAACTATTTCTATTCAGGACCTCCCCCATATCTAACTTAGATGACTGAGCTGATGAAATTTTGGATGAGATTTGGGGTTTGGGTTAATGGAAGCTCTGGGGATGTTGGTTTGAAGTGAATGCAGTCTGCATGTTGGATGGGTGTTAATCTTTGGGACAAAAGGATTGTGACTGGCTGAATATTGACCCCCCCAAAATAACTCCATCTATTTTCCCAAACTCTTACCTTATATAGCAAAAGAGACTTTGTAATCATAGTTATATTAAGGATCTTGAGATGGAAGATTATCCCTGGGTAATCAGTAAAAACCCATTGTAATCATAAGGATTTTTAATAGAGGAGATTGGGATGAGAGTGTGTGAGTGTGAGTGATTTAAATATATTGGCTTTGAAGATAGAGAAATGGGCAAAAATCTATGGAATAGTGAAGCCGCTTCCAGAAGCTGGAAAAGGCAAAGAAACAGATTCTCTTGTAGTACTCCAAAAATAATTCAGTTCTAATGACATTTATATTTTAGCCCAGTGAGATATCTTAAACACACACACACACACACACACACACACACTTCAAGGAATTCTTGGATGATCTTTGATGCCTGACACTTGATCCCATAGACAGCTCATGATCACACAGGCTGGTGTGCTTCTTCTATCTAGGCTTTTGTGCTTCCCTGCTAGATGGCTGCTTGTTTACCTTCAAGCCTTTAAGACCCCAGATGCTATATCTTTCAATAGCCAGGCACCATCTGCTCTCTTCACCACATTTGCTTATACACCCTTTTTGTCTTCAGTGATTATGTTGGGAAGGTGAGTATCAAGGATTTCCAGGTTATGAGAACAAAGTGTTCTTGTGTTAAGGGAGGCCTTGAGTAGAGGCCCAAAGTCTGTCTGCTATCTTAATATTTAACATATAAATGAATGTACATTGGTCTCTATCCCTTTCATTATAAATTGATGTATTTACATATACATATGCCTATAGCTATACCTCTATAAATAGCATTTCCCTCCTATTTATTTCCTTTCACCTTCCTCCTATCCCACTATCATGCTCACCCCCCATTTGGTTAATTCCTCTCAGATACATTGCACTTGATTAAACCCCACCAGGCATTATACACCCTCCTTGTCATCAATTTTAGATCTCTTGTTGTTCCCTTATCAAGATCCAAAACCAACATCTATGTGAAAGAGGGGGCTTGGAGTGGAGACCCAAAGGCCCTCTGTAGACAATTGGATATCCCCCCCACAGAAGGGTTATAAGGAAGGGATGATTCAACCAAGGTGTAGTATAGCATCAATGAATCACACATCATTCCTCTAGTTCCTGAATGCTTTCCTCCACCCCACTACTATGAACCAGTTCTACCTTACAAATCTGGCTAGACCAGAGAACACACATTGGTACAGATAAGAGCTCTCAACACATGGAATTCAGCACAGATAAACCCCTCAAGAACAGTAGTGAGATCATGTGGGTAGGGGGTTGGTTGGGGAGGGGGAAGGGGGAGAAAGGGGGAACCCATCACAAGGTTGGATATATAGCCCTCCCCCAAGGGGATAAGTAATAGAAATGAGGGTGAAGGGAGACAACAGACAGTGTAAGATATGAAACAATATTAATAATATATAATTGATCGAGGATTGATGAGAGTGGGAGGGTAGGGGAAGTGGGGGAAGAGGAGCTTAAACCAAGGACTCAAGTAGATAAGGTTTTGGAAATGATGATGGCAACATACATACAAATATGCTTGATACAACTGATGTATGGAATGTTATAAGAGCTGTAAGAGTCCCCAATAAAATGATTTTTAAAAAGAGTTCCTGGATGTATGGAATTAAAAGATAATGGATTTGTCCACAAATTTAAAAAATCTCTCTTTCACACACACACACACATGAAAATTTAAAAGCAATTTCCTTATTTTAAGTTGTTTAATTGTAAAGTTGAGTATATTTTCACTTCAAAACTGAAATTAAAATATAGAAATGTTATAAAAAGAAGTACTAAGTAGATTGGAATGAATCCATGATTCCATCCTGTTTGATCTGCGGCTGCATTTTGGTTGACAGAAACTTAGTGACTCTGCTTGTGAAAAGCCCTCTCATTTTCATACCAACAGACATACACTCTGCCAGTTAACAGGGGTGGAGAAGCCAGGAGGGAAGGGAAGGGGAAGCAGTAGGTTCCCCGAGCAGGGGACATTTATCCAGGCCGCCAGGTGTTTTTGCCCCATTTTGTTTTATACTTCAAAATAAGATATGTGCAGTGTGCATAGGAATTTGTTCGTAGTTTTTTTAAAAACTATAGTCCAGCCCTCCAACAGGTCTGAGAGACAGTGAACTGGCCCCCTGTTTAAAACGTTTGAGGACCCCTGGAAGGGTAGCCAGGTGTTAACTTGAGTGAAGGGGGAGATAATACACTATGTAGGAAAGGATACGGGGCAAGCTACCGGGAGGTTTGATAAATTGTTGTATGCAAAAATGATGGTCAGATTATCTAATTCCAAATAAGATAGCTGAACAATTGGGTAGACAGGCATTAAAAAAACACAACTTGCCCTACCATGCTAAATTATCCAACATTGGAGGATATGAGAGCAATACAGGGATCTTGAAAATGCTTACTGTTTCCTTGTCCAACGGGCACTGAAGCAGTTGCTGCCTGAACGATGATTCCTTTTGCTTTGATCTGGAGATAAAGAGATATGCATTTATTATTCTTCTAATGTATATTTGCTGATACATTTAAAATACACAAATAACAATCCCAGTTCCAAATGGGAAGTTATTTTCATCACATATTTAATATATTTCTCTATGTATATTTTTGTCCTTAAAATAATAAATATGTTAACCGTTGTGGAAAGTGATCTGACAATTCTTAACACAACTGAAATAGAAATAGCATACGACCCAGCAATACTTCTGCTGGCCATATACCCCAAAGAAAGAAGAGGCAGAATGTAAATAGACATGTGCTCTCCTATGTTCCTTGCAGCACAGTTTGCAATAGCAAGAAGCTGGAAACAGACTAAGTGCCCATCAGTGGAAGAATGGATAAAGAAACCCTGGTCCATACACACACTGCATCTCTTAAAAAAAAAAAAAAAAAAGAAACATCTCATGACAAGGAGGGGCCTGGAAATCAGTAGAGCAAAATTCAGCAAGTGAAGTTAGTCAATCACAGAAGGACAACTATTGAGTCCACTACTGTAAGATAAACACCAAGATGCAGGCAGGTGACTGCTCCCAGGACATTGAGGTACAGAGTCTGCCTAGCGTCCATGAGACATATATCACCCACTTTAAAGGTACATCTTAGAAACCACTTTGAGAGAGGAGACCTCACCTTGGTGAGGGTCAGCTTTTCAAGATGTGGGGAGAGGGAGAAGATTATTCGGTTGCTGCTATACAAAATTGTGTGACCCATCCAACCAACACTCCCACCAGATAAAGAAAACTTACTGGAATTTAAGTCAAGGGTGTGTGTGGGGTGGGGGTGGGGCAGTATGTCACAGAGAAGGCAATTACATTTTTGTTGGTAGGAAAATGGGGAGGAACAACCTCCTGATGGGGAAAAAAACCCACAAAAACACGTAACAATACTTAGGTAGGACCCAAGGGGAGCATATATCTGGTACTAGGTTTCTAAGTGGACACTTTTGACCTCGCTTCTCTGTAGCCCTTGGTGACCCAGTCCATGTGCTATAGACTCCTGGGACTTTAGACTCTGTCCTTTTGAGGCACACAACATCCTTCAAAGGCCACACCAGAGAGACATTGAGGAAACTCCACGAAGTGAACTGGGCTTGCCCTCAAACTCACCGGTAAGCATTGGACTCCAGGCGAAACTCCCTGGTGTGAGAAGAAGCAGACTGCTAATCTAAGGACACAACTGAGGGGGATCCGAGCTTCATTGTGAACACTCGGTTTGCAGAAGGTTTCGGATGTCAGTGGAAAACCAACATTTATTTGCAGGATCCGCGTATTAAACCTCTGCTGAATCCTCTCCAATCATAGTTGAAGGATGTGAAGCAGGCCAAGAGCATTGTAAAGTTGACTATGCCAGACATAGTTAGGTCAAAATCCTATCATTTGATCTGCCTTTGGACTCAGTTTAAAGCAGTTGCGGGGGGGTGGGGGGGTGGGGGTGGGAGTGAAGGGGAAATACATGTGTATGAAGCCCCTGGTGCATCCTCTCTGACCGTGGATCAGGGATGGGAATAGTCTGGCCCTCATGCAAACTGCATGGGCAAATTGATTGTTGCAGATGCAGTGAGGTTAAAAGTTAGCATTCTGTCATTTGCTGTCCCCTATGATCCATTTGAATTGATTCTAGCTTTTAATATTTTCTGCTTTCTTTTTGATCCAAATGTTTGTGTTTTACTTTGTTTTCTTATAGGTTTTTTTGGTTATTTAGTTTATTTTAAAAATCTTTTTCTGTAGATGACATCCAAGATGTTGTTAGGTGCCATCGAGTCAGTTCTGACCCATAGTGACCCAAGAACAAAACACTGCGTGGTCCTCTGCGAACCTCACAGTTGTTCCTGTGCTTGAGCCCACTGTTGCAGCAATGTGTCAATCCATCTCTCCAAGGGCTTTCCTTTTCTTTCATTGCCCCGACATTTTCCCAAATACGATGTGCTTCTTCAGGTACTGGTCTCTCCTGACAATATGTCCAAAGTATGTGAGACGAAGTTTTGCCTCTGAGGAGCACTCTGACCTTACTTCCTCCAATATAGACCGGTTTGTCCTTTTAGCAGTCCATGGTACTTTCAATAGCCTTCTCCAGCACCTCAATTCAAAGGCATCAATTCTTTACGGTCGTCCTTATTCAGTGTCCAACTTTCACATGCACATGAGGCCATGGAGAATACTTGGATCAGGCACACCTTAGTCCTCAAAGTAACATCCTTGCTTTCAATAGTCTAAAGATGTCTTGTGCAGCAAATTTACCGAATGCAATATGGCTTTTGATCGCTTGACTGTTGCCTCTATGAGCATTGATTGTGTGGATATGAGCAAGACAAAATCCTTGACAACTTCAACCTTTTTTCTATTAATCATGATGTTACTTATTGGTCCAGTTGTGAGGATTGTGATCTTCCTTACATTGAGTTGTAATCCATACCAAAGGCTATAATCCTTGATCTTCATCAGCAAGTGCTTCAGTTCCTCCTCACTTTCAGCAAGCACGTTTGTGTCATTTTCGTTCCGCAGGTTATTAATAAGCCTTCCTCCCATCCTGATGCCTCCCTTTTCTTCCTATAATCCAGATTCTCTGATGCTGTGCTCAGCATATAGATTGAACAAGTATGGTAAGAGGATTCAAGCATGATGCACACCTTTCCTGATTTTAAACCATGCAATATTCCCTTGTTCTGTTTGCACAACTGCCCCTTGATCCACGTCCTAGTCCTGAAGAAACACAAAGAAGTGTTCGGAATTCCCATTCATCTCAAGATTATCCACCGTGTAGTATGGTTCATACAGTCAAATGCCTCTGCACAGTCCATGAAACAGAAACATCTTCTGGCATTCTCTGCTTTGAGCCAAGAGCCCTCTGACATCAGCAACGATATCCCTTGTCCTGTGTCCTCTTCTGAATCCAGCCTGAACTTCTGATAGTTCCCCGACAATGTGTTTCTGCAACTGTTGTTGGACGATCTTAAGCAAAATTTTACTTGTGTGTGATATCAATGTTATCACTCTATAGTTTGAGCATTTTGTTGGGCCACCTTTCTTTGGAATGGGAACAAATATGGATTTTTCCAGTCAGTTGGCCAAGTAGCTGTCTTCCAAATTTCCTGGCAGAGCTAAATGAGTGTCTCTAGTGCTTCTTCAGTTTTCTGAAACATTTCAATGGGTATACTGTCCATTCCTGGAGCCTTGGTTTTGGCTAGTGTATCCAGAGCTGTTTGAACATATAAAATAGGTATGCACACACACACACACAGAAGAAGCAAAGGGAGAGAGAAGACAAAGCATCTCCTTTGGAGAGCTATGAAATAGGTAAAGGGCTGTAGCACTGAGAGGCATAGAAGGGGCTCATTGAGAGAGGCAAGGGTGACAAATAGGGGAGCCAGAAGGAGTACTGTATATCCGGAGTGGTTGAGAGGAGCCCGTCTGTAGGAACTAAGAAGAGCCCTACATGGTTGGGAGGAGCTTAAAGAGTGGGTCACACTGAAGAAGAGAGACTTTGACAACATGCTTCCTCATCTTGGCTCTGAGTTGTGCTCTGCTCCTTAATGAAACACAACCCTACAACACAACACAGTCCGTGAGTTTTGTGTGCGTTGGTTATCTACCCCACTTACAGAAGTAGAGAATTCTTTGGGAGGAATAGCTGGTGTAAGAACTGATTTTTAAAAGTTGGAAAATGGTCACATCTCTGTGGGAGAGATGGCTGAGCAGGCCCCCAAATCCGTTCTGTTTGTATGCCTGGGTAACATTTGTCGGTCACCTATTGCAGAAGCAGTGTTCAGAAAACTTGTAACGGATCAAAACCTTTTAGATAAGTGGAGAATAGACAGTGCAGTAACATCCACATATGAAATAAGAAACCCTCCTGATTATCGGGGGGCAAAATTGCATGAAGAAGCATGGTATCCCCATGAATCACATTGCTCGGCAGATTACCAAAGAAGACTTTGCCACATTTGATTTTATACTGTGTATGGATGAAAGCAATCTGAGAGATCTGACAAGAAAAGGTAATCAAGTTAAAAACTGCAAAGCTAAACCTGAACTGCTTGGAAACTATGATCCCCCCAAACAACTTATCCTTGAAGATCCCTATTATGGGAATGTCTCTGACTTTGAGCCTGTGTACCAGCAGTGTCTTAGGTGTAGCGAGGCGTTTGGAGAAGGCCAGCTAAAGCTGCACCGTTCACTGCTGCTAAAGGCCTACTGTGACGAGCACCTTCCCCGCGATGCTCTGCAGCATCAGTCGGTGCAGTCACATTAGTTCCATAGCTCAGAGTCACGGCTGCTTCTTCAGTTGCCCTCCTGTTTCTTATGTGAAAAGTGACTGTAGATGGATCAGTTGTGATTGGCAGAAGAATAAACATTTGATTTATGGGGTACATTAACTCTGCTCAGTTAGTTGAACTTCCCACTTACCCTCATTATAAGCTAAGTAGTAAAACAACAAAATAGAAAATTTTGTGCATCTTTTGAAATGGCATCATTATCTGGTGCTTGCAGTTAAACATCTAAGGACTGCTTTCACTTGGAATTGCTTAATTACGATGATAATGAATAACGAAATAAAACATCACTTTAAGGTTCTGGCCAACAACAGGCCAATTGAGACTTTTAAATAGCCTGTTCTACCTCTCCAATAAGTTACATGAATATGTTAATGAAGGACAAGCATCCTCTACTTCTCCACAAACTACCTCTCATCTTTTTATCCCAGGGCCTTTCATTGAATGACATTCCTCAGCCAAGGGCACCCCAGCCTAGATGAGATGTATTCTAATTTACACACACTCTTTTATGTTAAAAGAACAGGTAAAGGATTGTGGAAATCATCTTGCACACCTTTCATGCTTCTTAATTTTTATCTAGTTTATTTCCTTAGGAAGCCAGCTTAGTTGCTCCTATTTGAATCACTTTCCCTCTGAAAATTCAATTTTATCAAAAGGATACTACATGCTGTTTAGTCTTACTGTAATTTGACAAACATGTCTTTTTGTATATGCATTTTGGGTTATCCCAAATGTCAAATAGATCAATAGACTTAGAGCGGGGGAGAGATGCTTTAAAAAGCTGACATATTGATATGTCAATGAGTTATTTCAGAAGTGTTTACTACATTTATAGGAGAATATGGATATTTGTGCCTTGAGGTCACTGTAATCTCAAAATCATTTGAATGTATAAGTCAAGATTGTTTTTAGAATAAACTGAGGAGTATAAAAATATAACTTGAGAATTTTGGTGTCTGCCTATTTTTGTTGATAAAGAAATGAGCATTAGAAATCAATTAGGCCTTTGTCCATTTCAGTTATCTATGCATTTTTACCTTTTGAATTAGGGAGTAAAATGATGAGAATCAGTACGTTCCTTTCATCTAATAATTCTAATCATTCTTTATTGACCAAGAAAGTCAAGGCCATTGCAACCACAGGTGGTGATGCCCACTTGTCTGTCCACCACCCTTACTCAGAAGGTGGGTTTCCTTATTTGATCCCAGCTTCCCTCCACAGACATGCACGACACCTTCCAAGTATGCCCATAAGCACATGCAAGTAATTAATACTAATGTTCTGTATTTCACGTTTTAATCCCCCCCATTCAGAGTGATTTGAAACCCTAAAATAACTTTAAATATTCAATCTTCATAAAAAGGTTGTGAGGCAGCATCCCCTAAAAGAGTGATTCCTAGCATTTTCTAGGAAGACATTTGATTCTCTGGAGGTTCTCAGAACATTGAACATTTCAGTGTCACAAAGTGGTGTGGGGTTGGGGTACAGCCTGAATTCACTTGTGCTTGAAAGGTCAGGCGGTCCCTCAGTGGAGGGGAAGGGGGGTAGTTGATACTTCTCTGAAAAATGCACCAAGGCAACAATGATTCCTTGCGATGTAATTCTGAGAAGAGTTTGCGAAACACCTAACTCCACATGAATTTCAGTGCCCTAATAAAATTATGTGTGTTTTTCCTCTCTAGAAAACTTTCTAGGAGATAAAGTTTGAAAGGCTAAAATAGATTTATAATTTGATAATAGTTCCTCCAAAAAAGTGTAAATTGAGAAAAAATGGGAAAGCAATTGTCTTGAATTAGGAAACAAGATTAAATGACCTGTTATTCCCATCTCAAACCCTTTCCTTAATGGCTTAAGAATCTCCAGGAAATTTTTACTGTTCTGTGTGTTCATAGATAAAAATCTTTGTTTGTTTTGTTTTCTCTTTAATTTTTTATGTATATATCTTAAATAACAAACTAATCCTAGTACTTTAATGCCAAATTTGTCTTTTTGGCTATAAGCAGACAATATTGTTGTTTATAAACAACAATATTTATAAGGGGTTTATAAACCCCTTATAAGGGGTCATTTGAACTGAGACTCACTGCTTTGTTTAATTTACCTCTATAAATTGTATCCAATCTAATTAAGATACATCTGTCTATAAAATCTGGAGTTGTTTAAAGGTCAAAATAAAAGTTGGAAAATGGAGGTATATTTAACTTTCACTTCACACGTATCAGTCTTGGGGTGATCTTGACGGCTTTATGCCCTTGAAGTTAGATTCTGATGCGAATCCTATCACGATCACCATTTTCTATGTGCCAGTGTAGGATATGGCTGTCCATGTACCTTGGGAGAAAGGTAATTACACACCAGTCATGAGTTGTGTACATTATTTAGAAAATTTTCAGGTATGAAAGGAGTGCTGGTGAAGCAATGGTTAAAGGTTTATTTGTTAACTGAAAGTTTGGCAGGGATTTGGACCCCCCAGCTGCTCCCTGGGGAAAAAATGTGGCAATCTGCTTCCATTAAAAACCATAGCTTTGAAAATACTATGGGGGGAGTTACACCCTGTCCTATAGGGTCTCTATGAATTGGAATTGACTCATGGTAACAGGGCTTTGTTTTGTTTTATAGGGTATAAATTGTCATACTGTTTTGATTTTCATTGTACCAATTAATGTCAGAGTTGGAAGAATATTTCCCAGAGGGTTGCTTCTATAATCTAATTTCCTTTTAAATTAATTATTGGTTTTTATCTTCTGAATATTTACCTACAGAATTCTAAGGAAAAAAATTCTCTTTCATAAATCAAGTTGTTGTTTTAGACTCTCTCCTATCCAACTCAAAACTTAACCATTGGAACTCAGAAAAAGCAAAGTGAAACAAGAAACCCTGGGAATGTCACTGGCTATGAGACTACAAATAGGATAGCAAGGCATAACTATTCTTGCTATGAAATAACTTCTCTTTAAGCACAAACACACAAAAATCAATATGGCTATGATCTCTTATAAAGGGGCACTGCTTCTGTAGGAACTCTACATTTTCAGAGGATACTTAATTAGAAAGAGCTAGAGTAGCATTACTTCTTACCAAAGAATAGAAAATTAACTCTGTCTGTTTCTCCGGCATCTCTTCATTCAGGATATAGTGCATGTTAACCTTGTGCATTTGTCCACAGGTCAAAACACCACCAAAAGGCTCGAGGTGGATGTAACTGCTGCTTGGGGAGAAAAGACGCTTTGCATTGTGATGCACTTGTGAATGCAATTCTTGAAGCCACATCATATCATGACAAGAACGAGCTGGTTTGTAAGTGACCTAGTAGAAGGGGGGAAAAGACTTAAGTAGGCTATTGCGATTAAAATATAACATGTATTCATTAAATATGCTTTATTTTATATCTAGGAATCATGAAACAAGGTCACTTTCTCAAATACAATAATCTATAAGTAGCTTTTCCTTAAAGTCATGTAAGTTTGTGCCATCCTGATATTATTCACCTACATCAAGATCATTAACTTTGTCTTAACAACCCTGATGGCTGTCCGTTGCACAAGATCATTTGAATAGTCAAAATATAACAAAAACAGAATTATACCAAAGAAATCAAACAAAATCTACTACGTCTTAAGTTATGTTGGCATTTTTTTTTCAGGAGAGTGTTAAGATGATTCATTTAATGCCTCCTGAAAGTAGTGCATTTCATAAACAGAGTTATCCAAATTAAATTTTCTCGTGGAGAATGTTGCATTTTTAAAAAATAAAAGAGGTCTCCAAATTCCTAACTCCTATTTTACTTTTTATCATTCGTCTCTTTATTTTTATAGATGAAATGATTCCTATATTTCTTTAAATCCTGTGGCTCCAATGACCTGTCTTTTTCTATTCACAATGCCCTTTACTACTTACTACAACTGTAAGATAAGAAGACTTGAAGTTGGTGGTATCGATGGATATCCTCACTGAACCATGTTCATTTGTAGTGTACTTGAATTGCTTGAATTGGTATGCATCATTCACATGGGCAGTTAGGGTTTTATTGGGGATTGCTTGACCCTTCTCATCCACAAGAAGAACCTAGGAATACAAAAGTGATAGCTCGTTCCCAACGTCCTATAGCAATAGCACATTCCATTCTGTCACTTCCTGTTACTTACTGAAGAGCCAAGACTTGGGCAATAAGACAGAGTTTCTGGGCTTTAAATGACCATTTTTCCCAGTTGACATTTTAATTTGAAAAGCTCAAGGCAAATATGGGCTCATGATACTACATTCCTGAATCTGCTTCGCTTGTGGTCTCTGTCCAGTACATGGTGGTCCTTTCATCTCTGTTAATAGTCTATGTTGCCAAATGATATCTCTTTTATTTGTTCAATATATTTTAATCCTACTGCTTTCCAAAGAATCCACTGATGACATCCTTGTTCAAAACACAATGTATATTTTTCATACTCATTGCAATCTTTTCTCTTGCAGCCTTATTCTTAGTCCAGCTTAAATTTCTGGCCAATTCCTACTCATCTTTCAAACCTCCAGTTTTCTCATGCTTTTCTCTCAGTGGGAAATTCTCTTACCCATATGTATTTGCATATTTATCAATTTCTTGCTGACATGATATGACATAGTACAAGCAATGAAGAACATATAACATTAAAAACATGCCGTGTCTTTCTACTCTTGTAAAGAGTCATAGCCTTCAAAGTCCACCGGGGAGGTTCTATTCTGCCCTGTGGGGTCGAGATGAGTATGAAGTCTGGAAAATGCCCACATATATCTTTTTCTATGAAGGGGAATGGAACTGGTGTAGTGGATTAACAGTTAGACTGCTGACTATAAGTTCAGTGGTTTGAGTCCACCGGCCACTCTGTGGGAGAACGATGGGATTGTCTGCTCCTGGGAAGAGTTATTGTCTTGAAAACCTTGTGGAGCAGTTCTACCCTCTCTTCCAAGTTAGCCATGAGCCAGAATCAACTCAAAGGCAGTGATTGGCTTGTTTATTTTTGTTTTATCAAGGTGATACAAATGTTGTTGACCTGTGCACCCATTTTGAAAATAGTTCATTATACTAGAAAACACTTCAAAGTTAGGATTCTGTACAGGGGTTCATTTTCCAAGAAAACAGCAAGTCTTTAGAAAAGAAATCCTAAGGGAAAAGGTGTTGGGCTATAGATCAGTTAGGATGATGACTGCCGTTAACCACAGGCATCTGAGAGCCCACTGTTAATCACACCTTTCCTGTGTGAAGCTCCAAAGGGTTTTCCCATGCCTTCTCGGGTGTTGAAACCTCTCAGAAAAAGGGGATATGCCAAACAGTTGTAAATATCTCTCTGTTTAATAAAAAATAAACCTAGATTTAAAAAACAGACAAACACGACATTGAAATGAGTCAATTCAGTGGCAATGGTCAATTCAAAGATTAGATATCACAAAATAAAATTAAAAATACCTAGAAATCTTACATGTCTTATATAAAATAAAATGGCTGCTTTCCTAATTTTTAAAACCTTACCAAAGTTGCTTTACCAAATTGAACTTTTAATTTGGAAGGAAACTTTCTAAATTATTAAAATAAAAATAATTTGAACCATCATTTTATTCTTTCGATGTAAAATTATAATATGAAATAGTTGTCTATAAAAAGGTAACCAAAGAGTTGCAGCCAAACTATATAGAAAAATATTAAAGAGATGTTTTAGGAAGTTAATTATTAAAAGCATGATCTATTGTCTAGTAAGCAATTTACTTTTCCTTGTCTTTCTACCCTGGTAGGCATCAAAGAATGTTTCCTTTACTGTGAACATATTTCCTTGACATTTTATAATAATACTTATACAATCTTTATCCATTTTCTATCTATTTATTTCACTTGGCAAATGCTCTCCAGGTTGATCCATATTGCAAAGTGTTTTGCAGATGCATCGTTATTCCTTAACATTCAGTAATATTCCTTTGCGTTTCAATATCCCTAGGCACTAGGGATGCACTCACACATTATAATAACAACTCTGCAAAATCAAAAGGGCAACATTTACCCAAGGACCAAGTTCAGGGGGACTAGGAAAGAAGGAGAAATGAAAACAGGAAATATATGGAAAAGGACAAGCATTGCCAGATTATGGGGATTACAGTCAATGACATGAAATAAGATATGTATGAATTACTGAATGTAAACCAGAGTTACTCTGTAAACCTTCACCCAATGCACAATAGAACGTTTTTTAAAAGGGGGTTCCCCCCTGGATTTTGTGGCTATTTTCTTCTCAAATTTGGGCTGTGATTTCTTATTCCAACTAAGTATTTATTTTGGAATAAAATTTGATTTTAGAAATTTTTGAAAATTCATTTTCTTTCTAATCTCACCCCTTAAATTATGTTTATGTTGAAAAGAGATTTTACCTCCCCAAAGAAAGGAAGTCCAGGTTTGTAATATGAATCCACTTTTATGAACTCAAGTCTGCTGAAGAGATTTGTGATTTCACATTTTCCGTGCCCAGTTAATTCCAAATCTGAAAAAGAAATCAGGAAAGTTGAATTGTCCCATGCATTCAAAACTCACCTTTTATTTCCATTGCAGCTTCACATTATCATAACAAAATTCTACCCACATTCTCTTTTCTTATTCTTTTAGGATTTTTCCCCCCTCACATTTACAAGATAGAGCTATTTGACTCCATCAGCTTAAATTTCACATCAAAAATTTACCACTACTCATATGCTTGTCCAGTTCTTTGGTTTCACAGAATCCCTCCATGTTCCACCTAGCAGAGATTCTTCATTTGGGTCTAGAAGGATGCTGACATTTCTCTTGCAAAATACTTCACCAGCAGGATCATTCTTTTAATGGATAATCTGTCCAAAGTATATTCAGCACCCAGTCATTTTCTCTTCAATGAAGGGTGTTTTGTTCTCATTATCTAAAATATGACTCTATCGGATAACCCAAATCAGAAAGTCACACAGCAACAAATGTTGGAGGGGATGTGATAAGATAGGTACTTTCCTCCACTGCTGGTGGTCATGTAGATACGTACAGCCTACATGAAAAGCCATATGGGGATATTTAAAGCAAATGGAAATTGAATTATCTGATGACCCAGCAATCCTTCGACTGGGCATATACCCAGAAGAGGTAAGAAACATTCCATAACCAGTCATCTGCATTCCAATGTTTATTGCGGTGCAATCCACATTTGTGAAGAATTGGAAACAACCTAAATTTCCATCGACAGATGAGTGGATTAGAAAACTCTGAAACAGGGGAGTGGGTGGGGGGGAGACGTCGGACAGGGCAAGATGTGACAGGGTGATGGTTTGTAGGTTGTCAAGGGCTTGTGAGGGAGGGGGGAGCGGCAAGGGGTGGCGGAATGGGGGACCTGGTGCCAGGGGCTTAAGTGGAGAGCAGGTGTTTGGGGGATGAGGAGGGCAATGGGTGTGCAAATATGCTTTACACAGTTGATGTGTGTAGATTTTGATGGGAGTTGTATGAGCCCCTAATAAAATGATTAAAAAGAAAACTCTGGCACACGCACACAATGGAGTGCTATGCATCAATAAAAAAGCACTGATGATCTCATGAAGCACATCGTCTCATGGGAAGAGTTGGAGGAAATTATGCAAAGCGAAGTCAGCCAATCACAAAAGATCAAGTACAACATGAGTCCACTGAGGTAAGTATAATCAGCACAGTAGGTATAGAAGAAAAGCCACTTACCTCACACTTTACAGGCTGAGGTACAGGCAATTGGGTGTGAGACAGACCAAACCCAAGAATGTGTATGCCATTCCAATATAAAGAGGGGAAAGGGAATGGGAGGAGAAAGAGGAGGGAACACCCCCCCACCAAAGATTATCAATGGCACTAGGGAAGTAGGGCACTAATCTACCCAGGGGGAGGATATTGTTTATGTCTCCACAGCAGGCCCCAATCAGAGCCAAACTGACACTCCCTGACAGCCCTGAGGTGCCGAGGATGTAGGGCCTACAACAGATTGAGACATGATGTCCCCTTGCTGGAGCAGACTGTGTGAAAGTTCAATATGGGCACACAAGGCAGGGAGTGTGTCCGCTCTGACCACCCGCTCAGTGGGGTGAACCAAGAAGGGAACATAACAGACCAGCAATGGGAATAAAGCAAAGCCACAAAATCCCCAAATAGACTTCAGGCTAGTTGGGGCAGTTCCTGGAACCCCCCAGGGCTGACAGAGAGATAGTCATAAAGGTCAACTAACAGACCTGGAATTCACATGCTTTTTTCTTTTTTGGCTAGGTTTTTTTCTTTTCCTCTTTTTATTCAATATTTTGTTTTGTCTCTGTTATTGATGTTTTGCCTACTAATATAAGATAGGCATGGGAAGCGAGCACAAGAAGAAAGCAATGGGACTCCTGGTTCTGGGGAGACCTGAGGGTAGGAGGGGGTGGGCAAACAACACCATAGACAGGGGAACAACTGGGGAATTAAATGCAAAAACAAGGAGGACATAGAGATTCCAGTGGTACTGGAGCAGTAGCAATCTAGCTGAGAGGAATTACTAAGAGGCAGAAGAAGTGCAAGCATGATGGTGGGACAGGAGAAAGGTAAAAGGAAACAGAAAAAAGATCTAAGAAGCTGAGCTATGGATACAGGTATAAATATAGGTGTGCACTTATGTAAACACAGAGGTATTTATTTTATAGAGGCCTAGGTACCTATATGTATATGGCAATACATAGAGGAAGTGGATGGACTTTGGGCCTCTGCTCAAGCCTTCCCTCAACGCAAGAACACTTTGTTCTAAAATCCTGATATTCTGTGATGCTTACCCTCCCAGCATGATTGCTGAAGACATAATGGGTGCATAAGAAAGTGTGGTGAAGAAAGCTGACGGTGCCCGGCTATCAAAAGATATAGCGTCTGAGGTCTTAAAGGTTTGAAGTTAAACACACAACCATCTAGCAGAGAAGCAACAAGCCCACATGGAAGAAGCACACTAGCCTGTTTGATCATGAGGTGTTGACGGAATCAGTTTCAGAGGCACCAGAAGACCACAAACAAACAAACAAGCAAACATATGTTGAGAATGAGGAGGGCCAGATCAGAGACCCAAAACCCATGTGTGGACAATAGGACATCCCCTCACAGAAGAGTCACAGGAAGGGATGAGTCAACCAGGGCGCAGCATAGCACTGATGAAACATGCGATATCCCTCTGGGTCTTTGAGGCTTCCTCACCCCCCCACTATCATGATCCCAGTCCTGCTTTTCAGTTCTGCTAGACCAGAGCATGTACACTGGTACAGTTAGAGTCCACAACACATGGACTCGAGGTCAGATAAACCTCTCAGGAGAAGGATTTGAAGTAGCTATACCAAGAAGGTAGAGAGAAGCCAGGGTTGGGGATGGTGGGGGTGGGGGGGATGAGGGAAGGAAAAGGGAACCAATCACAGTGATCGATGCATACTCTGCGTCCCCTCACTATCCCCAGGGGGACGTATAACAGAGATGTGGGTGAAGGGAGATAGCGCTTGGGGTAAGACATGAAAACAGTAATAATTTATGTTATTAAGTGGTCACAAGGGTGGGTGGCGGGGTGGGGGAGGGAAAGGGAAAAAAAGGGCTCAAATAGATAGTACATGTTTAGAAAATTATGATGTCAACATATGTACAAATATGCTTGAAATAATTGATGGTATGGCATGTTATGAGCTGTAACAGCCCCCAATAAAATTATTTTTAAAAATACTACTCTATCAAATTTTAAATAATCTTAGTCGATTCCAGTTTAATAGTCTTTTCTCAGGCTTCATCATATATGAACTCTCAGAGAAATTCTTCCTTCTAGTGACTTCTAAAAAAATTGTTCAATCTCAGTTTTCCTTTATCTGTAGGAATTCAAATTGTATTATGCTGACTTTAAAAAATACTGTCTCTTTCCTGAGGGTAATAGTGTCTGTTGTAGTACCCCTCTTTTTCCTATCTCTAGTTTAAATTTAGAAATGAAAGATGAGCTTATTTTCAGTAGCATTCACTGTGATCACAGGTAGACATGAACACAATTTGAAGGACTCCAAAATTTAAATCTCTAATTCAGATTTTATTTTCCCTTTCTTTAAAATATCAGCTGGACTATGAATCCTCATTTACTTTGATATGCCAGATTGTTATTAATTATATTTGACCTATTCTTAGAAAGATTGTAATTTTTCAAGCACTCTTTATTTTGGTTAATGGTATTTCTAGTTTCCATGGCCCAAATTTGGAATAATTAGGGTCATTTTTTACTTCTTTGTACATTTTCCTTACCTATCAAATATTTTAACAAGATCAATTGCTTTTACCTTCAAGATAGCAACAAATTTTATTTCTCATTTGCATGTATTTATAGTTATCCTAATACAGGGTGTTTGGATTTTTCATCTGAATTGGTCCAGTTATCAGCGGATATATCATTTTTTTTCTTTTACCTTGCACTCAGGGCTTCTAGAATTATCATTACAATTATAATTATTACAATTATGTCATTTTGTTTAGGTCATTCCATTCCTCATATATATCTGAAGCTATCCAAATATCTTTAGAATAAAGACTAGCCTCCTTTATGTGATTAACTTTTCTCAGCAACCAAGCATGAAGGTACATCGCAGACTATTCCAAAATTGAATACATTTGTTCTTGGTTCTTCATCCTTTCCCCAGACATCATTATCTTGCAAAATATTACCCATTCTATAGAAATGAGCTCAAAGGTTAATTTATCTCCAAAGCTTTTTTTCTGACTCTATCTTTTCCCTTCATATTTGTTTGACCCTTAATTTGCCCTTTTCTTGTGAAAATTTTATGATGATTATTTGTACATACATGGGGTGGGAGGGCCTTCAAGAACTTCACAGGAAATAGAACTAAAAGATATGAAAAATTTCCACAAACTTTTTGAAGTTCCATAATGTAATTTCATTTTTACATTTTTAACTCTTTGAGGGTAACAACTATACATACCATTTTCATAATCCCCAACAAAATTTTCATAGAATAAAAATGTAATAACTATATGAAATTAATAAGCATTTAGGAACAATACAAACCTGTTCCCTCCTCTTTGATTGTGCCTTCCACTTGTAATGCCATCTCTAGCCCTTTCAATCCCAGGTGAAAATTTTTCGTTTTTATAAGTTTTGTGAAACAGCCTTTACTATCTGCCTGCAAAGAAAGAAAGGTGAGATAGTTAAAGCTTATTATGCCAGCCTGGCTGATAAACACATGTGGGGTTAACTGAAGGGCAGACGGCTAAAGGGCTTCGTGAGCCTCGCCTTTCTAGTTCTTGGGTCTCTTGCTTTGTGATGGTTGGACCAGGGTGCAGCTGCCTTAGCCAGTTCCCTGCTTCAGCTTGCAAGGCTCACTTCCTGCAAGACATCCCCAAGGAGAGGACGCATGGATCTACCTTGATGCAGCCCTGGGTGCTGGAACAGCCTTGTGGAGACCCCTGCCAGTGCTGAGATGCTTACATGTTCACTGCTTCGGCTTTCCTCCTGCAGTTGGCGTCATAGTGTGTGTTTTGTGAGATAGAGGAGGACTTTGTGGATTGGTGGCAGACATATGGGTTAATGTTGGACTTGTAGGCTTGGGCAGCACTGGGTTGGGATGTTTTCTTGATGTGCACTTAACCTTTTTATAAAACTCTCTTATACATGAGTTTCTGTGGATTTGTTTCTCTAAAATACCCAGACTAACACAAAAGGTTAAAAAAAAATCCCCTGAATCACAATCAGAAAGTCAGAAATCGGGGGCAGAAAAATTGTTCATGGTTCATAGAAGGAAACTCAGCAAACGCTCTAGTCACTGTTTTGGTGCTTATCCTTCCCAAGTTCAATTATTATATGAATTTTCTTCATTAATCAATTCCATTACCTTTTTTGGGTATCATTTTATTAGGGTCTCATACAACTCTTATCACAATCCATACATACATCAATTGTGTCAAGCACATTTGTATATATGTTGCCATCATCATTCTCAAAACACCTGCTTTCTACTTGAGCCCTTGGTATCAGCTCCTCATTTTCCCCCTCCCTCCCTTCTCCCTTCTTCCTCCTGAACCCTTGATAATTTATAAATTATTATTATTTTGTCATGTCTTACACCATCCAACGTCTCCCCTCACCCACTTCTCCGCTGTCTGTCCCCCAGGGAGGAGGTTGTAATCTATTCCCCCTTTCTCCCTCATCTTCCCTCCACCCTCCCAATGTCGCAACTCTCACCACTGGTCCTGAGGGGTTCATCTGTCCTGAATTCCCTGTATTTCCAGTTCTTATCTGTACCAGTGTACATCCCCCGGTCCAGCCGGATATGTAAAGTAGAATTGGGATCATGGTAGTGGGTGGAAGGAAGCATTCAAAAACTAGAGGAAAATTGTATATTTCATCATTGCTACACTGCACCCTGACTGGCTTGTCTCCTCCCCGCAGCCCTTCTGCAAGGGGATGTCCAATTTCCTACAGTTGGGGCCCTGGGTCCCCACTCCGCACTCCCCCTCATTCACAATGCTATGATTTTTTTTTTTTGTCTTTGATACCTGATCCCTTCAACGCCTTGTGATCTCACAGGCTGGTCTACTTCTTCCATGTGGGCTTTGTTGATTCTCAGTTAGATGGCCCCTTGTTTATCCTCCAGCCTATAAGACCCCAGATGCCATATCTTTTGACAGCTGGGCACCGTCAGCTTTCTTCACCGAATTTGCCTATGCACCCGCTTTGTCTTCAGCATTCATGTCGGGGTAGGCTGGTGTGCTTTTTCCATGTGGGTTTTGTTGTTTCTTAGCTAGATGGCCGCCTGCTTATCATCAAGCCTTTAAGACCCCAGACACTATATCATTTGACAGTCGGGCACTATCAGCTTACTTCACCACTTTTGTTTATGCACCCACCTTGTCCTGAGCAATCAAGTTGGGACAGCCTAGTGTGTTTCTTCCATGTGGGTTTTGTTGTTTCTCAGCTAGATGGTTGCTTGTTTATCTTCAGGTCTTTAAGACTTCAGATCCATTATCTTTTAATTCCATTTTTACACAAACTTTTCGGACCGTCTTCAACTTGCTTTCTTTTAAGCATTCTGCTTTATGCAATCATTCTATTTTTCTACTTTTGCATTTTCTGCTTTCACCTGATTCCGTTAATTATTTTTTTCTTATTGCACATCTTTATTTGTGTAATTGGAGCCTTCAGTCTATTGTCCTTTTATATATTCCTCCTCAACTCACTGATGATTTAATATTTTTTTAATCTTCTTCTTGATCTATGCCTTTTAGATTTTCCTATGAGGCAAATTCTTAGCACAGAACATATATTTCTTCGACTGTCTGCTTGACAGAAGGATTCCTGGGGGTATAGTGACTTATGTGTTAAGCTGCTAGCTATAAAGTCAGAAGTTCAAAACCACTAGCTGCTCAATGGGAGAAAGAAGGATTTCTATGGTGTTGGAAACCCACAGGGGAAGTTCCTCTTTGTCTTCTCTGGTCACTACGAGTTGGAATCAATTCAATGGCATTGGGTTTGGTTTTTGTTTGGTCTGTTTGACAAAAGTCAACCTGAGACACGCCCTTTTTTTGTTTAACTACACCTGGAGTGTTTATTAGTGCTACAAGGAAATCACAAAATTGGCCAAATAAATTTTACTATAATTTATGCTCCATCCTCATCCCAATACTCAAAACCACTGGAGAACAACAGCAACTCTCAAGGGGGGCCCTAACACTGCCAGACAATCTTACATTCAGTGTGCTAACAAAGTGATGGACTACTGTGCTGGGGAGAGTAGTTTCCACATACCTGCTGACTGAATTCATCGCAGATAACTCTTGAATGTGTACCTGGACAGGGCGAATAGTATTGCGAATCTCTTCTGCATACATTGATAGTCACCAGACCAGGGACAGGCTTTCCATATGTGTATCTATAACAAAAAAGTCACCATAAAACACCGGATATTTAACATAAATTACCCAGGCTTTTCTTCACCTTATTTAATCCGTGAATATATTCATCTTATTCAACCTAAGAATTATATTAGGATATATAAAGTGCATTTTTTAAGTCCTCTCAAACTTAATGTATTTGCTTGTTTGGAAAGCTTATAATTAAGGTCTCATTGATTTATTTCACTCAGCATAGTATCTTCAGGTTCATCTATCTTACAACTCGTATTTTTTTAAAAGAAAATAAATGAAAAGTTAGATAGACAAGCAAAAATAGAAACAAATGCTGCATATGAACAGTATTGTAATGAATCAGTGTGATTTGTTAAACATTTGGTGGAAGAAAATGACACAAAGTTGATCTTAGCCTGTGTTCTTTAAATAAAAATGCACAACCCCTCCTTTTTAACGGGCCCCTACATTGCAATTATTTGGGATACATGCTGAGATACAGATTATAGGATCTCTGCTTAGATTTTTGTTTAGAATCTCTGGAAGTGGAACTGCCCATTCCAATCTTGAACCTAATGCCATAGTTCAAACTGTGGAGTAGGTGAGGTTTGTCCTCAGCTCCCCAAGGTTCATGTTCTCATGCTTCTTCCCCACCCCCTCAAGTCCCTATAATTTCTGACAAGTAATAAATTTTTCAACAAGTTTAATCACTTTGCTGAAACTTATTTTAAAATATGAGCCAAAATATTTCTCTCTAGTGGAAAAACGTTCAACATCAAGCCTCGTGAAATGAAAACGTGTTTGTTGTTTGTTTTCAAAAGCAAGAGAGAGTTTCTCTCTTTGAGGGTGGGGAAGATTCTCTGCTACATACTGAAAGATGAATCTATAAAGACAAAACTAGAACAAGGGTCCTGTGATAGACATATAGACCGGGGAAACATAATTGAGAGCCCAGAAGTAAATCTATCCATCAACAGGTAGCTTATCCTTGACAAAGTTCCAAAATGCATCAAATGGGGAAAGAGATAGTCTTTTTGACAAATGGTGCTGGTAATAGGACCTGTATCTCACATCATATAAAAAACAAACTCAAGAAATTAAAGACATAAATGTAAAACGTGGATCATCAATGAAAAAATAGCAGCAAACTTGGAGGCCTTCATATATGGCATAAGATACGACCAACATGAAAAACATTCAAATCCCAGAAGATTAGCTAAATGACTGGGACCCCATAAAAATCAGACAGTTGTGTGCATCAAAAGATTGGACGACAGGAGTAAATAGAGAACTCCCAGACAGAAAAATGTTGGAGCAATGACCTATCAGACTAAGGATTAATCGCTAAAATGGATAGATAAGGTCAACCGTTCAACAAGAAAAGACAATTCAAATTAAAAATAGCCAAAGGAGTTCAGTCTAATTATGGCCACATAATTGAAGGCTGTGTGAAATCCTTTTCAAAGAAGACTTTTGAAAAAATGGAGGAGGCTCAAGAACCTGAGTAGAAGAACCTTTAACAAGTTTATCTCGGTGTTTCAGAGGGAGGGGTCACCACAAAGAACTTCCTAAAAAGCCACAGACTCCGTGCAGCCCCAGAAGGATGTGCGGCGTTCAGCAGAGAAGAAGGGCAAGGGTGAGTTGACACCTTGTCCCCACATTTGCCCTTTTTTATTTCTTTATTAAAAGATATTATTGGGAGCTCTTACAACTCATAACAATCCATACATCAATTGTACCACGCATATTTATACATATATTGCCATCATTCTTTTCTAGACATTTACTTTCCACTGAACCCTTGTTATCAGTTCCTCCTTTTTTTCCTTTTTAAATCATTTTTGGGGGGCTTGTACACCTCTTATTACAATCCAGATACACATCCATTGTGTCAAGCTCATTTGTACATTTGTTGCCATTATCATTCTCAAAATATTTTCTCTCTACTTGAGCCCTTGGTATCAGTTCCTCCTTTTTTCCTCGCCCTTCCTGCCCCCCTCCCTCATGAACCCTTGATAATTTATAAATTATTGCTATTTTGTCTTACACTGTTTGATGCCTCCCTCCACCCACTTTTCTGTTGCCCGTCCCCCAGGGAGGGGGTTATATGTAGATCCTTGTGATCCGTTCCCCCTTTCTACCCCACCTTCCCCTTACCCTCCTGGTATCGCTACTCTCATTATTGGTCCTGAGGGGTTCATCTGTCTTGGATTCCCTGTGTTTCCAGTTCTTATCTGTACCAGTGTACATCCTATGGTGTAGCCAGATTTGTAAGATAGAATTGGGATCATGATAGTGGTGGGAGGAAGCATTTAAGAACTAGAGGGAAATTGTATGTTTCATCACTGCTTCACTGCACCCTGACTGGCTGGTCTTCTCCCCAAGACCTTTCTGTAAGGGGATGTCCAGTTGCCTACAGATGGGTTTTGGGTCTCCAATCCACAATTCCCCTCATTCACAATGATTTGATTTTTTGTTCTTTGATGCCAGATAACTGATCCCTTCGGCACCTCGTGATCACACAGGCTGGTGTACTTCTTCCATGTGGGCTTTGTTGCTTCTGAGCTAGATGGCCACTTGTTTACCTTCAAGCTTTTAAGACCCCAGATGCTATATCATTTGATAGGCGGGCACCATCAGCTTTCACCACCTTTGCTTATTCACCCGCTTTGTCTTCAGCGGTTGTGTAGGGAAAGTGAGCATCACAGAACGCAAAGTTAATAGAACAAAGTATTCTTGCATTGAGGGAGGACTTGAGTAGAGGCCCAATGTCCATCTGCTACCTTAATACTTAACCTATGAATATATGCACATAGATCCCACATTCCCCCTTAACTTGCACCACAGAGGACATTAGTACTTCTCCCTCATTCTACTCGTGTGGCGCAGTGTCTGGAATGTATCTTCTCACCCCTTCATGTTTATTGTATTGATTGTTGCCCAGCCCTCCTGGAGGACTCTGGAGCCAATCTCTCAACAAGAATTTTGAAAGGGACAGTATTTATTTCCTGCCTTTGGCTCTTGCTTGAGACAGACTAACACTGAACTCTTGACTATTGGAAATCTACGGCAGGTGCCCAGCGATTGCTCTTTGGCCAGAGGAGGTCGCCCTTGTTCTTCTCAAACTGGACAACTTCTTCCCAGGGTCTTTCGAAATCATACAGGTTAAGCCTTCAAAGGGAGACGGCCTCTTGAGGGCAATCGGACCAATCACTGGCAAATGATGGAAAAACCAAATCACCACAGAGAATGTGACACAGACACAGTTGTTCTGGCTGATGGGAACTTTCACATTCTTGGCTCTTTCCAAAGCACCAAGAGGACAAGAACTGCCATTTGCAACCTCATTATGAAATACCTGCCCTCAAAGGTTTGTGGCAATATTCATACTATGGCCAGCAGAGCAGCAAATTAATTCTGATTCCACATTAGAGAATCTTATCTTTGACACCAGAAAAGAGGCTGTGGACTCTACAAATTGTCACAAGGAATCCTGTGACGAATTCTTCCATTTGTTTCTTTCATTCTCAGTCAGCAGCATAAACAAAGGAGAAGTGGGATAGTGTTCATATTATAGCCTTCAGGATCACTTAGTTATCTGATGTCAATACTAGTATATATCAAACAGTGTATATTTTCCTTGTTAAGCACATGAGGCAGATTTGTATTTTATAATTCTCTTAGTAAAATGGAATGTCTTACTTAAACAGCCCTTCTGAATGAATTTTTGAGTTTATTTATAGATTTCTATAGTTTACAAATATTTCATGTTTACCACTTAGAAGAAATATTCCCAATCTTGGTAATTCTGACTACTTTTATTACATTTGGAAAATAAAACTTTCCTTGTGACATAAGTACAAAGATTAGCCTGTCTTGGTTTACACAGTAGAGCCAACACTGCTAATTGCCTCATTCTAACATATCTGTATACCACCACCCATATGAAGGGGGAAATCATAGATTTTCTAAGATAATTCCTATAATTAAAATCCACAGACAAGAAATCTTTATAAACTGTAAATAATAAAGTCCAAGGCCAGAGGTAGGAATGGTATTAGAGCTTAAATTCTGAGCACCCAGTTTTCAGAAGACTATGAATGACAGTGAAAGCTCATCATCCATTTGCAGGGCCCCCACTTGGATTAAGCTTCCAGTGAATCCCCTCTGACCCTTGGCCAGGGATGTGGAGAGCCTTGCTGTCAGACTGAGTGCATTGTAAAGTGGATAAATACAGATGTAGTTCAAGGAAAATGTAATACCTTATCATTGTTGGTCCATTTAACATTTGTTATAGTTTTTATTATTTTCTCTCATTTTTCATCTGAGCTTTTCCTATGTCTTATTTTTGTTACTGGGTTTTCTTTTTGGTTTTGTATGTTTTTCTCTATGGAAAACTCAGGATAGGTAAATCTATAGATACAGTAAGTGTATGAATAGTTTCTTGGGCTTATGTCAGGGGAGGTGGGATGGACGTTGTGAGCAAATAAATAATGAGTACAAGGAAGAAATAAATATTCTAAAATCGATTGTAGTGATGATTCCACATCCCTTTTTAATATTCTAAAACTATTGAACTGCACGATATGTTAATTATAGGTCAATAAGACTGTTACAATAAAAACAAAACAGAAAACTCTCACCATCAAAAAGTCTGGGCCAGATTGTTTTATTGAGTAATTCTAGCAAGTTTTAGAGACATGTTAACACCAATCCTACATAAACTATTTCAGAATACAGAGAAGGATAATATATTACTAAACTCATTTTATGAAGCCAGTATAACCCTAATGCCTAACCCAGGCAAAGACATCACCAGAATTTTAATTGAAAATTATAGACCAATATCCCCAATGAATATAGACATCACAATTTTCAACAAAAATCTAACCAACCGAATTCAATAAAACATTTAAAAATTAATAATCATGATCAAATGTGATTCATACCAGATATACAAAGATGGTCCAATATTAGAAAAATAATTAATATTATCCATTACATAAACAAAATAAAGGAAAAGGACCATATGACTGTATCAATAAATGCAGAAAAGGCATTTGGCAAAACTCACATCTATTCTTGTTAAAAATACTTAATAAAATAGGAACAGAAGGGAAATTCCTCAACATAATAAAGCAAAATCAGTGACTAGCATTTCACTTAATGGAGTGAATTTAAAAACTTTTCTCTTTAGAATGGGAATCAGACAAGATTGCTAATTAGCATCATTTTTTCTTATTGAATATAGTCCTGTAAGTTTTAGCTAGAACTATGTGACATAAAAAAAGATATTAAATGCATATCCACTGGCACAGAAAAAAGCTGTCTTTATTTGCAGATGGCAGAATCTTATATGGAGAAAACCCCAAAGATTCAATAAAAATTTTTCTGCAACTAATTAAAAAAATTGTCAACGTAGCAGGCTATAAGATCAACATATGAAAATCAATTAGATTCTTGTATTTGAAAGAAAAGAAGCCCCCAAAGATAAATAGAACAACAATACCATTTATAATAACCAACCAAGAAGTAAAATACTTAGGAATAAATCTTAACAGAGAAACAAAAGACTACTACACAGAAAACACTCTACAAGAAACCAAAATAGACTTATTCAAATGGAGGAATGCTCCATGCTCATGAATAAGAAGACTTAATATACAGAAAATGTCAATATTACCAAAAGCACTCCATAAATTCAATGCAATTTCCAGTATAAATCGCAGCACTATTCTTCAAAGAAATGGGAAAAATAATCACTAACTTTATATGGAAAGGAAATACATCAAGGATAAGCAAAACACTATTATAAAAACAAACAAGTAGGAGGCCTTTCACTCCCCAATTTAAAGCCTATTCTGCAGCCTCAGTAATCAAAATAGCTTGGTGTTGGTACAACGATAGATATGTAGACCCATGGATTAGAACAGAGAAACTAAAAATATAACCAAACATCTGCAGACACCTGATTTTGACAAAGGCCTAAAATATTTTAAGTGGGAAAGAAGATGCCTTTTTAGTAAAACATACTGGGAAAATTGAATATCCATCGGTAAAAGAATGAAATAGGACCCGTAACCAACTCATACTATGTACAAAATCAAACTCAAGTTAGATTAAAGACCTAAATATAAACTCTGGAACATAAGGAACATCAATGAAAAAATAGGGACAAACGCAAGGTTCTTAATACAATGCACATCACCGAACAATGAAAACACTCATGTTACAGAAAAGAAAATAGAGGACCAGGACCTTCTAACAATGCGCCATTTATGTGCATGAAAAGAATTCAACAAAAGAGTCAACGAGAACTCATAGATTTGGAAAATATTTGGCAATGATATATAAGATAAAGGGCTAATTTTGAAAATCTATAGAAAACTACAATACTTTAATGGGAAAAAAATACATGTAACCCAGTCAAAAAATGAACCCAAGGCTTGAATAGACAATTTCCTAAGATGACATCAGGTGGCCAATAATTATACGAAGAAATGCTCTCATGTTCATTAGGCTTAAGATAAATACAAATTAAGAAGACAATGAGATACTACTTTACAGTGAAATTCTTGGCAAATATTTTATGACACCATTATTATAAAGGAAAAATAATGCTTTTACACCGAAGGAAAAGGCTTTGATGGCTATGATGGGCTAGGGCTTAGGACTGGACTTGGGGAAGGAAGGAGGAGGGAAGTAAGTCTGAGGATGGGCAGTAAAAGTAAAAAAGAAAGACCCACCCATGTGGGGCATTTAGTAGGACACTGTCACTGTTTTGATGAGCTGAGCTGTGCAAGTACATAGAGTATGTTTTTCTTTGTATGTGTCATCTTCCACAAACCACAGGGGGAACCTTGAACACACGAAGAACCACTTCATCAAAGAAGCCACCAAATAGATCTAGAAAAGCTCATGATCGTATGTGACATGGTCGAGCACAAAAGGACAAACGTTGCATGAGACCACTATTATGAATAGTTTTAAACAGGTTCTCACACTAAAAGAAGCGTTCTTTGATGGTTCACAGGGAGTAGAGGGAAAGAAAGGGGACGTAACTGAGTAGAAAGTAGACAGGGGTTACCTTCGGTGAAGGGGAAAGCAATAAACAGGAAGTAGGTGGTCAGCCAAAAATGATGGATGCTAAAGAAGACACTGGGAGAAGTGCAAGAGTTAAAGGAACCAGAGAGAAATCGGGTTTTATATACAATTCCATCCTAACAATGTTCTAGAGGTAGATGCAAGAATAGGCATACAAGCTGAATGGATATGGGAGGGGTAGTGGGAGTATATTGAGAAATACATATGGGGTTGACAGAGGATATCTGTAACTTTGCTACACATAGAGCTATGAATGTGGTAGAGTACGCAGGGGGCAAAAATATGAAATTTCTTAGACATCATAAAAAACCTTGAGGGAATGAGTTCCTGGGCTTGGTGGCTTAGGACCATATTGGCATAACATAGTCCACAGAGACAACACTCTGCATTCTATTTTGATGACTAATGGCTAGGTTCATCTATGTTGCAACTATTGACCTCTTCCTGTCCAAAAGGAAAAAGAGTGTTGAAAATTAAATAAACCAGTAAACAACTAGTAAAATGGACTAAGACACCACATGAACATTATTTTCCTTGACCAGGACACAAGAAAAACTAGCTGTTGCCCAGCAACCACTATCAACACTCTGAAATAGATCACACGAGGAGGTCTTGGTTACGGTAGGAGAAAAATATGGAACAAAACTATAAATTATATTCTAAGAAGACCAGGTCTCCAGGTCTACTGGGCAGATAGAGACTACTGGAAGCCCTTTAGTCACCTCAGGTTTGCAAACTAACTCACCCGTGGTTCAATTTCAGCCAAGCATTACACAGGCTTATCATAACACTAGTGAGATATGCACACCTTAGAAAGATCAACAATTTAAGACCAAAAGTGGACAGTTTGCCCAAGTGGACAGTTCAGAAGGGTGAGGAAAGAAGGAGGAATGGAAACAAGAAACAAGGAAGAGGAGATGTTACATGGTGGGAATTGCAATTAATAAGATGAAACAAAATGTGCACAAATCATTGAAATGGAAATTATCTTTTCTGTAAGACTTCACCCAATTCACAATAAAAATTAAAGCAAACAATTCTTACAGAGCACAATTCAACTACAGGGACACTCATGAGATCTCTATGAATAAGAATCAACAGCAAAAGGGGAAAAATAGAAGTGTCATAGGCTAACACTTCTGCTTGCTAGCATAGCCTCAGGCAAGTTGGGAAGTTATTTTAAGTACTTTAAAGTCAAATAACTGTCATTTGAGATGAATCTTCTGAAACAGAATAGGGAAACAGAAATTATTTGGCGGGAGGAGTCGGGGATGCAACTTACTGGCCACAGACAGATACTTCAAATTCTTCATCTAGGAAACGAATTGTGTTAGGTAATTTCACTTGAACCTCAAATCTGGGCAAAACTGTTGACAACAAAAGTGAATAAGAGATGAGGCTTTTGAAAGTATTATAATTTTCTAAAATAGAGTCACATGAAATGATTTCAATTGCCACAAAAAACATCAGGGACACTATTGACCAAGTAGATGTCATTCGTTACCATGGTAGTTTGTATTATGTCAACTTGGTTTAGGTGATCCTACATTTTCCAGATTCTCCTACAAATTGCTAAAGAGAAGGAGTACCATTAGTCTCTTAAGAGCATCAGAGAGAAACCAACAGGTTCTCTCTCAGCATCCATTTTTTGTTGTGGTTATTCGCTTGTTTTGTTTCTTCCCCACCTGACTTCCAGCACTTATGCTGAACGGGTTCCATGCCCATCATTGACTTGGTTCTGGATCTAGGGAAGTGGTAACTATGCATAAATAACAGCTTTCCGTGGATCCTTCCATCATCTTCTCTTTATTGTTTTCTCTGAAGGTGCCTAGCTTCTTTCCCATGGTCCTTACAAACTGTAATTTATTCATACCCAGCAATGATTGGGAGTCCCTAGGTAGTATAAATTGTCGATATAATTGATAATTAGAGAGTTCAATGTTTGAGTCCACCCAAAGGTATTCAAGGAGAACTACTTAGAAAAACAGAACAACAACAACAAAAAACTACTGGAGAACTACTTCAAAAAACAAAAGAAAAAAAAAAACCATACAGAAAGGAACTGGAAACACGGGGAATCCAGGGTGAATGATCCCTTCAGGACCAGTGGTGAGAGTGGCAATATGGGAGGGTGGAAGGAGGGTGGGTTGCAAAGGGGGAACCGATTACAAGGATCTACATGTGACCTCCTCCCTGGGGGAGAAACAACAGAAAAGTGGGTGAAGGGAGACGTCTGACAGTGCAAGATATGACAAAATAATAATTTGTAAATTATCAAGGGTTCATGAGAGTGGGGGCAGCGGGGAGGGAGGGGAAAAATGAGGAGCTGATGCGGGGAGGGGCTTGGGTGGAGAGTGGATGCTTTGAGAATGAGGAGGGCAATGAATGTACAAATGTGCTTGACACAAATGATGTATGTATGGATTGTGATAAGAGTTGTATAAGCCCCTAATAAGATGATTAAAAACAAACCCAAACAACAAAAAAGATGTAAAAAAAATCCTTAGGCATCATAGTACTATTCGGATACACGGGGATCCGTAAATCAGACTTGGTTACTTAGCATCTGCTTTGGTTCTGGTTTGCTAATGGTTTAAGAGAATTGGTTAATAACTTTTCTCTGGTCTATCAATTGTCCCTGCTGGACTAGTTTCTTCCACCTTTGTTTAAGGTGTTATTCCCACTATAAATTTGTATTTCATAATGTTTTTTGTTCTAATGAATTTGAGGAATCATGTTTTTGTGATAGGACTCTTCAACCATAGCTTAAAATATTTAATTGACATTAGAATCTGCACATAACTGATAGCTAATGATTTCAATGTGCCTATTACTATAATTGGAGTAGTGCTGATAGATGCAACAGGCATATATTAGATAATTTCAGGAAGAAGTTCCTTCTGTTATAAATCAACAGAAATGTGGATAGTTCACAATTAACAATTTGTGTTTGAATAGGGTCTAAAGGACCTATTCAAATATTTCTTGTTTCCTATTGCTGTGAGATTTTGGCAAGTTAGCTAACTTTTCTAGAATTGATTTGCTCATTAGTAAACTGAGGTTAAATGTAATCATACTTAAAGTCACCAAACGGTATCACCTTTGAAAATCTTGTTTCATTTACAGCTTATTGATTTCTACAAGAGATGTAAGATAGATGGGAAAATAATATTTGCTTAGTTTTTATGAAATGGTATGGGAGGACAGGAGAGCGGCAATTTAATGGAACTTATAAATTCTCATTCTGCTTCAAAGGACTGCAGTAAGAAATACATGAGATAGTGCATGAAAATTGCTTAGCAAATATTTAGGCAAACGACAAGTCTTGTTCATTTTTAATATTGGAACTTAAACTTTCTGGTCATCTCTATGTGAAAATATTCAATTATAATTACTGTGATATCACTCATTATTTGTACATGCAGAATACTTACCATATTCTATTACCTCGAAGGGGTGCTCTATTTTTTTTTCCAGATTCTTTTGTACAATGACCTTGTAAGGACCTAGAATGGGCTCCTCTGAGAGTGGGAAGGAGAGCTGGGTGAGCCCCCCTTGCAATCTGATATTTTGCCACTGGAAAATTCTGTTCTTCTTGGGGTTCTATAGGTAAAAAGTCCACATAAGTAATTGAAAAGTACTTTTGAGTGGAGTGGAAACTTATTAGGTAAGAATGGCATTGGGTATTACATTACAGATGCTTGGTTAACTTTCACCAAAAAGGTCTCATCCAAGTTTTCTAGGAATTCCATGCTGGGTATTGAACAATACCCTTACAAGATATAAGCTATTGCAAATACTATTCCATACTGGCCCATCTTTTAAAAATGATGTTTCCCCATTTAGGTCAAATACACCAGGTTAAGTCAAAAAGTATTGCTACAAAAAATCAAAGAGCCCTTTATTAAACAAAAATATCAAAATGTGAAGCTATTATTTCTTCATATATTCTTCATTGAGGTGTATACCCTTCTGAAAGTGATGGGTTTCTGTTTCTCTAACCCATCTTTCAAAAACTCTTTGCTCTTATTTACACAACAAAATGGTAGTTTGGGCATTCTTGGGGGACTCCATTTATGCTCCTTTTCAATGCTCATTGAGTTTGAGGAACAAAAGGAAGAGACAAGTTCAGAGCTATAAAACGAATGAGGTAAAGTTCCCCAATGATCAACAAACAGACCTGGACTTATTTATAGGCTTTTCTTTTGTTGTTGTTGTTTTGTGTTATTTTGTTGTCTTGTTTTGCTCTGTTTTGTTTTTGTGCTTATTATTGTCTCTGTATGTCTATCTAGACAAGCTAGGTGGGATAACCAATCTGGAGGGGAAAACAACGGGACCGCTGGTTCTGGGGGTGGTGGTAGGGGGACACAGGAGAAAGGGAGGCAGGGGAATGGAGGCGGGTGTCAACCAACCAGGGACCAGGGACCAACAAGTTATCTAAAATAGATGGAAAGGAGGGCACATGATACCTGGTGGGGCTTGATCAAGGGAAATGTAGCTGAGAGGAGTTACTGAAACCCAAATGAAGGCCGAACATGATAGTGGGACAAGAGGAAAGTAAAAGGAAACAGGGGAAAGAACTAAGAGGCAAAGGACATTTATAGAGGTCTAAATATAGGCATGTATATATGTAGATATATTTATATATAACGATAGGGGAATAGCTTTATGTACATATATTTATATGTTAAGTATTAAGGTAGCAGACGGACATCTACTCAAGTATTCTCTCAATGCAAGAACACTTTGTTCTAATACCCTGGCATTCTGTGATACCCACCTTCCCAATATGATCGCTCAAGACAAAATGTGTGCATAAGCAAATGCGGTGAAGAAAGCTGATGGAGTCAGGCTATCAAAAGATACAGCATCTGGGGTCTTAAAGGCTTAAAACTTTTAAGCTTTTAAGTGGCCATCTAGCTGGGAAGCAACAAAATTCACATGGAAGAAGCACACCAGCCTGTGTGATCATGAGGTGTTGATAGGATCAGGTATCAGGCATCAAAGACCCAGAACAAAAAATCATATCAATTTGAATGAGCGTGAGTGCAGAGTGGAGACCCAGAGCCCATCTGTAGGCAATTGGACATTCCCTTACAGAAGGGTTAGAAGGAAGAGATGAACCAGTCTGGATGTGGTATAGCACTGATGAAACATACAACTTCCTTTAGTTCTTTAATGCTTCCTCCCCACCTACACTATCATGATCCCAATTCTATTTTACAAATCCGGCTACACCAGAGCATGTACATGGGTACAGATAAGAACTGGAAACACAGGGAATCCAGGACAGATAATAAACCCCTCAGGACCAATAATGAGAGTAACGATACGGGGAGAATAGGGGGAAAGTGGGGGGAGGTAGGGGGAACTGATCATAATGATCTACATATAACTCCATCACAGGGCAATGGACATCAGAAAAGTGGGTAAAGGGAGACATTGGTCAGTGAAAGACATGAAAAATTATAATTTTTAAATTTTCAAGGGATCATGGGGGGTGGGGAGAGGGAGGGGAAAATGCAGAGCTGATACCAAGGGCTCAAGTAGAAAGAAAATGTTTTGAGAATGATGATGGCAACAAATATACAAATGTGCTTGACACAATGGATGCATGTATGTACTCTGATAATAGCTGTACGAATACCCAATAAAATGATTTTTTAAAAAATGTTCCCCAATGATATTCTTCCAGAACAGCCCTTACTACGCCCAAAGAACAAGCAGCTACACTGTAGTCATGATAAACCTTTCGTTGGTGCAATTTTCCCATTTGTTTTTTTCTCTCACAAATGCAGTTTTAAATTTTCTTTAAATTTCTTCATAAAAAGCTTCTGCAATCTGAGGGGCTGGCCCCAATCCCAGCTACTACGTGGACACCTGCCCTTCCCCCCAGAATAATTTATTTCAAAGGATGGCATTGAATCTGCAGCTCCGGGAGAGGGACATATCTGATCAGAGCACAGGGGAGCAGATGAAG
>NW_022103938.1:1106095-1155523 GCF_000313985.2 Echinops telfairi
GGAGGGGGAAAATGAGGAGCTGATGCCAGGGGCTTAGGTGGAGAGCAAATGTTTTGAGAATGATGAGGGCAATGAATGTACAAATGTGCTTTACAGAATTGATGTATGTATGGATTGTGATAAGAGTTGTATGAGCCCCTAATAAAACGATTTTTTAAAAAAAGCTTCTGTGATCATTTTGCATCCTTTGGGGAAATCTATCAAGATGATCACTTTGGAATTCCCTCAAAAAACAGTTGCTAGAACCTTCTGAGCTGACCTCTATGCCTTCAGTTTAACTGGTCCAAGAGATTTCTTCCGAAGCCACTGCTTTGGTTGTACTTATTTCTGAAGGCATCCCAATGAGAGTGAAACAAGTAAGCTACTGAAAGAACTGGTCTGCAGCCCTCGGTGGCAGCAGAGACGTGTTTAATTAAACCCATTTGGTGAGACTGAATCCATGTATGAGCTGGTACCCTTACAGCAATATTTTTTGACATCCTTATACTCGAAGTCTCTGAACAAGATCTTATCAGGGGATTTTGTTCCTTCATTTATAGCTCATTGATGTCTACAGATGATTTAAGATAGACAGGAAAACAGTGTTTCCTTCATTTTTGTGACATTGTATGGGAGGCGGGGAGAGGGGTGATTTTATAGAACTTGTAAGTTCTCATTCCAATTGCAACACACAATGCGTTACCTACCTCAATATAAACCACAGGGAACTGAAAAGAAAGAAAGAAAGAGTCTGTGAGAGATGGAACTTAGGACGAGAAAACTATGGTGGCAGCAGTGACAAAGCTCTCTGAGCAGAGTCAATGATGTCTTTACTTTTTGTTTAAACACATACATGTCCCTCCTGTTGGGTTCACAGAACTTAGTGGGGGAGCCCCATCTTAAGAAGTCATAACTTTCCTTTTGTGATATAATGTATGACTGGGGAATCATAATCTGCTTAAGTGATGCAAGTAAGTTTTGTTTGTAGATAATCATTGACAGAAATCCGATGCAATTTTCTTTTGTTCACTATAACAGCTGGGATCTTTAAGCAGATAAGTCGTACTTTAAGCAACTTCAATAGAGTGATTATTTTAAGAGTGATGTTAGTGAATTGTCTTGTTCCTGACCTTACTTATTCCCCTAGTACACCTGCAATAGATTTAAATATGTCGTATTTTGGCCTCAGTCTTTCCAAAAGAATAGAACTTAAATTTTGGACAATTTCTTCCAACCTCATCTATTGTTATGAGACTCACCATTTCATCCAAAGGGTAAAAATTGATATTCACAGAAACAATGCGGAATCTCACTGAAACACACAAGATTTTTGTCCATGAGAACCTCCCTTGGAAACCCAGGGAGGGATACATTGCAACATGCTAGGATTTCAATGACCACAGAATAAAGTTATAAAAGGCCCACAACCCTTACCGTTCTCTTACTTGTTAGATTTGTGTATACCTGTTTGTGCTGGTTTGTAGACGGGTTTGTCTGTATGAACAAAGACGAGGCTTTCTATTTTTTTGATGCCCATTATTTGCTTCTTTCTGAACTGTTGGGTCGGCCCCTTCACCTGCACAGTAATGTATGCCATGTGGGTGGAGAGCTCTGGAAGCTGTAAAACAAAATGAGCTGAAGAATCGGCCCAGATCCACATGAGAATGTCTCACTCTATTGGGGTTCCTCAGTTAACCAGGTTAGTCCCATGAGAGTGAGCAAGGGACAAATCCAAGACTAGGTTCTTTGCTTTCTAAATCGGTTCTTTTGATCGTGTAACAAACAGCAACAATTGACTGATTTAATTAAAGAGGGGAAAAACCATGTCAGGCAAACGAATTAATTCTTCAAGCCAATCACAATAGTGAAGGAAACAGGCCTACATCTTCACAGCCAGGATGGTTGTATTGTAACCAGGATTCGGCTTTATTTTCCAGTTGTCAGCGACACGTTGTTGCTGTAAGGTGCCCTCGTGTCCCTTCTGATGCACAGAAGCCCCTCGGTGCAGCAGGAAAGAGCCTTGCTGAGGTTTATACCCACCTCAAACCATGGCTATATTCGAGCACATGACTGCCGCCACAGTGTCAACGCATCTCTTTGAGGGTCTTCCTTCCTGCGGCACCTCTACTTTACCAAGCACGATATTCTTCCTGGGCCCTGGGCCCTCCTGGTGACATGCCAAGAGTACGTGACACAAAAATCTAATCATTCCCCCCTTTACGGACCTTTCTGGCTATACTTCTGCCAAGACAGATTTGATCATAGTTCTGGCAGTTCATTTTATATTCAATATTCTCACTCTAATTCCATTCCTCTTTGTTCATTGTATTTGTTTTCCAGCTTTTTGCATACCTACATCATTATTGGTACTAAGCCAACATGATTAGCTAACATTTAATACTCTAAGTAGTACAAGGCTATAGGGACAATTCATTAACTCTCAAGCATCTATGAGTCCTTAGAAAGGTCACTTAACATATCTCAATGGTTTTATCTGTAAGATGGGAATAATAGCACAAACATTATTTATCAGAGAAGTTTAAGATCAAAAGCATTCTATAAGTATTACGACATCTCCTCTACTTTACTAGATCTGTTCGTAAATATTATATTCACACACTCAGTAGAACTTTCATTTCTAGACTCTAATTTTTGGAATTCACTTTGTAATTCTCATTTTCTCTTCACTGGGTTTTTTTGGGCGTCAGAAATCAGGCATCAGCTAGGATAGCCTTTCTCTACCAATCGCCACCCTTCCACAGAAGCACTCACAGAGAAGGGGTGGCAGAAGAAGGAGGCCTTTTCTGCCACAGGCTTGCTGAGCAGGTTCCAGCTTTGTCCTCCAAATTCTATAGTCATGGTCACAGTCACAGTTTCATTGAGGTCTTTCAGCATAACACAGGCCTTCTCAGTGACCCCAGAATAGAGCTGGGATGGGACCAGCACCACATAGTGTCTGTGGAGAACAGGGGTCTATATCAGCCACGCAGGGTATAAACGACATTATACCAATGGTCATTTCCTAGACAATCTTTGCTATTGTCTCCTAACATGAAGAGATGTGTATCAGCAGAGCCACATTTCAGCAGGAAGGTAGAGCAGCAGGTAGCTCTCAGCAACTCCGAAGCAACTCGCTAAGAAATTCAACATCAAGATGGTCTCCTTTTGTTGTGGAACCGGGCAACATCATAATATTAGAAAGCCTGTTGATCACCATGGGCAACCAATCCATGAATGATTATAAATTTTGGATACAAATAATTTTCAAGTTCTGAGTAACAACAATAAAATATGAATTAATCCAGCGATTATCACGGAAAGTCCAAAGCTCCTTAAATACGGTGTGTGGTCTGGGGTTCTGCATGAATGATGTCGTGAATCCCCTGGGCTCAAGAAGCATCAGAGAGATCATATCTAATACACGAGGACAGTTCCAGCTGCCTTTCACAACTCTTTCAAAAACAATGCTAATTCTTTACTTTTTTTTCACTCTCTCATGATGGGGGCCAAGCGAAGGGAAGGTGGCCAATTACTAGGCATTTTGCCATAGAAACCCAGCCTAAAATTCCGCTCTCCACATTTCCAGGTGGGTGCAAGCAATTTGTGCTCAACTACTTAGCTAACCGTGGCTCAAATCTACTTAGTGGCAACCTGGATGAAAGGCCAGGTGATCGACTTCTGTCAAGATTATAGATAGCCATGACAACCCGATAGAGCAGTTCTACTCTGTAACACGTATGACACATATGAGGTGACTTCACAACATTGAGGTCCCCCAGGCCCTTTTGTGTCACTCGTTGACTTTAACTTTGCGGTGGAGTTGGTTCCAACACATAGCAACGCTATAGGACAAAGTAGAACCGTTCCATAAGATTTCCCAGGTGGTAAAGCTTTAAGGAAGTAAACTGCTCCGTGTTTTTTTGCCCCCATGACTGGTGGGCTCAAATCCCTGGTCTTTCAGTTAAAGTCAATGGCTTTAATCAATATGCCACCAGGACGCCTGCCCTTAGCTTACAAGCACCCAAGTAGGCTGTGTATTGAAATGTACTTTTGCTTCTTCTATTTGCTTCTAAACACTTAGTCCCAGAGCAACTCACTGTGTGTAGACTTTGGTGGCTCAGGCCCCAAGAAGACATAGTTTGTGAACAATCTTACAGAATCCTGCAATACCTGCTTCTGTTTTCAGGAGCCATGGCGGTGTAGGGTGTCATGTGCTGGGTGCTAACAACCAGAGAAAGCTGAGGCTTTCTGTTTCCATAAAGATTTATTCTTTGGGGAACCCAGAGGGGCAGTTGTTCTCTGTTGTGTAGCACTGCTGAGTCAGAAGGGACTAGATGGCAGTGGTTTCAATAATTGATTTGAATCTAAAAACAATTGTGAGGATGGTGCAGGACCAGACAGGGTTTTGGTGTGCTCTATGAATCCGAATTGACTCGACATCACTCAGCAACAATAACAACAACAGGTGGCAGGGGGCCTGGGCATTTGGAGACGTCCCTTGTGCAGCCTCTCTTCTTTGCTATGCGATATTGATGGCAGGGCCTGGTCTATTGCCTGTGGATTGCTTAAGGCATTAGTGAATTAGCACACAAAACCTGGCTTGTCTGTGCGGCATGAGCGCTCTCTGCTTTGAGGGAAGCCCAGTCCCTCGGTCACGTTACACTGGCCAAAGACTGCAGCCCATTTTATGAGCCCATTGAGAAGGTATCAATTTGGTGAATGTTTCACAGATATTCTTTCCCTCTATCTGACTATTGTATAATTTGAGGACCCTGGACAAAAGCCTGGTGATCTACTTCCTAAAAGCCAGCCACTGAGAACCACTGAGTTTTCAGTGGTTCTCCTCTGACAGATGTGGATCACAACGGGAGAGTCCGAAGCAAAGCGAGAACAACGATCTGGGTTTTCTTCAATCTGGGTATTAGCAATTGAGTGACCAAGTCCTTTAAATGACAGATACTTTCATAAGAAATCAGAAAATATATAAAAGGGGGGATCAAGAAGCAGATAATACAATGAGAAAGAAAGAAGGCAAGAGATATTTCTGGAAATGTTGCTTACGGTTCTGCAGTGTCTACAGCATCTCTGAGAAGGAGCAGAGAAAGCAGGAGCAAGACTGCCCCTGGCAGCTGGTTTCTCCTCATGATGTGAAAAGGAGTAGCGAAGAACAGGAACCTGTGTCCCTGTTCCTTGAACTCTGCTCTTGCTCCAGATTCACTGGCTTTTATTTTACCTAATGGACAGTGAAAGCAAACGGACAACCACTTATTTTTTGTAACATATTAACCACTTCCAGTATTCAAAAATCAATTCCACATTATTTCCATGACCATCAGAAATATGGCACTGACTTTATCAAATTATCCAAATGCTTGAACAACAGTACTGTGAGATTACTGTTGGCCAGTGTTACTAATTAGAAGTTTCGGCAGCATTTTAAATAGTTTTAAATAGGCAAAAAAACAAACTATATGCTTTGATGAAATCAACAGTGTTCTTGACTTCATTTCTCTCTGACTTCACTGTCTCATAAAGACAATACACCCCAAGTCATGGCAGACGAGGAACATCAAACATACTCACCTGGCTTCATTTTGGTGTATTTTATTTTCCAGCTACATTTTAAATGGTTCTTTTATGAAATTTATCACAGAATTTAAAACAAACGACCATGGGGTGGTGACTCCCCAACCACAACATTGTGTTCGTTGCTCCTTCATCACTGTCATTTTGCTACTGTTTTGAATCTGGCGATCCCTGTGAAAGGGTCGTTCGACCCTCTAAGGGGTCGTGACCCACAGGCTGAGAACTGCTGGTAGAGTCTTAATTTTTGTTGCTTATACCTATCCTTTTTCTTGTCTTTTAAAAGCAAAATGATATACCAACCCATGTGACATATCTTTGTTAATTCTTCTTTCTGTCAACCCTAGAATACAAAGGCAATTCCTTTATTTTTTCTATAAGTAAATTTTATAATGATGAACATTTTAAAAAATAAATCATTTTATCGGTGCTCTTACAACTCTTATAACAATTCATATATCGATTGCATCAAGCTATGATGAACATTTTATTTGTTTTTACCCTCAGCATTATAAAATATTTTGTCAATAGTGATTCATCGTCCTTTTTTGCTTGCCAAAGCAGATTGGAATGTTAGAATCCATCTTATACAAATCAGAAACTGTGAAAGAGCCACGCTATAACATTATGAGTATCCACACTATTATAATGGTTCCCACAAAGTTGAGATGTGTGTGTGTTTTACATAGAAAAAAATGGATTTAGACTATAAATAAGATATGAATAGAAACGAGCACTTCCGTGGACAAGAATATTTTATTGGGATCACCTGTGAACTGAGGTGAGGTACCGTAAGTTTCGACATACATTTTTTAAAATGATCTAAACAAGTGACTGTGAAGTGGAGATGATGGGCATGACAACCGGGTTGAACTGCGAAAGTACATATATCCAATATTAAATGTCTAACATTGCAACTAAACTGTGTGATAAACTGCCACACGAAGAGAGATAAAGCATAACAATACATTACCCGGCACCTGTCATCTGTCTGTCTGTCATCTCTGTGTGGGGGCTTTCACATTGTGATGCTAGGAGCGATAGCACGAGTACTTCAAATCCCCATGATAGTTGGCAAATGCTTACTGAATGAATATTTTGGTAAAAATATGCATAACATTTACATAAATAGTACACGTACAATTCACTGACATTGTTTACAGTCTTCAAGTTGTGAAATCAATCTACTTATGCTCTTCCAAATTGCTCCACCCCCATTAACATTAACTCACCGTTCCCTGAACTCTCACCCAAACTTCCACAACACAGTTGTAAATTTGATCTCATAGGGATAATTTAAAAAAATGTCTTTAAAAGAGTGCTCCAAATCAGCAGTGTATTCCTGGAAGTTTAATATTGTGTTTGTGATACTGAAGTATTTGCTTTAAATCTAAATAAACGTTTCTACAGGGAATCTAGGACAGATGAATCCCTCAGGATCAGTGGTGAGTGGGGCGACATGGGGGGTGGGGGTAGAAAGGAGGAATCAACTACAAGGATCTACATATAACCTTCTCTCTGGGGGATGGGCAACAGAAGGGTGGGTGAAGGGAGACGCCGGGCAGTGTAAGATAAGATAAAAAAAATTATAAATTATTAAGGGTTCATGAGGGAGGGGGAGCGGAAAAAGGAAAATGAGGAGTTGATTCCAGGAACCCAAGTGGAAGGCAAATTTTGAGAATGATGAGGGCAACAAATGTATAAGTGTGCTTTACACAATTGATGTATGTATGGATTGTGCTAAGAGTTGTATGAGCCCCAATAAAATGATTTAAAAAAATTTTTTTTAAGAGTACTAATTAAAGCTAACCTACTATTTGCTTCAGACTTGTAGGGGCCATTTTGACTTGAGATTTAAGTTTAAAGATGATCTCAAGGCAGTCATTTCATTTCATTCCGATGGAATAGTTCTAGAACGTCAGGATTCTATGAAGAATTTACTTATTATAGTTTAGATGGCCGTTTGCAAGCTTTTGATAGCTTAACTCTTTATTGTTAAATATTTAGTGAATGATTACAGAGAAAATTATTTTTCCATTAGATAATTCATCCACATTTTGTTTCATTGACATTGATTGCAGTCCCCACATTGCAACAGCCCTCTTCCCCATTTCCCCGGGTTTGCTGTTTCCACGTGTCCTTTCCAATTCCTTCAGAACTTTGTCCTGGGCAAATTCTGCCCCTTGGGTCAGCTTTGGTTGATTGTTCTAAGGAACACGTCCATGCCTCCCTGCTATTATCGCACACTTTTCAGGCCAGTGAACTGTTTAGCCGAGAGCTCTTTCCATGGGGTGAATTCCAGGCTTGAAGAATGAGTAAGGGCCGTAGTCTCAGGGGTTCCACCAGTCTCAGGGGATCAGACCAGTAAGCTTAATACTTGTTATGATTTTGAGTTTTGTTCCACATTTCTCTCTCACTCTGTCAAGGAGTATCTATTGTGATTCCTTTGAGAGGAATTGATGTGCAAGCATTTATTGTTAGTCTAGGTTTCAAATCTATATTTTGGCCAAGTGCTCAAACATTAAGTTCAAACTCCATATTTGGCAAAGGCTAGACCCATTATCACCGTTTGAATTTCTGGAATAGAAGAAAAATCTGAAGGGCTATCAACATTTTATCATCAAAAAAGATTGTTTTAAATGTGACAGCATCAAGTAGGAACAATGCTTTTCCAGCGCTGTCAGTGAGGTTTTTAAGCTCTGGTGGACTTCACACATTTTACCGTGTTCCCTAGAAGCACTTTAATAACCATATAAAACCTCACATATTTAACTCAACATCTAGACTAGGTTATCATGAGCAAGATCACAAAAATTATACATTATAAATTAAAAGCAAGAAACCCAAAAAAGTTACTGCCATTGAGTCAATTCAGACTAATAATGACCCTGTCGAACAGACTAGAATTGCCCTTGTGGCTTTCCAAGACTGTACATTCTTTATTGGAGAGGAAACCTCATCTCTCTCCCGATGAACACCTGGTAGTTTCCAACCGCTGACCACTTTACCACCAGGGCTCTTTGCATTATGAATAGTGATATTAAAAAGAAAAGACAACAACTACAATAAAACTTTTAGAACATATCCACTGGAATATAAATATTGCAATGATTTGGTGCCCATCATTATTAATTTAATAGATGTTAAATTTAATTTAACACAATGTTAGATGTATGTTAAATGATAATATATGTTAAATTTAATTTAACACACATGAACCCTTCTTCCACCTCAGTTGGAAAGTTTGTGTCATTTTTGTTTGTTCTTAATCTTGTCTTTCTACTCTTATTTCTCAGGCAATTTTATCCTAGTGTTTCATGTTTTAATGTAGTTTATCGATAATTCCACTATACAATTTTGCAGCCAAAGCTATCTACATTTATTAAAAAATGTTCTTGTGCCTTTGATGCATAATGGTTACATGCTAGGCTGTGGTGTGCATGATCCGCAGGTCAAAGCTACCAGCAGCTCCGTGAGTTACAGTCTCAGAACCCAACAGGGGTTACTCTGAGTCAACATTGACTTGATGGGAGTGGGTGAGGGCCTGTGAAAGTCTAAGTATTAATATACTTTTTATGGATGGAATTAATCCTATAATTATTATCAGCATACTACTTAACTAATGCACATGCACTTACTGCAGCATTGAATAGTAAATATGAGACGCATTTTGAAAAGCATTCCTTAAAGAAATGAATTATGCATCACCCCTGCTTCTGTGATTCAAATCCACTTGTTTATCTTTGGATGAGTATTTGTTACTGTTATGATGGTACAAGAACTAGCTGTTCTTGCTTTTCTTTTCCATTCTATGATATTGCTATTCTAGTTTCTATTTTATAGATATAAACACTAAGAAATCTTATCCATAGAAACAGAGAGTTTTCTGAGTAAATTGATTGTGCAAGATTTTAGGAAATTAAGAAATGATGTTGAACTTCTGGTTGAGGTGAGAGCTGAGTCTGACTGTCAGATTTTAGCCTAACATCAAGCTCAAAGCTAAATATCAGGTTTGTTATACATTTAATAGTAGAAATCCATTGTATTTACATACATTATAAATATGCTAATAAAATTACAGTCATCGATGATAGGCCAGTTTCAAAGGAACTCAGTAAATATTTGTCAAAAGAATAAATATAATAGTTTGGTGCTACTTACAGGTGAAAATAATGCTCATATAAGCAAGGAAAAAACCCGGAAAAGAAATAATCAGAAATGCAGTATGGAAATACCATAATTACTACCAATGCAGGTCATCATAGCAGCTAAGAAAATAGACTCAATTGTCAACAATGTTTGGGATGGAATTCTAGATCTTATACTGACTATGACACCTGGAGCAAATTATATAACCTCTCTGTACTTTAACTTCCTCATCTGTAAAACTGAGTTAAGTTAGTAGCAATTCCCAGAGGATTAGATTTTCATTTTTCTCTCTCTTTTTCCATGTCTTTCTATATAAGCTAGGCAGGATAAACAACCCCAAGGCTAAAACAATGGGACTGACAGTTCCGGGGAGACAGGGGAGTCGGGGAATGGAGAGGGTGAGCCAACAAATCAACAAATCTCTACTCTACCCAGACTAACATAGGTAATGATAGTGGGGGGAAGGAACAAGGGACAAGGGAACAACAAGTGATCTAACATCAATGGCAAGGAGGGCAATGAATGCCTGGTGGGGTTTGATCAAGTGCAAAGCAGCCCAGAGGAATTACTGAGAGCTGAATGAAAGTCAAACATGATAGCGGTAGAGGAGAAAAATAAAAAGAAGTAGAGGAAAGAGCTAGGAGTCAAAATACATCTATAGAGCTATAAATACAGGCACATACACATGTAAATATATTTATATATAATGATAGCGATATAGGTCTATGTAAATATCTTTATAAGTTAAGTATTAAGGTAGCAGACAGACATTTGGCCTCTACTCAAGTACTCCCTCAACACAAGAACACTTTGTTCTCATAACCTGGCACTCTGTGATGCTCACCTTCCTGACATGATCACTGAAGACAAAATGGGTGCATAAGAAAATGTGGTGAAGAAAGCTGACTGTGTCTGGCTTTAAGAGATATAGCACCAGTGGTCTTAAAGGCGTGATGCTAAATAAGCAACCATCTAGCTGGGAAGCAACAAAACCCACATGGAAGAAGCACATCAGCCTGTGTGATCACAAGGTGTCAACAGGATTAGGTATCAGGCATCAGAAGACCTAAAACAAACCATCATTTCAATGTGATCGAGGGGGGGCCAGAGTGGAGACCCAAAGCCCATCTGTAGACAATTGAACATCCCCTCATAGAAGGGTCACAAGGAAGGGACAAGCCAGCCAGGGTAAAGTACAGCACTGACCAAACTTACAACATTCCACTAGTTCTTTAATGCTTCCTTCCCCCCACTATCATTACCTGTGTTAGTCTGGGTAGAGTAGAGAAATACATAAACATGCATACGTATATAAGGGAGAGGTTTATATACCACAGGAATTGGACATTGAGAAAACATCCCAACCCAGTCCAGTCCAATGCCATACGTCTGATATTAGCCCATAAGGGTGATACCAATCTATAAAGTCCTCTTCACTCATAAAACACATACAATGAAGCCAAATGCAGGATGATCACAGGCCAGTGGGTAGAAAGACTTTGGGTCCAGTGGTGTTGTAAGCATCTCGGCACTGGCAGGGGTCCCTCTGTGACTTCTCCAGCTTCAGAGGTCTGGTTGCATCCATGTGTCTTGTCAGCTGCAATGTCTCCCAGGAGTAGCAGAGAGAGAGGTGTCTTCTGCTTCCATGGAGGAAGTACCAGATTTCCCAGAATTCTCACACAGAAGTCTCATTGGCTATCTACTGATTGACAGCCTAGGCTCCACCCCTACACTCTTAATCTTTAATTTGACACCAGATTAGGTGACTACCACATGACCCAAGATCTACCTTATAAATCTGGCTAGACCAGAGCATGAACACTGGTGTAGCTAAGAGTTTTCAACACAGGGAACTCAGGACAGATACCCCTCCAGGAACAGTAATGGGAGAAGGGATACCATGAGAGTAGGGGGAAGGTGGGGGGATAAGGGATAACCTATCACAATAATCGATGAAACACCCCCCGCCACTGCCCTTGGTGATGAACAACAGAAAGGGTGAAGGGAGACAGCGGATGGTGTAAAATATGAAAATAATAATTTATAATTTATCAAGGGTTCATGAGTGTGGGAGAGTGGAGGAGGGAGGAAAAAGAAGAGGAGCTGATACCAAAGGGTCAAGTAGAAAGAAAATGTTTTGAAAAGGATCATGGTAACACATGTACAAATTTGCTTGATGCTTAATACAATGGATGTATAGATTGTTTTAACAGCTGTAAGAGCCCCCAGTCAAATGATTTATTAATAAACAAAGCAAAACAAACAAACAAACAAAAACCAGAGTTAAGTTAGTAGCAATTCCCAGAGGATTAGATTACTTTAACTAATATATGTGAAACATTTAGTACCTGGCACATAATAAGTGCTAGATGCCCACCCCACTGCTGTGGAGTGGATTCTGACTCAGTGACTGTACAGGACAGAGGACACCTGCCTGATAGGGTTTCCAAGGCTGTAAATCTTTACAGAAGCCGATTGCCTCTTCTCCTTTCCATGATGCAACTGATAAGTTCAAACACCAACTATAGTGATGTGAAATTACTTACTATCGCCTTTATTTATAGTCTTTGTAAATCTCACTAAATAACTAGTTGGGAGCATACACAAAAGGTATAGAATACTTTAGTGAGGCAAGTGGTCAGTTTTGCCATTCCTCCGGGTAGAAAGTGAGCCACCTCAGAAGCAGCAGGTGAGAGAATCCCATCACCATCAAGAAAGAAGAGTGAGGAGTGAGGTGCTTCCTACTAAAGCCCAGTGGCTTTGGGCAGGAGGCTGGCTTACAAAGTGGGGTCCCCTTTGGGAGCTCATCAGCCCTAAAGAGCTTTGTAACACGTTCCCCCAGCAAGGCAGGAAAGGAGCTGTCTGTCTGTGAGGCCCAGGACCAGAGAGTGAAGTGTCTGATGGCATGGTTCAGAAGAGGATATGGATATGTGGATTAAGAGCTGTATCCTTTGCACTTTTTATCTTGGTTTTATTTCTCTAAAAAGCCTCCATCCTACTGAGTATTGTATGTGAGTTCTGTGTGGCACTGCAACACACTACTGACCCTGGCAATAGAGGAGTTGGGGGGCGGGGAGAGGGTGGCGATCAGTGTCAGAATTAAGAAGGGTAGAGGCATGTGCGATCACTCTCTCATAGAATTCAGCCTTGGGCTGGTGTGGAGTTGTATTCCCCACTACACCAGTTCCTCACTGACCTGCAGGGTAGCCGCTCACTCAGTCCATTGGGTCACTAAGTCTCCTTCAAGTGCTAGCAAGGCGACCTTACCAGTTATTGTTCCTGATTTATTTTAGAAATTCCTCAGTGTGACAGGTGACATTTGCTACATGAAACTGATTGTATAAGGACTGAATACATTGATAGTTTAGAGCACTAAGCATAATAAACTCAGGCAAGGATTTAGCCACACATCTAAGACCCAGAACAAAATCATACCCAATGTGAATGGGGGCAGGGACATAGAGCAGAGACGCAAAGCCCATCTGTAGACAATTGGACATTCACTCACAGAAGGGTCACAAGGAAGAGATGAGCCAGTCAGGGCATAATATAGCACCTATGAAACACATAACTTTCCTCTAGTTCTTTAATGCTTCCTTCCCCCCACTATCATGACCTCAATTCTACCTTACAAATCGGATTAGACCAGAACATGCACACTTGAGCCCGCAATACAAGGAATCCAGGATAGATAAACCACTCAGGGCCAACAATGAGAATAGAGATTCCAGATGGATTAGAGGAGGGGGTGGTGGTGAGAAAGGGAGTGTCTATCACAAGGATCAACATGTAACCCCTTCCCAGGGGGACGAACAGCAGAAAAGTGGGTGAAGGGGTGACACAGGACAATGTAAGACATGAAAATAATGATCTATAACTTATCAAGGATTCATGAGGGAGGGGGGGGCGTGAAAGGAAGGGGGAAAGTGAGGAGCTGATATCAAGGGCTCAAGTAGAAAGAAAATGCTTTGAAAATGATGATGGCAGCATATGTGCAAATGTGCTTGACACACTGGATGAATGTATGGATTTGAATAAGAGATGTACGAGCCCCTAATAAAAGCATTTAATTAAGAAAGAAAAAAGAATTTAGCCACAAATAGTGAGATCTGTTAGTCCACTAAAGCAAAAAAAATCAGTGTTAGTAAATTTTGAAATGAGTAGGGTGTGTAATAACAAGACACATTCTCTTGCTCGAAAATTTTACTATTGTGTCTGGCTGGTCCTCATTAATAAAAATGATAAACATAAAGACTTAGGTCACAAAATTGAAAGTTTAAAAATCTTACTATTAAGTGAAGAACACTGTAAAAAAGCTAAGTTGCAAATATAATTATAGCATGAAGTATTTGCCATAAACAAGGACAGGGGATCAAAGGTAAACCTGAACATAGTTGAATTTATAATGGCTAGTAACATTGAGGCCATGTTGGTTTTATAACAGACATCATTACCTTTGGACATATTTCTAAATAAACTTTATTTCCACATTGGCATTTGTTTACAGGGCATTGAGCAACTGTGAGTGGGCTGAAAATGAAAGTGTCCTTCTCTTCTCAGTGTACATAGGGGGAAGTGTGCCTAGAATCATTGTCATGTGTAAAATGAAAATTGAAACTCCTATTAATTAAGCATGAGGTAGACCACCCTTTGGAAAGAGTGATAGAAGCAGGAATCTTAGTTGTGATGATTTATCTACATGAAAATTTATTGATTCATCTGGTGTAGGTTTTCACCACGTGAAAACCTGGCATAGTAGAATGGGCTGAAAAACTCGGGGGACCAAAGAATCTGTTTCTATTTTTCACCATTTCCCCTGCCCAAATTCTGAGTCAGGACAAACATTGGAGGTGGCCTAAGGAAAGTTGTTGTTTTTAATTTTTTTAACCAATACCATTATTTGTTCGTATTAGAAAGACTCAAGTTTAACAGTACCATGTTAATTAAAAGAGTAGGCCAGTGTGACATGATTGAGCTATTAGATTGAACTGCAATTACGCTGCTTCTACCACACCTGCTTCACTCAAGAAAGATGTAGAATTTTCTTCAATTCACATCATTACCTGCTGCCCCAGTGACCAAAGAATGTCTACCCAGCATAATCTCCTTTTCAAATAGAGTGAACATTGGCCTTGAAGAATGGCAGTTTCCATGGCTGCACACAGCCTCCTTTGACTCTCCACCACGGCCCCTACCTGACTTCTGGCCATTCTACTCTCTCTCCATTCTACTATCTACTGAACTTCTTGTTTTCCTCCAGCATTTGGGAACCTTTCTGCCTCAAAGTCCTTGAGCCAGTTGCTTCTGACCTTTTCTTGCAGATGTTCATGCAGCTAACTCATTCACGTACAGCATTGCTCATCTAGCACCTCAACATTTAGTTAGCACTGCAAAGTCTACCTCCCCATCTTATGGCTCTCCTTCTGATTGCGCTTGCTCTGCCTTAAATATTTCTTTCATAGCATCTGCCCATTTTTCACATGTATCTAATGTATTTACCTATTAAGCCAGGGATTTTGTCTGGTTCATGGTTACTAGCCATTGAGAATGATAGCCAGTGAAAACAAGCATCCATAATTATTTGTGGAGCACATAAATGAATCATGTGCGCATAAAATGTGACACTGGCTAGTTCTCTCTTAAAATGTAAATAATAAACAACAATGAATAAACTAGCTTATGTGCAGGTATTTAATATGCAACAATAACAGCTCAAGGAAAATGTGTTATGTTTTATCTAAGATAATGTAGCATTAGAAACCCTGTTGACATAGTGTTAGGTGCTTAACTGCTAAGAGGTTGGCAATTTGAAATTACCACCCACTCCATGGGAGAAAATACTATATGCTGAAAAACTACAGTTTAGAAAACCCGATGGGGCAGTTTTACTGTCTTCTGGGGTTGCTGTTAGTCAGAATCAACGTGGCAGCAATAGATTTGGGTGTTTTCATTGTGGAGGGAGGGTAATATTGAGTTGGTTTTTCTGCCAATAGTAACATGCCAGATCAAATTGGTTGGCTTTATCAGCAGGTCATATTTTATTAATGCCTTGCATGAAGATATATACCCTGTATCTCTACACATATATTTTTTTAGAATTGGTTTTCTTTTTTTTAAAAAATCATTTTATTAAGGGCTCATACAACTCTTATCACAATCCATACATACATCAATTGTGTCAAGCACATTTGTACATATGTTGCCATCATCATTCTCAAAACACCTGCTTTCTACTTGAGCCCTTGGTATCAGCTCCTCATTTTCCCCCTCCCTCCACGCTCCCCGCCCCCTTGAATCCTTGATAATTTATAAATTCCTATTTTGTCATAGCTTACACCATCCGACATTTCCCTCACCCACTTCTCTGCTGTCTGTGCCCCAGGGAGGAGGTTATATGTAGACCTTGTAATCTGTTCCCCCTTTCTCCCTCACCTTCCCTCCACCCTCCCGATATCACCACTCTCACCGCTGGTCCTGGGAGGTTCATCTGTCCTGGATTCCCTGTATTTTCAGTTCCTATCTGTGCCAGTGTACATCCTCCGATCCAGCTGGGTTTGTAAGGTAGAATTGGGATCATGATAGTGGCGGTGGGGAAGCATTCAAGAAGTAGAGGAAAATTGTATATTTCATCATTGCTATACTGCACCCTGACTGGCTCATCTCTTCCTCGCAGCCCTTCTGCAAGTGTATGTCCAATTTCTCACAGATGAGCCCTGAGTCCCCACTCTGCACTCCCCCTCATTCACAATGCTATGATTTTTATTTTTTTTTGACTTTGATGCCTGATCCCTGATCTCTTCGACGCCTTGTGATCTCACAGGCTGGTGTGCTTCTTCCATGTGTGCTTTGTTGTTTCTCAGTTAGATGGCCCCTTGTTGATCTTCCAGCCTATAGAACCCCAGCTTCTATATCTTTTGACAGCTGGACACCATCTTTTGGATCACCAAAGGATTAGTTAAACGTAAACAAGACAGAAATCCAGTACTGTTTTATACTTTCCCACTTTATTTTAATCTTTTCTAGTGGGAGAATATTTCTACATTGGTTAATTTTTTCTGTTTGAAATAAACTTGTGTGTCATAAAGACCCCAAGCCCATTCCATTTTCACTTTTCCTCCACACCCCTTTACATCGGAGGGGTAAGGAATCTGGAGGCTTTGTTTCCCCAGGAAGCAGTTTTTATTATTTTTTAGTGTTAAACCCTCCATTGTTTTCCCTCCCTCACTCCCCCCTCCCTGTTCCCAACTCTGTCCTTCATCTCTTCATAATCATCAAAGTTTTGTCTATCCGTGTATAAACCACATTGTTTCTTCTTTGTTTTTCCTTATAACGAAGGTGATATTAAATGTTTATCCTTGTGGATTGACTGAGTTTGCTAGGTATAATGTTCTCTAGTTTTGTCCATGTCTTGTGGTGTTTAAGAGGGCTGTCATTGATTTTTGTTGATGCATAGCATTTCATAGTATGAATGTACCAGAGCTTGTTTATTCCTCTATCTTGGGGGGTTTGATTGCTTGTGTGAGTTTGCTATTGTGGAATTTGCTGAAGTGAACATAGGTGTACATATGTCTGGGTTATTTTCTTAATTTCTTTAAAGTATATACCCAGGAGAGAAATTGCTGGATCATTCAGTACTTAGATTTTTATTTGTATAAAGGAATGCCATATTGATTTCCATAATGGTTGTACAATTCTGCAGTCCCAGAAGCAACATGAAAGAATTTTGAACTTGCCATATCTTCTCCAGCATTCGGGATTTTCTGTTTTATTGGCTCTTACCAAAAGTGTCATTGTAAGGTGATATATCTCATTGGTGCTTTTATTTGTATTTCTCTTATTGCTAGTGATCACGAACATTTCTTCATGTGGTTGTTAGCCACCAGTATGTCATCTTTGGGAAATTGCCTATTCATGTTTATGCTCATTTTTTATTGGATTATTTGTTTTTCTTGTAAAGTGGATGTAGTTTTCTATAGATTTTGGAAATTAGCCTCTTATGTGATGCATTATTGTTGAGCAATCCGCCCCCCCCCCCAATCTGTGAGTTCTCTGGTGACTTTTTTTGAAGAAGTCTTGTTGGGCATAAATGTTGCATTTTTAGTAGGTCCCAGTTTTTTATCTTGTTTTCTATAGTGTGGACATTTTCTATTATGTTTGATAGTGGATTTATGCCTTGTATAGGAATCCTTAAGTTTGTCCTCATTTTTAATTGATGGTATTAGTAATTTTGTGATTAGATTTAGATCTATGGTCCATCTTGAGTTTGGTTTTGAACATGGAGTTAGGTATGGGTATTTTATTCTTTTGTAGATTGAGATCCAGTTTTCCCAGCACCGTTTGTTGAAAAAGCTGTCTCCTGCCCATTTAATGTGTTTTATTTTGTGGCCATTACATAATGTAGTGTCAATTTGAGGATTAAGAGTGTAGGGGTGGAGTCTAGGCTATTAATCAGGATATGGCCAATGAGATCTCTATATGGGCATGATCTTCCCCTAAGGATTCTGGGAATTGCTGGATCTTCCTCCTTGGGGGCAGGAGAGACTCTCTCTCACTACTTCACTCCCTGGGAGACATTGCAGGTGACAAGACACATGGAACTACCCTAGTGCCCTGAGCTGGACAAGTCACATGGATGCAATCAGATCTCTGAAACCGGAGAAGCCAGAGAAAGACCCTTGCCAGTGCCTAGATGCTTACAATTCCACTGGACCCAAAGACTTTCTACCCACTGGCTTGTGATTGTCCTGCATTTGGCTTCATTGCATGTGTTTTGTGAGTCTGAAGAGGACTTTATAGATTGGTATCAGACATGTGGGCTAATATCAGACTTATGGCTTTGGACTGTACTGGGTTGGGATGTTTTCTCAATGTACAATTGCTCTTGTGTATAAACCTCTTCTTTATACACATATGTGTGTCCATGAATTTGTTTCTCGAGTCTACCCAGACTAACACATATGTCTTTACCAAAACTTAAATGTTTAGAGGTAGTTGGTTGTATTTCTGGGTTCTCAGTTCTAATCCATTGGTCTTCATATCTACCATTATACCAGTATCAGATTGTTAATTCTTGTGGCTATATAGTATAGTATGTTGTAAGGTCTGGGAGTGAAAGTAGGTCTGGATCCTACTGTTTTAATTTTTTAATAGTGTTTTATTTATCCTAGGTTTCTTTCCTTTCCTTTCCATATAAAGCTATTAATTAGTTTTGTATCTTTGAAAAGTAATGGGATTTAGATCAGAATTACACTGAATTTTTATTTTTGGTAATATTGACATTTATATATTATTTAATCTGCCAATTCAGGAACACGGTAACTTGTTCCATTTGTGTAAGCTCCTTTCTGTATATTGAAGGAGTATTTTGTAGATTTCTTTGTATAACTCTTTTGTTTCTTTCATAAGATTTATTCCTAAATATTTTATCTTTTGTGTAGTTATTGTAAATGGTATTTTTCTTTTAATATATTTTCCGGTATCATAGTCTTTAATAATACAAGCTACCAGAATTTTCAATTAGTTCTATCAGTTGTTTAATGGAAACGTTGTCGTCCTCACTGTATCGACTCATAGGAGCCTGGTGGTGTAATGGTTAGGCCTTGGGCCGCATGGTGCGTGGTTGGCAGGTTGAAACCACTAGCAACTCCGCAGGAGAAAGATGGAGCTTTCTACTCTCGAAACAGTTCCAGTCTAGGAAACCCAGAGGAGGGTTGCTAGGCGTAAGTATTGACTCGATCGCAATGAGTTGGGCTTGGTTTATATTGGATCATGTTGTCTTCAATAAAGTTTTATTTTTTCTATTGTTTTGATGTCTTATGGCCCTAGCTAAAACTTCCCGAACTATATTAAATACACTGGTGATAAAGGACGATCTTGCCTATATCCAGATCCAAGAGGAAATGATTTCAATTTCTCTCCATTACAGTCTATTGGTTTTGCACACCTGCCGTTGAATGCATCTATCAAGAGTGAATGTTGACTTTTATTAACTGCCTTTGCTGAATTAATTGATAAATCTTACGGTTCTCCTTTATTTTATGTGATAAATTACATTGTTTTTTTCTAATATTAAACTATCTTTGCATATTTGCTATGAATTCCACTTGGTCGTGATGTATTGTTTTTGATGCTCAATTGAATTATATTGGCTAGTATTTTATTGAAGATCTTGGCATCTACATTTATTAGTGATATTGGTCTGTAATTTTCAATTCTGGTAATGTCTGCCTGGTTTAGGTATCAGAGTTATAGTTGCTTCCTAAAATGATTTTGGTAGCATATTGTCCATTTGTATATTGTGGAATCATTTATATAAAATTGGTATTAAATCTTCTCTTATCTGTGTGATAGAATTCTCCCGTGAGACCCTCTGGGCCTGGATTTTTTTGATGTTGGGAGTTTTTTATGACTAGATTTATTTCTTGTTAAGTTGTAGGCTTGCTGAGATTTTCTACATCATTCTGTGGTATATTTTAGGTAAATAATGCATTTCTAGAAATGTAACCATTTCTTCTAAATTTTTGAATTTGCTGGAAACCACTTTTTTCATAAAACTGTGATTATATTTTTTTATCTCATTTGGTTCAGTTGTGTATCATCCATTTCATTTCTTATTCACAGATTTTGTTTTTCTCATTCATTTCTTTTGGTTTATAAGTTTTGTTAATATTTCCAAAGAGCTAACTTCTTGTCTTATTGATTTTAAGAATATTAGATTTTCTGAATAATCATTTTTTTGCCCTAATCGTTATTCTTTTCTAGTACCTGATGGTTTGTTTTGCTACATTTTCTCTGGTTATTGTAGTTGATGTGTTTAGACGTTTGCTTCAATTCTGTCTTACTGATGTCTTCCTTATTGCTTTGAACTGCCGTGAGTGCTGCTTCTGTTATGTCCCAAAGCTTTTTATATGTTGTATTTTCATTCTCATCTCTATTTCAAGGGATATTTTGATTATGTTATTTATTTCTTAAATTACCCAATGGTTTTTGAGTAAAGTGTTATTCAATTTCCATGTATTCGATTTTTTGGAGTCTATCATTCCATGGTAGATTTCTAATTTTACAGTGTTATGATGTGAAAAGATGGTTTGCATTTAGATGTTTCAAAATTTATTGATGCTTGCTTTATGGCCTAAAATATAGTCTTGAATTTTATGGCCTATTTTAGAATATGGTTTATTCCATAATAGCTTCTGCGGGCATTAGAGGAGAAAGTGTAATGAATTTTGTTGACGAAGTATCCTATATTTTTATCTATGAGATCCAGTTGATTGTGTTATTTAATATTTTTATATCTTTGTTGATTTTCTTTTTGGTTGATCAATCTTTAGTTGACTGTGATGTTTTGGAGTTATACTAATATTATCATATTATAATCTATTTGCCTCTTCATTTCTATAAGAAATTGATTAATATATTTTGATGGTCTTTCATTTGGTGATTATATGTATTGTAGTTATAGCTTCTTCAACTGAAGCTTCATAATTATATGGTGACTTTCTTGTATCTCATTATATCATCAACTCTGACAATGGCTAATTTCTGTATTGATATTAAAATAAAGATTTTCTAAGATTTAAAAAATCTATTTAGAGTTCATGCAGCTTATTGGATTTGCAGCCTTTGATTAGAGAGTCAGAGGCCAATGACAGGTCAACCAGAGTTACAAACAAGATTGAGCATTATTTATTTTGCAATGAAAAGACAGTGTATTCAATACACAGTAATGACTCAGTGTGTAGCAATAATTTACAGCAACTTAGTACTTTTTGTTTCTCATGACTGTTTTTCAAATAATTATGTAATTTTGAGAGATATTACTACGTATTTTTTAAAGAACATATGTGCACATATAAAAATGAGAAGTATATTCTTATGAGGGAATACAATACCCTGTTTTTGAAAATCCATATGGGATTGTACAATAACCCAGATAGTATAAAAGAGTTCCAAGCTCCTGCCTATTACTGCCCCTACTACAAACCTAATTTCCCATGCACACTGGGCTTCTTTGCATCTCTCATGTTGGTCAAAGATCTCCAGATATTTCACAGGTTCTTGTGAGCTTTTGTTATAGTAATCAAGATCTTGAAGCAACAAATATGTTCCAATATTTTAACTATTTAAGGCATATTTCAGAATAACCTTTTATGTTTCATAAGTGAAACCAGATGAAACTGGCGAGGTAAGGTAGTGGTAACATCTTTGCTATTGGAAGTGTAATGGGAAGCAACTGAAGAGGTCTGAGCCACTGGGAAATTAAAAATAACTATTTTCTCTTTTCAGAATATATATTTTGGAGATAGGAAGAATAAATTTTCTAAAGGGAGGAGGAATAAGAGAGGGAGACACGAAGCACTTGCCCATCTCAGACTCACCTCAAAGCAGCTCCATGCATGTGCAACCATTCCACAGATCTGCGTTACTAGGTAGATGCTGCTGTTGGGTAAACAGGGCCGGGAAGGGCATTCGGAAGTTCTTGAGAGAAACTATATGACTGTTCTATTGCTTCCGTAACAATTTGCCCCCAAATTTTGTGATTTGAAAACAACAGACATTTGGTGAAGAAAGCAGGCATTATCCAGCCATCAGAAAGAATAGTGTGTGGGGTCGTAAAACAAGGTTTGTCTTAAAACAAGCAGTCATCTAAGTGAAGACGCACACCAGCCTATCTCTGGCTGAAGGATTGGTACCAGAGCCTAATTTTGAACGCTGTTTGACAGTGAAAGCCAAAAATGCATTCTCAGGTTTTGGGTAAGACTTAGGGCACTCCCCTCTAACTATGGACCAGGAATGACAAAAAGCCTCGTTATCACAGAGTAAATTCTAGGGCAGATTATTGATTTGTAGTTATGTCAACATATATGATACGTAAAGTGTATGCTGCTGAAACTGTTAAAAATAAGTAATTTTTAAAACAAAAAGCACACATTTTTTTCTTTTATCTTAAAAATATATTTGAAAGTAGTTTTCGGTTTCCAATGAAAATAAACATGATTATGTTAAAATATACAAATTCTGTTCTTCAATAACCTAAAGAAATTATTTTAAAAAACACAAATACCCAAACTAAAGTATCAGCATATTAAAATAGTCCCTATATAATAAAAACTTATCTGTAGTTAGTTGGTGATTGTTGCAATACGTAGTCTCCTTGGGTGGCCCTGGAAGCAGTCTAGGGCAAGACCTTACAGGCAGATCATTTACTCTGGAGGTGGTTCCAGAGAGCGGGAGTAAGGGCGCAGGAAGATTGGGACGGTTAAGGAAAAAGGTTACTTTAGGAGTTTGCTGTTGAACCTCTCTGGAAACGAGGGAGCTCCGTTTCAAGGAGATCCAGGAGAAGCATTTGGAACGCTTCCGGAAGTCTCTGACCAGAGGCAGAATGCCTGTCCCCTATTGGCTGACCTTCATCCCAGGAGGGAAGCATTAATTAAACCTGCACTTCACTCCTGTATTTGCACAAGGGAGCTTACTGATTGCTGATGCTTCCAAGAAGGGCCAAGGGCAGAAAGCAAGAAGCCCAAGGTAGTGCACAGAGGGATGACGGTGCCTGGGGGAGATGAACTTGATAACCACTCCATAGAAGACTCTGAATGTTTTTCTTTGGTTGAAACAAGCTATCATGTTCACTCAACAGACAGATGTGTCCAAGGTGTCTTCTTTCCCTTATCCTAGAACAAGGAACTTGCAAAAGACGTCTGATGACATGGTGTGTGGTATTCTGAATACGCATATTCATCTGGAAGAAAGTAATTCCCATTAGTAACAATTTCACAATATTATTCAAGAGAAAATTATGATTTCCTTTCATCTCTGTTCAGAAACAACATCCCTAAATATATGCTACTGATACGTTTCTTTGATCCACATCTTTCCAATAGATTTTCATTCCTCTGACTTACATTATATTTCATGCACACATATGTGGCTATTCTTAGATATTTCAGGTATGACATTTTGAATATAATATCTATTAAAACCTGGTAGAGTCTAGGACTTTATGTTCTAGGCAGAGAGTTCATATTATTAATAAAGCTAGAGGGACTGTGCACACATAATCACCCATGTCTTTGGCAACAGGGAAAGATATACTAATAAAATGCTGGGGTACCTAAAGTTTATATGTGACCAGTGAATTCTGACTAATAATGACACTGTAAGACAGGGTAGAACTGCCCCTGTGGGCTTCTGAGACTGCCACTGTTTACAGAAGTAGACACCCTTGTCGTTTTCCCATTGTCTCCCGGCTGGCTGTTTCAGACTGCCGACTTGTGGTGAGCAGTCCAGTGTGCAACCATTGCTCTACCAGCACGGGGTCCCTCTCAGTAGGAATCGATTTGATGACAGTGAATTTGGTTCTTCACTAGTAAGTAAATAATAAATAGTAAATAAATGCCTCCCAAACTCTGATTTTGCTGAAGTATTTTTCAACATATGTATTATATGTAGATAACATTGCTTGCTTTTTTTTTAGTCTAAAACAGAGTTAATTATTGGATAAGACAATTTTCCCCCACTATCATGATCCCAATTCTACCTTACAAATCCGGCTAGACCAGAGGATGTACACTGGTACATATAGGAACCAGAAACACAGGGAATCCAGGACAGAGGATCCCTTCAGGACCAGTGGTGAGAGTGGCGATAGCAGAGGGTGGAGGAAGGGTGGGGTAGAAAGTGGAAACTATTATAGGGATCTACCTATAACCTCCTCCTTGGGGGATGGACAACAGAAAAGTGGGTGAAGGGAGGGAGACCTAGGACAGTGTAAGGCATGACAAAATAACAATAATTTATAAAGTATCAAGGGTTCATGAGGGAGGAGGGAGTGGGGAGGGAGGGGAAAAAATGAGGGCTTAAGTAGAACAAAAGTACAAATGTACAAATGTGCTTGACATACAATGGATGGATGTATGGATTGTGATGAGTTGTATGAGCCCCCAATAAAATGATTTTTAAAAAAAGACAATTTGACTTGTATTTAACTGCTATTTTTATATTTTGATAGTTAATAGATCTATACATCAATTTCTTATTAGGCATAATATGTGTATTTTAAAAGCAGTGCTCCAGCTCAGGTAAGTCATACTTTTAAGTGAAAACACCCATTCAAAGTTCTGCTTTGTAACTTAATGGCTTTGAGAGAACAGTAGGAACTTAACTTTCCTAAGGCTTGGCTAAAACATCGCCACTACCACAAGCGCAATAAAAACAGTTAAACAGAAATTTCAAATTACCCAGCAAAATAGCATTTATTTTAAAACTATGCTTTATTTTAAAATGCCACTGCACTAGATAACATGTGAGAATCCCTGGTGGCACAGGGGGTTCAAAGTTGTCTACTAATCACCAGGCTGGCTGCTCAACTTCCCAGTCACTCCCTGGAAGAAAGATAAAGCTGCCTGCTACTAGAAAAACTTAAGTCTCAGTTCTACTCGGTCTGACAGGGTCACTTCACGAGGGAATGAACTTGACAAGAGTGAAGGTAGGCGGATGGCTTAGATGACTACTCTGTTGAAGGGCATTCTTGTCGTTAGGTGCCGTCGAGTCTGCTCACACTCAGTGACCTGAGGAGCAACAGAAGCACGTCCTGGTCCCGCGCCATCACGCCTGTTCTTCTGTTTGAGCCCATTGTCGCAGCCACTGTGTCCACCCATCTTGTCCAGGGCTTTCCTCTTTGCCACTGCCCCTCCACCTTACCATGAATGAAGCCCTTCTCTAGGGGCTGGTTTTTCTGACGTGTTCAGAGTAAGTGAGATGAAGTCTCGCCATCCTTTCCTCTATGGAACATTCTGGCTATACTGCTTCCAAGACAGATTTGGTTATTCTTTGGGCAGTCCATGGTACTTTGATTATTTTTTGACAACCTCATAATTCAAGTGCATAGATTGTTGAAGCATGGAACAGTGAATTCAGCCAGCAGCCGGCTAGCCCCCAAGCAAGAACCTGCCAGACACTGGGGACTTGAATATGGTATGGGGGTTCCCTAGGTCACCCAGCCAACTGACCTCCTAGTTGACTGCAGTCCCAGAAGCAATATGAGCAGAGATTTACCAACCCAGCCCAGATCAGCCAGCCCAGCTGCTTCACAGAATTGTGAAGAATAATAAATGGTAGTGGTTTAAAAAAAAGCCAAACACTCTGTCAAAATGTTTTTACTAAGAAACTGTTATCTCTAGTTATATATATATATATATAAATATATATATATATATATTTCCTCTATTCCAGTAAACACATGATTTTCTTCATCCTCTATACCATATCACTGTTGTTATTGTTGTTTTTAACACCCACTGAATAAATCCCAAACTGGTGGCAACCTGGGAACAATGAGCTTGGATTGCTGTGGGTCCCGAGGGTTTTCCTTGGTTGGTTTATTTTATTTGTTTTTTAAGTACTTCCATCACCAAGCCTTTCTTCTTAGTCTGTCTTAGTCTGGAAGCTCTGTTACAACATGATCAGCCTCCTAGCAACACAAACACTTACACTGACATACGGGTGATTGCTGTTTGAAATGCATTGTTCAGAAATGGAACCGGGTTTCCCATGACCTGCTGCCCCTGTACTGATGAATGCACAAAACACTATAAAACAACATTCATGCCACTAACTGCTTTGCCCAAGTCTACAGTGCTGCAGTAATCTAAATGAACATTTGGGTGAAACCACTGGATAAGGAAAATTGAGCTCTTCTGGATAGACATAATCTTAAACTGTGTTTGCTTTTGAAACTTTGTATTCGTAGCATTGAAAGTTACAAGACACCAAATAAGGGAAGATAATTTCAACCATGACACTAATTAGCAGAGAAATAGGGGAAAACTTGGTATATGTTCAATTTAACACAGAAAATACACAGAACACTAAAGTGAAGTAAAATTCCTACCCGCTCCATAGTAATCATAGAGCTGAATGAACGCGGGCCTGATGCTTGTGACAAGTGCATCCTGTTCCACAGAGAATGAGAACTGTATTTTCCTTTGTGTGATCTAGTAACAAATAAATAATGTTAGGTAGATGGAAATTTATTTGCACTCCATTTCAAGCATTCAGAATTATTTATACAATGCCATTTTTATACTTGAGTCCTTAAAAAAACTTTGAAAAATCTTAGACACATGCATTGCGCATGCAAACTAAACATCAACAGAACACTTACATTCTCCAGATAGAAAACCACGTGAGAGGCTTTGGTTTCTGCTCGCTGTACTTGCCCATCTCTCTGAAGCTAAAAAGAGAAGGAAAAGGTGTGAAACGTCATAAAACAGTAACACAAACGTCAAGGTATTCAAAAAGACAAAAGCTTTTTTTTAATGCTTCATGGTTTTCTTAACCCTTACAAATCCCTCCTATGTTCCCCTATAACTTTGCAACAAATATTAATCTTTGATATTTACTTTTTATTTTTGTATAAATCTATCAGTATAATATTAGTTTATGAATTTTTGATAAGTATAATATTGACAGTAATCATAAGGCATCTGCCTACCTTAATTTCTCACAGTTACTTATCTTGACCATATAAAACTATAACTAAACTTGAGAATCCCCAATACTGTTCTGTTACTAGATATATATGAGATTTAAATTTCATCCCGAGAATAGAAACTGTGTCCTTTTCTCCATCCACCTGTGGCCACGGCGTGGTACGAGGCCTCACAGAGCACAGATATCCCTGCAGGCGGTGGTATGGGTTACGTGTTGGTGTCTTCACCACAAGAAGGTACGACAGAAGGCAACGCTGCCTGCTCCTGCACCACCTTCGCTGCTGTTGGTATGTTTGAGGCCCTGTTTGCAGCCACTGTGTCCATCCTTCTCCCTGCAGCTCTTCTTTGTAGCTGACCCTTTACTTTGCCAAGCGTGACATGGCTATGTGACAGAATCGACTCTGAGGCAGAAGTGATTTTTTGGGGGGGAGGACGGGGGGTGGGGGGGAGATCTTCTTCAGGGGTTGAGAGTTATATTCATTAAAACATTTAATTCTTTACCTTTTCAATAGATGGTTTACCAGGCACAAAGCCTGAAAGCATCTTCACATCAATGATTGCCATGTTGGAAGAGCTGCGCCTCCCCAAATAACTATTTTTAAAAAGCAAAAAGTTTAAACTTAATAAAAAGGTATTCACATGCAAAGCTGCTAGTTTTAGGACAAACGTGAACAAGATTTCGCATTCTGTCATATTCCTGAAACTAAAATTGCACCAATAGCCTCAGTATTATTAAATATCATACGAAATTACAATATGCAGAAAATTCTATTGAGCTTTAACTTTTATTCATGTATATTTTCATGATACTTCAGAGTGTCAAAATTCCATAAGGAAAGTGAAGCCCTTATTCAGTCATTTGGCTTATAGGACTTACAACCAATAATTTTACCAAATGGGTAACTTAGTGGCCTGTAAATATGACTAAAGGTGGCTAGAGAAAACACATAATTTCTGAACTGAAGCAAAAATAAAACTCGTTGGTGTCAGTTATTAATTGCTATTTTCATAACCTTTATAGTATTCTTTGTTTTGAGGTTGGCATAGTCTCAAACAGGATTAATGGTGTGTCAATATGAAATAACACACATGTAAACTAATTTCAAAGGGGACCCAGAGAACTGAACTTGATGGTATTGTGTCAGCATTTCGGTCTACAGAATAAAGGGCTGTACCATGTCAAGTCACAGATTCATAATAAGAAATGTGGGGAAACAGATGTCTTGAGGAGGGATTTTTAAACTCCCTCCCTACAGCTTCCCTTCCCTCCTTTCTAGTTTGTATTTTCCCAGTCACGTGTTTTTCATCTAGTATCAACCCAGAGGCACCTTGCAAGAAAGGTTCGACGATTTACTTCTGAAAAACCCACCACTGAGAACTCTGAAGAGGCCCAGTTCCAGTCGGAGCTGATTCAACGACAACGGATAGGGGTGGGGGTGGGTTCTTTCACACAGTTTACACAGTTTACACAATCTAAACAATACTCCCTGAGGGCATCCAGACAGGGAAACTTCTTATGGAAAACAATTGGAATATGCAGCAGACAGAGACATTATGTGATCTCCATTTGAGGTAGACACATGTAAATTAACAAATTAAAAAAAAATTACGACATTGATACCTGGCTGCAACAACGAGATCAAACTTTGTATCAAATGATCCTCTGCAGACCGCATTGGCTGTATTCACAGAAAGAAAATACCCGGTTGACTTCTTGGGGAGGAAAATGCTGTATTTCAGGGTTGCCTATAATAAACATAAAATATATTATTCATTAATCAATGAATTACTTTTAAATTTATTACCTGAAAGTCATTAATATTTTTACTTAAATTAAAAGCAAAATTTTATTTCTGTCAGTGTCTACTATTTCTTATCTAGTACAAATAGAAATAATAACTAACATTTACTGAGCACATACTTTTAAGTGCTTTTCATTTAATAACTTAAATCTCTTCAATGACGCTGTGCAGTAGAGATGTACGTTTGGTCTCGAGTTTCCATGTGAGGAAATCTAGATAAAGAGTGGTAAGTAGTAGCAGAGACAGGAAAACTGTATCTCATGGGTAACAATTAAAGTGATCTTCCTCCTCCCTTAAGAAACTGATAAAATGATGACAGCTAGTGTGAGAAGAGTAGGAACCAAAGCAGTGCCAGCGTGACAGTGAATTAAGAAGGGAACTGTGGATCTGAATCCAGAACGGTAAGACTTGGAAATAAGCTTGGGGACCTGATCTAATATTTCTGTTTTATAAACACACTAAGTAAACAACAGTGAGCGCACTGTGCTATTCATTACAGTACTCTGTGAAACAGTCAAAGAAAGGAACTAATTGAAATGCCTATCAATATTTCACTCAGTGTATACATCTAATGCAGTCATATACCCAAAGTGAAAGTGAGTACATTAAATACTTATGGAGACTGCTACCTAAGTTTTTAAGTGGATCAGAAATAAGAATATAATATTCAGAAAGCAACATGTGCACACCTCAAATGGAGATAACAATATTAAGAGTAACATGTGCACACCTCAAATGTCTCGCTCAGCTGCATTTAAATGAAATCTAAACTAGAAACCAAGTAATGAAATTGAAAATATAAAACTAATGAACGTAACAGTATCAAGTTGGTAGCATAATAAAAAAAGAAAAAACATTTGAGCTCAGCTTTTTGATTATATTGAGTGGTTTATATTATGAAACTTAGTTTAGTAGTTTTATATATTAGTATTATTGCTTTGCTATTTTAAAACTATTTCCTAGGGCTAATACATGTGTAAATGCTATCCAACTGTATCACTGATATTAGAATGAAGAAAAAACAGTGGTTGAGAAAATAGATACTTATGCATAATCAAATATGTGACTGCATATTATTAAGCCCAAATCAAATCCAGTGCTATGAAGACCATTCCAACTCACAGTGGCTCTATTAAAGGTTTCCAGAACTACCCATTTTAATGGGAACAGATAGCCTTTATCCCTTGGAGCGGATGGTGAGTCTGAACCACTGACCTTGCAGTTAGCAGTCCCACCCTTACTTGACAGTGACATACCTGAATAAATAATATTGAACATGAATTTTTAAAACTATGTGCCCTAGATAAAGAGCAAAATAAAACTAGACCTTCGTATGCATTTTTGGTTTCTTAGAAAACAAACACACCATAGTCCACTGAGTACTCAGATTCAACAGTTGCTCACATTTGACAAATTTGCTTCACTTTTGCTTTTTAAAGTAAATAAAAGACATCATCACAGGCCTAGGGATATCATAGTGGATCTCCGAAAACTATAATAATAAGAGTATTCCAACTTATAACAGCAGCGTCATGATCATAATTAACAAAATATAGGGTTCTTTTTTTGGTTAACAATTGTTTATTATGATGTAATATGGTTACCAAGTCACTTTTCCGAAATATATTTTGCTTGCTTTGCTTTGTTTTTCAACCCAGAATTCAATCCAAGATCATGTATTAAACTTGATTGATAGGTCTTCTTTAACTTAGTAGTTCTGTCAATCTTTTGTACTTGTCACGACATAAACTTGTTCAAGAAACCAGGCCAGGTGGCTTTGGGAATATTTCTCATTCTGGAGTTATCAGGTTTCTCTTTCCTTCCCTACTGGGAGTCACTTCGTCTGTTGTCCCGCTCTCTTCCCAGAGACTGGCGGCTCACTGGCAACCTTCATCAGGAGGTGCGTCGCGATTATCCAGGACTAAGTTGAATCGCGGAATATAGGCGGTGAGCGCCAGCGTTCTCCGTGGGAAGGGTGAAATAGAGCAATCCACTGGACACTGTAAACATTCTCTTTTACCGCAGTTTCGCCGACAGCTGCAGAATGCATGCGGGACCTCAGCCCGAGTTACGCATTTCCTTGAGGACGAAGAGCGGTGATTTTCTAATTCTATACCTCCTATCATTGCTAGCTGGTGCTCTACAAAGAAGGGTTTCCCTCCAGAATCTGGGGATACTGAATTGCCCTTCTGAAAAGGCAAGAGGAAATGCTCAGTTTTTTTCCTCCTTACTTGCTCGAAAAATTTAAAAATAATCAGAGGGATCGTCACCTGCAGTGGTAGCAGATGAGTTCTGTGTTTATGACTTTCTCCTTTTGGAGTATGGTGGATATATGAAATCATTGACAATCATTGTTTTCTCTCATAGTGCAATTGTTTCAACCCCTTCAGGTGTCTGTCTCCTGTGATGGTTCACGCAACATTTCAACATAAGTACTCATTACACTATTGCATTTTTATGTGTATTTGGAAATTTTCATGAGTGGAAAGAAAACTCTCAATTCACCTGTACAAACACGCAACCATAGCCGTTCACTTCCACTGTGTAGTTCTTGTTAGTTGCTGGCAAAGGAATCTGCTGTAGCAGCAAACGGTTCTGATTGTTCACGTGGAAGCCCATGTAGAATGGTTGGCTAGAGGAAATAAGCACTGAATTTTGTCTGTTTCTAGAGAAAGTGAGCCTTTGGAACAGGGTCAGAGCTTGGAGAGCCAGAACAGTATCCTAAAAGAAAAATGTAGTAAATTATATTAAAGCATACTATGTATGTATGTAAACTAAATACAGCTAAAATCATTTAAAAACAACTAAAAATGAAATAGCTTTTTCATAACTATTGTGTTTAGGGCACTGTAGATCTAAAAATAAATGGGTCAATGGCAAGTTTCTGTCTTTACTTAAACCTTCAAACTCATACAGACAACAACAACAACAACAAAATACCTTGTAATAGAATCAAAATGTGAAATGAGACAAGAGAAATTTCAGAGTGCCTTGTGAGTCAGGCTTTGGTCTGTCAGATGTTAAAACACACTGTTATTGTTAGGTGTTGTCCAGTCAGCTCTGACTCACAGAGACCTTATGGACAGCAGCAAGGAACACTGCCTGGTCCTGCACCACCCTCACAATCACCATGTGTGAGCCACTGTGTCAGTCCATCTTAAAAACCGAAACCAAGTCAAAAATGCATTGGAAAACAATAGACAGTCTAAAAAGGTGACCACGCACAAGATATATGTATACACATACATATAACTTTTTAATATCCTAAGTCCATATTTCAAATAACTAGAGAAAGTCATTGATATTTATTTTTATCAAGTAAATGACATATGACAACTGGCTGGCCATTTAAAATTCTATATAGCTTAATAATTGAAATGTAATAAATTAATGTATAATAATACATGAAAATATGGATAGATATTTAAAAATAGTTTTGTGTTGAGCGTGTCTTGGTGTTAAAGAAATCTTGGAGAGAATATACTAATAAAGTCAAAAGAAAACAATCTGTATAATTAAAGTCTGATAAAAGTTAAAGAGCAAATAAAAACTTGGAAAGTGCATTAGTACTTTTACCATATTCTGAAGCCTTACAAATAATCAAGAGAAAGATTGACATCCCCGTTGGGACATGCTTCAGTCATATTACCAGGCATCATGCATAAAATAAAAAAGGAAGTTGAACGTATATTCTACCTAATTAAATGTGGGCGATTTACTTTATACACAATTAATTACAACTTTTATTGCCTCAGATCAAGATGTTCACAATTATTTTGAAGTTATATAGTGAAAGGTACTCATACACCATTGATCACATTGGAAACTGATGGAACCATTTGCTAAAAAGTTTATCACTATGTATCATAACCTTTAATTTTGAGTATCCTTTTGGCATACCAAATTTTGGATTATATTTAACCTCTCATTTAAAAAATTAAAACAAAATTAGTTTTTGAATAAACATTTAGAGACTGTTACTAGATAAAATACTATACCGTTCAAAAAAAATTAAAAGATAGCACATTTTTTAAAAAAAGGGCAGCAAGTGTTGGTGAGTGACATCAAACTCACTTGATTGGGTAAAGGTCATATATAAATCCAAGGACTAACACCGTCAAGACAAAGCCATGGCTCAGCTTTTTTTGAATGAAAGATTTGAAAATGATTCTTACCATGCTGGAAGAGAAACCTCCACGGGAATTTTGCTGCCTTGACACCCACTTTACAATCTTCGATGCATAGGACAGCTCTCCTGCGGTCAGCTGTGGGGTGGAGAGAACGGCCAACAGACCATAACAGTTCGTCGCTATCTCTGCAGAGGACGCCCAAGGGTAGCCCCAGGAGGAGTCTACGACAGACAGCTTCTTTTCTAGTTCCCAGTACACCAAGCCATCTGAGGACAACAGAAAGCCAGGGATTCAGTCGTGTTCGTGTGAAAGCATGGGATATATATGCAGATGTGATCAGATGGGGTGTATTTGAAGACTATAAACCTGACTATGTCATATCAAGGTGAGGGTAATATTATTCAGCCTTAAAGAGAAGTGAAATCCTGATGTGTGCTTCCACACGAATGAACATGATGCTGAATGAAATAAGCCAGTCTGTAGCAGACATCTACTGTATGATCCACACATATGACAAATCTAGAATTGGCAATTAGAGACTCTCAAGTTTATTTGTAATTATTAGGGGAAGATGAGAGGAAGTAGGAAAACAGGGAGTGATTGCTGAATGACGATGGAATATTTTGGAAATGAATAGTGGGGGCGGTTGAACAACATGATGAACACAATCGATGTTGCTGTACTGTCCATGTGACAACGTTATGTTTGACCTCACTGTTTGTTTGTTGCTACATATATTGTATTGAACACAAACATTTTTCAGAGCAACGTGAAGGTATGACAAGCACATCGCTGCTACTCCAGAAGTGAATGGTTACTAGGAAAGGCTCTCTGCACTCACCTCGTTTCTTTGCTTTCTCTTTTAGCTGGTTGATGAAAAATTTCCGTTTGCCTTCTTGACCTGCTAAACTGAAAGTATAGGCCAGCAGAGCCTTCTCGTAGGTCGTAGTGGCTCTGTCCCTCGCTGCAGCCTCGAGGCACTGAAGGCCCTTTTGAATTGGCGCAGACTGCAAAGACATGGACGGGGGAAAAAAATGAACGAAAACGATTTGTAGATGCATTGATTCATCCCTGGAGAATCAGTCCTGCCCGTGTTGAAACGTTCAAAGGGCAAATGCAACACGTACCTTTTAACTTCTACAAATACATTTTGATTTCTACATGTCGGGTGTGATTTGACTGTTTAGAGGACGATTTCTTTGGCATTACGTTGTAGCTATAAACACAGTTCCAGTTCCCGTTCATGCTTTGCTGATGTAAAATGTTTTGAGTTCGTGAGAAGCAAGGTAGGCATATCAGAAGAGGGATACGTACTGAGATTGGGTGACCAGCTTCCATCAGTGCGTTAACAACGTAGGCAGTGAGAGAAATCTTATCATCTTTTCCCTGGATAAAACATAGGGGCAAAATGTCAGTCTCAGGGTGAAATTTCAGAAGGAGAGATGCATTTCTTTGCTCATGCCTTCTACTCTGAAAGTTCAAATCGGTTGCTTTTTCTTCTGTATTCTCCCCCTTCTGGGGTGAATTTTTAAAATGTCTTTAAAAAGTGCTGTTTATTAATGAGATAACAGTGAATAAGAATCAAGACTGTGTAAAGGAATAAAAGGATCATTTAAAAAAAAAAATTTATGGTCCTGAGGATGTATTTGGAATCAGGTGGTATAGAGTCCCGCAAATTCTCTCAACACTCACCCTCGTCCTTAAAATTGCATAGAAAATACACGCTACAATTGCACAACAATTAAAAGAGTGCAGTATAAAATAAAAAGGTAGACCAATGGAACAGAATCTGTAGTGCAGGAAGAAATTCTACCAAGCGTGGAAAACAATATAATAAATTTGGTTTTAAAAATCACTATAAATTAACAAAGAGGTGTTATGATAAATGGATACTATTTAAATTATAGGATCAGATCATACATAGATTATATACTGAAATAAATACTCTTAGGTTAATAGTTTTAGTTGTTAAGAAAATAAAATCAACCCCAAAAGACTGATGGGAAATGAAAAGGGAAAAATACAGATTGAACACAAGCACATAAAAATAGTTGCCTCCAGACCTGACCTTCAACAAAAGTAGTCATGAAGTAGTCATGAAGCACTTCATTGTTTTTGCTCCTGCATTTGTGAAGATTTTGTTTTTAATACTTATGTTATTCAACACAAACAGCAGTAGAACAAGTCAGTGAGCTATGCTATTGTGGTAGGAGTTTAAATTGGCCTAACTTTACTAGAAAACAATTTGATGACATTATTTCAGAACCCTTAAAATTCCATTTGTAAACATATATCCTAATATTCATCATTAAAACAAACAAAACCAATAACAACAAAAAACATCAGACTCATTGCCATTGAGCTACGTTTTCAACCCAGGGTGACCTAGAGGACAGAGAAGAACTGCTCCTGAGGGTTCTCAAGACTAAATTTTGACAGGAGCTGGCCCCATCTTTCTCCAGAGGAGTGGCTAGTGGGTTTGAACTGCCAACCATGCAGTTAGCAGTTCAACGCTTAACCCACAGAGCCACCAGGGTTACTTAACAATCACCAGGGAAATATATTGATATGTAAGACTGTTGACACACCTTATTGAAAATACAACAGTAAGAAGCAAGTACAGTATATTAACAAAGGATTTCCTAGATGATGATGTATTAAAATATTATAATGATCCTGGTTCTGTTATCATTCTATACTTCATTCATACTTTTACTAATAATCCTGCCACTGGCACACTTCGCCTCTGCCACCATCACCTTTACCATGGGACAACATCCGTCCTTTCAGAACTTTTAATCTGGTGGAAGGATTTGTTAAGGAGAAAGGCTTTCTAGGTTTCTATGTTGTCATTTATGTTGGTAGAATCTGGAAGTTAGTGACTTTATGAAGTTTTGCAGCGCTATTTGGGAATCACTGAGTGATCATGATCAAAGAACAAAAAAATCTGTAAAACAGAATTTCTCCCTTACCTTCCAGGCACTGTTGAAAGCATGGCCAACGTTTAAGAAGCAGCCATCTGATTGTTGATTATTCATGAGCCAAATAAAGGTCCGAGACTGGATGTTGTCATCGATAAAAATGTAGGGCTTAGATAGTGCAAAATACTTGTAAACCAATGGGGTGATCCTGGAAAACACCACGCAATCAATGACAGTTAACAAATGTGGACAGATACCGGCAATATTAAAAAAAAAAAAAAAGTGTGACTTTTTACAGGATTGTTGAGTCTCCTATTTGAAAATCCCTTTCCCTAATCCTGACTTAATGTGTGAGTTTCACCCCTTCCTGCCAAACCGCAGCCCGTTAGTTATGCGCCCCCTCTTCACCTCTCCAGATGGGGCTGCTGCTGCGAGTCGGCATCGAGGGCAGTTTGTTTATTCATCCTCATGTCCTTGATGCAGTGCGACCTGGCCTATGATGCCTTCCCAGATTCTTTCCCTCCACTTTAAGTTCTTCCTCTATTTGTCCTTTCTGAACATCCGTTAGTAGTATATGAGGGGGAACCCCCAAAACACCCGGATATTTTTTCAAAGCTATGTATTTAAATTTTTAAAAAAACAACCTTATCACTCTCAAGTACCCTCCAATACATTTAATACATTTGTCAAATCTGCAATTCCATTCTTGGAAACATCATTCAAACTGATCTGTTTGGATGGCTGACAGCACTCTTTCGTTTTTTTCTGCCCCTCTTCTGCATCCTTAAGTCCCTGTCCTTTCCTGTCCCTCTTTATTCGTGGACAAAGAAGTCACACAGAGTGAGGTCAAATAAGTAAGGTGTGAGGCTCAAGAGAGGCAATGCTGTTTTTTGCCAAAACTGGTGTACTGAGAGGGTTGTGTGAGGTGTATTGTCGTGGTGGCAAAACCAGTCCTGCAGGCCACAAATCAGGCCTTTCCCCACCTCCCGCTGACCGTACACTGTTAAGCAATCTTTTCAGGACCTCTAAATAGAAAGGTTGATTAACAGTCTGACCTGGTGGAATTAACTCCAAATGCACTATGAGTTGACATGCTTGGAGAAGTTGATGGACGTCCAGAACAAGGTTTGTCATCAATCGACATTTCACCTTTTTTGAAATGCGAAAACCACTTGAGTTTTCTCATAGCACTGTCCTTGTAATCTGTGCTCAACATCACAACAGTTTCTGTGGCATTTTCCCCAAGCAGGAAACAAAATTTCACAGCCGCATACTGTTCTTTTAAATCGGCCATCACATAAAAATGAGGCTCGAGCGAAACTTTTACAAAAAATTCACTGTGACTAGAGAGAACCTTCCTAGTTGACACCATTAAGTGCACTAACTCAGAGCGAGTTGCTGGGATGCTCACCTAGTTTGAAAAACGCATACTACAAAAGTACCTCCTCATATTGTAAACAGAAAAAATATCTGAATTGTATACATGGTTTGTACTTAACCACTAACCTAAAGGCAATTCAAATCCATAGAAGTCCTGGTTCTTCTACTAAGATTACAACCATGAAAATGCTATAAAGTAGGAATTGACTTAACAGAAAGGGCAAGCAGGTAACCAAAAGAGTTCCTTAGAGGCCAAGATGAGACATTTATTCCTCATTTTCACAGACGATCTAAAGTCCAGAGGATTCAATCATCATAAGCTAGGATTATTCATATATATGTACTCTTTTCTCCTATAGATTGACATTCTTTACAGGCAAACACTAGGTTATATGCACCAATGTGTGTAACCTGCATTGCATTTAGCTTAAAAGGGATTTAAAAATGTTCATGATAAAAACTCCGGAATTCAATAATAGTGGAATTTTCCCACAGATGCTTTGAAGTTTCTGGGAAAAGTCGTCCTTCTTAAGCATTCCCTTAGAATCCTGGGTCTATTTTTATTATATTGCACTCAAACTTTTTATCTTAATTGTCTTTCCTCATGATACTTTAAATGTCCTCAAGCTCTTAGGCTTCGTGAGGTTTTTAAAACTTCATGAAGTTTTCTCGTGTATAAGTGGGTACAAACCCAGACTCCTGGAAAAGATGTTGCAGCTCTGCCACATAAAAAGCAGTGTGATCTTGGGTAAATTACTTACCTTTCCTGTGTCTATTTCTTCATCTTAAAACTGGTAGTGTAATGCTACATATAGACCTCAGTGGACTGTATACGAATTCACTATACTCAATAATAAATGATAATGATTATTGTAGTTAGCTTTTGTGATTATACATCTCAACGGATCATTAGCGTTCCCAGGACATAGTAGTTAGGTGTAAAAAATGGGCTTGTAGATAAATGTTATGAATATCACGAATAATTTTAGAAACTTAACTTATGTGTCACTAATCACACTATCTTTTAGTATTATAATCATAGCAAAACCAATGCTTAGTTTAATTGGTTTTTAGTACTTATTTCACTACTTGTAGCAAGAACTATAGTGCTTAAGCAAAGGTTTGTCCTATCTCATTAGGAAAGTACACATCTACACAGCACTATTTCTGACCATTGCTGTCAGTGAGCATGATGTTGTCGTTACCTTTAAGATTGATTTGGGAAAATATTGGTGCTTTGGTTATACAGTAATAATGTGCTTGTACATTAAATTAGCTTTCGTATTTCTTATCTTTATCTATTGAGTTACCTTTTTGCCTGATGATTTGTTTACTTATCCTGTAGTTTTCATAAATAAAACATGGGAATATGAATATTTAACCTGAGATTCCAAGAATGCTATAGGATGAATTTGGGTATACATGTGTAGAGTGTTTTAGATAAACATTGTGGGGAGAAGGTCTATAGTTTTTTCTAAAATTCTTAAAATACTTGACTCCATCCTACTTGACAAAAATGTTTAGCAACTTCTAATAAAATTCACATAAATTATAAATCAACTCAAACCATGCGTGTCCTTGTGGATCTTGAGGTCCAAAGGTGCTATACGATCCATCTGGGTGCTTGTACGACAATTGTTTCTGATAGCCTAGAACAAGAAAAGAGATACAACTCCATTTCCATTTCAAAGTTATGTCCGGCAGCAAAATTGGATAAATTGGCCATTCACATTAACTATAAGTGGAGATAGACAGATAGTTACAAATACATTCAATGTACTTAACAAGAGAAAAGTTCTGGGACTCGGGAATTGAACGTAAATAAAATCATGTAAAGGCTTTACCTTTGACCAAGGATGCAATGGCCTTGAATTTGATCGTTTCTGTCAGTTGTTGAGTCTGGCTCAGGTAGTCCAAAATATGGAAATTTGAAGAGAAAAGGACCATATTCTGCTCGCCATAGCCAAAAGGCACTTGGAGAAGAGTCTCTAAATTTTGCATGGCAGGACCGAGAATGTCCCCTGGAAAGAAACTCAAGTCAATACAAAATCTTCAATCAAAGTGGATAAGAAAAGTAATATTAGGTTGTGTTCAAGACCCCTATGTTATGAATTTCAAGGCAATTATTTATCTTATCTGAATCTTCCTCCCTCTCTCATTTGTTTGGCCCATAGAATAGGATTAGCAAGACATCAGATCTTGCTTTGAGAGCTGAAACAGAGATATGTATCCTAAAGCAGCCACGAGTAGCTCTGAAAAGCTTGTGGAAATCAAAATTCCTTGAAAGATTCTAGGAGGAAGTAAGATAATTAAGAACAAACGCATAACAAAAAAGAATGAAACGCATTGAGTCTATTCAGAATCATTATGATTCATTAACACAGAATAGGACTGCTCCCGTGGGTTTACAAGGCTGCTACTCTGACCAGGAGTGGAAAACCTGGTTAATTTGAAAGGAATCGCATTTGTCTGAAAGGAGTCTGGTGGCAATGACAGGTTACCATTTGGGCTGCTAACTGCAAGGTCAGCAGTTTAAAACCACCAACCACTCTGTAGGAGTTCATGGGAGTGGTAGGGTTGGGGAGGGAGGGAATAAAGAGGAATTGCTATCAAAGGGCTCAAGAAGAAAGATATTTTGAAATTGTTGATGCCAACATTTGTACATGTCTGCTTGATATAATGAGTGTACGGATTGCTGTAACATATGTAAGAGCACTAAAATGATCTATTAAAAAAAAAAGATTTATAGTCTTTGAAACCATAGGGGCAGTTCTACTTTATCCCATGAGGTTGCCATGTGTTAGAATAGACTCAAGGCAGTGAGCTTGAGTTGAATGAGCACTTGTCTGAGTCACATATCCTGACTGAAACAATACTGCAGTGATTTGACTACAGTCTTGTAGCTGTTAGGAGGAGCCATAATATTGTTCAGACTCATAAGGACTCTACGGACAACAGAGTGAAACACTGCCTGGTCCTGCGCCATCCTCACAATTGTTCTTTTGAACCCATTGTTGCAGCTACTGCATCAAGTTGTCAAGGGTCTTCCTCTTTTTTTGCTACTCTTCCCAAAGTATGGAAAACAAAGTTTTACTGTCCTCTCTTCTAAAAGCAGTCTAGGGGTACTTCTTTCAAGCCTGATTTTTGGGTTCTTTAGTCAGTCCGTGGTCTTTCAATAGTCTTTCCCAGCACCATAATTTACGTGCATCCATTCTTCTTCGATCCTCTTATTCAGGGTCCAACTTTCATATGGATAGGAGGCAGTTGAAAATACCATGGCTTGAGTCAGGCACACCTTAGTCTTCCAAGTAACCTTCTTGCTCTACAACACGTTAAAGAGGTCATGCACAGTAGATTCACCCCATGCAAGGTATTGTTTGATGTCTTGACTGCTGTTTCCATGAATGTTGACTACACAATAAACATTCCAGGCAAGATGAAATCTTTGACAGCCTCAATACTTTCTCCATTTATCATGATGTTACCTACTGGTCCAGTGGTGAGGATTTCGGTTTTCTTTATAGTAAGTAATACATACTAAAGGTTGCGATCCATGATCTTTATCAGAAAGTGCTTTGAGTCCTCTTCACTTTCATCGAACAAGGTTCTGACATCAACATATCACAGTTGTTCATGTCTTCCTTCAACCCTGATGTGTTCTTATTCATAGAGTCCAGTTTTTCTGATCATTTGTTCAGCATAGTATGCTAAAGAAGTATGGTAAGATTCAACCCTGACATACATCTTTCCTGATATTAAACCACGCAGTATTCTTTTGCTCTGTTTGAATGACTGCCTCTTGATCTATGCACAGATGCCACATAAACACAATTAAATATTCTGGAATTCTCATTCTTCTCAGGGTTTGTTCTGATCCACAGAATCTAATGCCTTGGCATAGTCAATAAAACACCAGTAAACATCTTTCTGGTATTCCCTGCTTTCAACCAAGATCCATCTGACATCAGCAATGATATCCCTTGTTCCATTTCTGAATCATGCTGGAATCTCTGGCAGCTCCCTGTCAATGTATTGCTGCAACTGTTGGATGAACTTCAGTAAGATTTTACTTGTGTGTGCTATTAAGGATATTGCTTACGGATATAACTGAAGTACTCTGTTGGATCATCTTTCTTTGGAATGGGTACAATTATGGATCTCTTCCAGTTAGTAGGCCAACTGAGTGCTTCCATTGCTTCATCAGCTTGTTGAATCATTCCAGTTGGTATTCCATCATTTCCTGTACTGTTTTCCCCTAAAGCCTTCAGTGCTGCTTCTTCCTTCAGTAGCCTAGGTTCTCGTTCATATGCTAACTCTTGAAATGGTGGAATGTCGACCAACTCTTTTTGGTACAGTGGCAGTGTATTCTACCTTTTTTTGATGCTACCAGAAACATTCAATATTTTCTTCATAGAATCTGTCAATACTGAAACTCGAGTCTTGAATTTTTTCTTGCATTCTTTCTGTTTAAGGTAGGCTGAGCATGTTCCTCCTTTTTGGTTTTCTAAAGCTAGGTCTTTGCACATTTCTCTACAATATTTTATCTTGTCCAACTCTCACATGACTAGATGGTGATTAAATTACCAGGACTTGGGTCAGTCATACCTTAGTGCCCAAAGTGACACTTCTGCCCTTTAGTACTTTAAAGTAGTCTTGTGTAGCAAGTCTACCCAATGCAATGTTCCTTTGAATACTTGACTACTGATTCCATAAGCAACGTTTATGGATAAAAGCAAGATGAAATCCATGAAAACTTCAAACTTTTCAGAATGATTATAATCATAAAAATCATTTTTAGGGACTAGAGTTAAAATGGGCTATAGGAAAACATGCAAGAGTCAGAAATATTTGGAGACTCTGGCACTTAAATTCTTGGTGTGGTAGTGTCTAGTTAGATCTACCAATCTTACTCACTAAATACTCAGCCTAGAAATGGAACCCCAAACTTGATAAAACCAATAAACAGGTCTATGAGAGAAAGAGGTGTAGTTATTTAGTTATTTTTATCCGCCAAGTCTACATATGTTGCTGTTATGTGCTGTCGAGTTGATTATAACTCATAGAAAAGCTGGGGGCAGAGTACAAGTGCCCCCAGGGTTTCCAAAGCCGTAATTTTTATGGAAGCCGCTTGTCACATCTTCTTCCCCAAGAGCAGCTGGTGGGTTCAAACTACTGACCTTTCAGATAGCAGCCAAGTGATAAATCACTGAGCAACAGAGGCTCCTAAGGCTGCACACAATGCACTTACCATGAACGGACCAGTAAGCTCTAGATGAATCTCTCACTAGATTCCCTGGTGATGGTAACAACACTGATTGAGACACTGTGGATCCTAGGAAAAAGTAAAGCGAATTTATTAACCTGAAACTCGTCTTCATTATAAAAAAAAAGTGTTTCAAAAGTTATATATTTCGTTGTAGAAACAATTATTGTATGACACATTTTTAACCATCATAACTAACTGTTGTAAATGATGCGGCGATGAACCTTCATGTGCAAGTCGTTGTTTGAGCTCTGATCTAAAGTCTGTGGGGTATATTCCTAGAAGTGGAATTGTTGGGTCATATGGTAGCTATACTTTTAGTTTTTGATAGCAAATTCCACACTGTTTTTCAGAACAGCTGACAGCGCTACCAATTTTTGTTCCCATCAGTAATAGGCTTCTAATTTCTCATATCCTCATTAACATTTGTTATTTTTCTATTTTTTCCCTCCTTTTTAAAATCTTAGTCATCTTAGCGAGAGTAAAATGGTATCTCATTGTGGTTTTGATAACTAGAGATGCTGAGTGTCTTTTCAGGTATTTTTAGTCATTTGAATGTCTTTTTTGGTGAAATGCCCATTGAAACCTCTGCCTATTTATGACTGAGTTTTTATTTTCGTTGCTAGGTTGCTGATGTTTCATATAGACATCGGTAATTAGATCCTTATCCGCGCTATTGTTTCTGAAGATAATCTCTCAGTCATTTGTTTGTCTTTTCACTTATTTTGAAAAGTCTTTTAATTTTTATGGATATTTGATTCTGCTTTGGGTGTAAGTTTACACAGTAACTGAAATCCCCATGGTTCCATTAGTTATCAGCCCCACAGTCCATCAGTACTCTTAGTTCTACCTCCTCTGACCAGTCTCCGCCCTTCAGTTGTCCTGCCCTTCCTTGTCGTTTCAACTTTGCTTTTGGGAAAACATTATCCATTTTGTCTCATATACCGCATATACTTGAGTATAAGCTGACCCAAATATCAGCGGAGGTACCTAATTTTACCACAAAACTGCATTAAAAATGCGCTCAAAAACTCAGCTTATACACAAGTATATATGGTAATTGATTGTTGAAAGGAATACATGCAATACAAATGTTGCTACTTATTTTCTGGGCCAGTCTATTATTTGGCTCAAAGGAGACTTCTGGGCTTCTAATCATTAACTTTTAATTAAGAAATCATGACTTGGATGGGGAGAGGCTATGGCTTGAGTGAAAGCTAAGGCTTATGTGAAAGTCAGATACTTATAGTCTGTTTGGGGGAGTAAGTTATAGGGAGACGCTTAACTTTTAAAATTTGCTTTGGCTTATGGCAAAATTAAGTTTATATTACCAGAAGTAAGTTCGTTTTTAGTAATTTAGCCATGCTTTGGAGAAGATCAATAGCAAAAAAATGATTCTAAAATAAAGACAGATGTCTCATCCAATGCTGTCGTATTTGCAAGACAACTTAAAGGCGTCTTCTTACCATTTGTGCAAACAAGTGAGCTCTGTGTCATCTCCTTTTCAATACCTTCAGGCTAATTGTTGGAAGAAAAAAAATAACCAAATTCATATATCACGTAAATTCAGAATATTAAGAAGAAAAAAAATAACCAAATTCATATACCACGTAAATTCAGAATATTAAATTAGTAATAATGTTTAAAAGAGAATAAATCACCCATAAAGTTATCCCAGAGAATGAGTCTATAAACTTTTGAGCCCCAAGATAATGGAGAAGTGAACCATTTGATTTTGCAAACTTTATAATGAGCTAAGTGTTTCTAAAAGTAAAGCCAGGAATTTTCTCAAAATTTCTCCAAACTGCAAAATGAGTTCTCTCAATTTTTAAATGTATTATACATTTGACTCTAAATATTCTCTGTAGATTGAATGTATCAGGATTAAATGATTCTCCTTGGTCTATCTCCCCAAATGTCTGATCAATATTTTGGGCTGTCCCTTGGCCAGGTGTCCATTCATCCTATCGCTATGGGCTGTGAAAGAAATACATTTCCTACTGAAGATACCATTTGAAATACAGACAGGTTTTCTCCCCAGCCCCATAGGTTTTCCTGTGAGGCTATACCTCAACCAGCAGCGGTCTGACCAGTGTATCCCTCCAGGCAGAGTTCAGAGTCAGGGGTGATCTTTTTCCACAGACACAGTGCGGCAAGGTTTCGGCAACAACTGTGAGGTTGACAGTACCTTCAATGGCAAGAAATGATGTAAATAAGTAACAGTCGACTACTGCTGAAGCAGGAGATCCAAACTGTAAATAAAATAGAAATTTTATGAAAGACAGAGGAACGCGTGACATAGAGCACGTGAGGTCTTAAAGTCAGGATTCAATTCTAACTCCCACCCTTGGCCCTCGGCAAACAGATCCTGAGTTGTGAAAGAAAAGGGGGCAGGGGCTTTGAGTTCCAGCTTTCCACTCAGGGCACCTGGGTTTCATTCCCAGCCAATGTACCTTAGATGCAGCCACCATTCATTCTGTCGAAGGAAGTTAGGCTGCTAATGGACTCAGAGCTGAAAGATAGACTGCGAAGAGAGGCTTGATGATCTACTTCGGAGAATCAACCAATGAAAACCATATGTATCACAACAGTGTGATGGGCAACCCATCATGGAAAGGAACAAGACGGGACAGTGTTTCTTCCCATGGTGTATGGGGTTGCCAGGAGTCAAGGGTAGACTGGACAACAGCTAACCAAGTCGTTGTTAGGTGCTATCAAGTCGATTCCAACCGATTGCAACCCTCTGCACAACAGAATGAAACACCGCCCAGTGCTGAGGCACCATCACAACTGTCGGCATGTATGAGTCCATTGTTGTAGCCATCCATCGCGTCAATCCTTCCTGTTGAGGGTTTTCCGGTTTTTGGCTGCCCTTCTACTTTACCAAGGATACTGTCCTTTTCCAGGGGCTTGTCTCTCATGATATGTCCCAATTGTGGTTTGCTGTTAGTGGTTATCAAGTCGGATCAGACCCTTAGTGACCCTATGCTCAACCCAAACACTGCACTCCTCTCCACTTGACCAAGTATGGTGTCCTTCTCCAGAGACGGAGACGAAGCTGGTGGCAAGGTACCAGGTGGTCAGAAGTCTCACCACTGTCTCTTGTACGGAGCACTCTTCCAAGAATGACTTGTTGGTTCTCTCATCAGTCTATGGTATTTTCAATACTCTTCACTAGCATCATAATTCAACTGCATCCACTCTTCTTCAGTCGTTCGTATTCGATGAATAACTTCCACGTGCATAGGAGGAGGCAACTGAAAATACCACAGTTTGGGTCACGCATACCTTAGTCCTCAAAGTGAAAACATCCTTGCTTTTCAGTACTCTAAAGAGCTCTTGTGCAGCAGATTTGCCCAATGCAGTGAGTTGTTTTGCCTTTTGACTGCTGTTTCCATGAATGCTGATTGTAGATCCAAGCAAGATGAAATTCTTCACAACCTCAATCCGACTCCATTTATCACGATGCTACTTATTGGTCCAGTTGCGTGGATTTTGGTTTTCTTTACATGGAGTTGTAATTCATACAAGAGCAACAGGAATAGATCAGTGGAAAGCAGTGATACCAAGCAATGAGCAAACAAGTTATAATAGAGAAATAGTTCAACATAATCTCTCAAAAGGCTTTTTACAAAGCCTATTAAAACATATAGGAATTGAAAATTTTACCCAGTGTTTGGGGAGTAACGAGCCAGGAGTAAGATTTTCTCTCACTGCCACATATGCAAAGGTTTTTATCTTCAGTTGGGAGAAGTCTGGCTTGGTAAGCATTCGATGGCATCAGTCCAGTACTAATCTGTGAGAGCCAGATAAGAAAAGAGAGCAAGAAAATTCAATTTTTTCCACATATTTCCACAACAAAGGTGTCCATTTCCAAAATATTTGAGAGGACATCCCCCCCCACCCCACCCCCGCCCCCACCAATTAATCATTCATGTTGTGGGAAGCACGGCTTCGAAGCAAAGAGGAAACCTTAAATGTCTTGTTATATAATTATTACAACCCGTCCTTACAATCGATCTGTCGACATTTACTGACCTTTGGCTAATCATTTTGTGTAAAGCAGGACAACGATCTCATAAGAAGGAGCTCTGGACTGCTAACCATAAGATTGGTGGTGCAAACCTACCAGCCTATCCGTAGGAAGAAGATAAAGTTTTCTGCTCCCACAAAGATACAGACTCCGAAACTCTATTGTAGGGTTGCTATGGGTCAGAATCAACATGGTGACAGTGGGGTTGAAGGTCTTACACAACAATTCACTATGTTAGGGGACTTTTTAAAAAGTTTTGGCCAATCAGGGTTGATTATCTTAAGTTTTATGAGTCTTAAGGTCCTTTTTCTTATCTATAAATGAGTTCCAATGTCACCGACCGCTCACATTCTTGTTTATGTCATACGAACCATGCATACATTATCCAGAACAACACATCCCATTTCACACTCACAAGTGACGTGATTAACAAGCAACTGGACAAATGTCTTCTTTATTGTGAGAATCTATTTTCCTACCCCCAAAAAAGTTACCACTGAATACTGCATCCTGGGAAATGTGGTATGTTTTGGACCCTTGATTTGGTTTAAAAAACTGTTATCAGCTTAACAATGAATATATTGGTCAAGTGTCTTTTGGCATTTTGGGTATCTCAATCTGTAACTATTATTAACCGATGTTGATTAAATACTTGGGTGTAAGTAAATATTGGGGTTGAGGAAAATACTATATTAAAAATCACAGTGAAGCAAAAGATGAGCCAATCAGACATACCGAGCCCAAATCCAAACAAACTCACTGCTGCTCAGTGGCTTCTGACTCATAATGGCTCTCTACAGGTCTTTGGAGACTGGATCTTTATGGGAGCTCACAGCCTCATATTCCTCCCTTAGAGTAACAGATAATCTTTCAGTTAGCACTCACAATCAGAGTGACTGGTGGGTTTGAACTGTAAGCTTGCTGTTACTAGCCCATTGCTTACCTGAGAACACTACCCAGGCTTCTTAAGACAAATTAAAGATAAACTAAAGGTCATGTAATTATTTTAGATACTACTGCAACGCATTATGTAGGCAAAAATGGGAAGATGGACTCAACTGTTAATTATTTGCTATGTATTGTACAAGGCTTTTCATTTACATTAGTTCAACCCTCACAAAACCCAGACACACATGTGCTAGTAATACCCTTTTCCACGCTCACAGGAGGTCACGTGGGACTGTGAATGAGTCCTTGGTTGGCCACCAGCCGGTGTGAAGGAGAAAGATGTCATCTGTGTCCATAAAGATGACAGCCTTAGAAACGATATGGGGCACTTCCACACTGTCCCAATAGGGCCAATAGGAGTCATAAGCCACTCAACTGCCACAGATTTGATTTCGGTTACAGAGTGTAAGTGTCTTTTGTAATTAATCCAATGCTTTACCTGCTGCCTTTCCACACCTATTACCTAGCAGTCAAGAGCCCAGGGAACCATAAAATATCATAAATATGCAAAGTCTCAGGTAATCTAAAAGTGAAAGGTAAGCAGATTTAAAATCAAATTATAATACCCAGCTTAGTTATTATATAAATCCCTCTGCTTTTAGAGGGTCTTGTGCATAAAAGACCCTCCTTGGATATGTTGAAGATTGAAGGGACTAGATATTTTTTTATCCCATCATTCACTCCCACAACTCTCCAACTTACCCATTACACACACACACACACACACACACACACACACACACACACACACACGAAGGTAACAATTACATCATAGAGTTTATCTTCAGTTCTTTTATATTCAGTCAGTCACTCTGATACATTAATTGATATTTCAGAACTATACACTGAATGACTGGTTAACGTTTTCGAAACAGCGAGTAACAAAAACAAAAAACACAACTCCACTCACTCACTGCCATCTAGTGGATTCCGACCATTGCAACCCATTAGGACAGGGTAGATTACCCATTTGGGTTTCTGAGACTAAATCTTAAGGAGAGGAGAGAGAGAAAGCCGCATGGTACTTACAAAGTCCCATAGAAATCAAATGTGAAGATCGTCATGTGTATGGAAAGAAATGACTATGTACTACGAAGTCTGAAGGCAATACCTGAATACATCCATCTAGGTGATTGAAGACATTGGCCTTCAGGATGAACGCTTCTCCTCGAACAACTGAATAAGGCAGAGTGAGGTCCACAAAGAAGGGCTGGAAGGCTGTCAGAGAGATGGAAGGGGAGATGCCAAATCCAGCTTGACCATCTAGGCAGAATCCAGTGGCCTTCCATGTTGTAATGGTATCAGGAACAGTAAGAGGAAGATTGGCTTTCCCTGTGGAGCTAAATGAGAAAATTCTGGTAACATTGAAGAGGGAAGCCAACGCCACCACCACCACCACCATCCTCCTGCCCCTAAACAAACAAAAGCCAATTCTGACTCTTAGAGACCCTATGGAGGGCAGGGTAGACCTGCCCTTGTACGTTTCGGAGACTCGTCATGAGTTACCAGTTTCAGAAAGCCTCCTCTTTCTTCCGCAGCGCTGGCTGGTGGTTTCAAACTCTGACCTTACTGTTAGCTGCCCAAAGCGTAACCACTACACCAAGAGGAATCCACGAAAAAGGGAGCATGCACCATGTAATACGGGAGTGGGGAAAACCGGTTCGCTACGGTAGTTCCACTTGACACGTGCAGGTTTATAATCAAACAAGACGTGCTTAAACATCGCTCTGCAATCGGTGGCTGCAAACAAT
>NW_022103938.1:1155623-1180593 GCF_000313985.2 Echinops telfairi
AAGGCCCAATCGAAACAGTGGTTTCGCGTTACGTCATCACAGAACGCACATCTCACGTTGTATGTTCCGAGCAGGTCCCAGCGAGTCTCAGCGAATCACAGCGAGTCTCAGCGAATCACAGCGAATCACAGCGAGCCTCAGCGAATCACAGCGAGTCTCGGCGAATCACAGCGAGTCTCGGCGAATCACGGCGAGTCTCAGCGAATCACAGCGAATCATGGCGAGTCTCAGCGAATCACAGCGAATCACGGCGAGTCTCAGCGAATCACAGCGAGTCTCAGCGAATCACAGCGAATCACAGCGAGTCTCAGCGAATCACAGCGAATCACAGCGAGTCTCAGCGAATCACAGCGAATCACATCGCTAACGGTGCTGCGCCGTTTTCGCCGAAGCGCTTGCGGGACAGGCATTGGCGTCCGCTCGCCCTGAAGCCCCGCGGTTCCTCTTTGCTGTCGCTAAGCTTCAGCTGCTGCCCGAGCAGCCTTCTTTCTCCCGCGCTCAAAGCTAAGCTTTGTTTGCAGGTCCCCGGACCCATCCGAGCGCGCGACATGGGGCGGACATCAAAGGACAAGCAGGATGCCGATTGCCGCCTGGCCCCGGAGAACGGCTGGCGCGCCCGCAGCGCTTTTAAGCTCCTCCAACTCGACGAGGAATTCCAGCTCTTACAAGGGGTGGTGCGGGCTGTGGACCTGTGCGCAGCCCCTGGCAGCTGGAGCCAAGTCCTGAGCCAGAGGATGACGGACGGACACGTGGTGGCGGTGGACCTGCAGGCGATGGCCCCGCTTCCAGGTGTGTTCCAGATCCAGGGCGACATCACCCAGCTGTCTACGGCCAAGGAGATCAGTCAGCACTTTGAGGGCTGCCCCGCCGACCTCGTCGTGTGTGATGGGGCCCCCGACATAACTGGCCTTCGCGATGTGGATGAGTACATGCAGGCCCAGCTCCTCCTAGCTGCTCTGAACATTGCTACCCACGTTCTGAAGCCGGGGGGCTGCTTTGTGTCCAAGATCTTCCGAGGCCGGGATGTGACGCTGCTCTACAGCCAGCTGCGCGTCTTCTTCTCGAAGGTGGTGTGTGCCAAGCCCCGGAGCAGCCGGAACTCCAGCATTGAGGCCTTCGTTGTCTGCCAGGGCTATGACCCTCCTGCGGGCTTCATACCAGACCTGACCAAACCCTTATTGGACCACACATACGACCCAGATTTCAACCAGCTAGATGGCCCCACCCGCATCATCGTGCCATTCGTGACCTGTGGGGACCCTGCCTATGATTCCTATGGAAGTTACCCCCTGGATCTCGAGGACGACTAGGAGTCGGACAGCCTCCCATCTCCCCCGTACCAAGAGGCCTGCATGCTGAAGAAGGAGTGGCTGGTAAAGGGGACTTACCCCCAAGAGACCTCGTTAGCATAGTGGACATGTTGCCCCCAACCCCATCATGTCATGTGCTTTTGAGGTGGAAGATGGTGAGAAGACTTCACCTTGATACATTAAGCTAATTGAACTCAAAAACTGTTCGTCGTCGTCAGGAGAGCTGGAGTCTACATTGGTGAATTTGTTTTCTAATACCATCTTCTCGTCCACAGGGCCTGAATGTGCAGAACTGTGTCTGCACCCACAGTGGGAATTCTAGAGTGAGGTCTTGTCTCTTCTCTAGATGCATCTTTCCAGGTGTGTCCTAATCATGCCCAGAGTTTACCCCTAAAGTAGGAGTTCTGGACCAGGATAGAAGTCGGGTATTTATGAACTTCATGAAGTAAAATAATACATCTTGATTTTCATTAGTCACTGAATTCTATTTCACTTCCAATTATGGATGCTGGCAGTAAATCACAGTAATAAAAGTACTACTTGCAACTTTTTCACCTATACAAATTAAGTATTTTCTGTTACATTATAGGTGTGGCAAGTATCTCACAATGTGACCTTGTAATGTGATGTACTAATAAAGAAGTCCATGTATAACTATATCTTCTCAACAAAACAAACAAAAAAACCTGACTTTGGCGGGCTTCTGCAGGGCCAGCTAAATTTAAGGTAGAGGGGTAAACTCGGGAAATTATCATATCGTGACTTAAAAAATTATTCCATGTAGCAATGGTTTTTGCTTTTCCCTCTTTTGTAATTACTATGTATTTACTCAGTGCTTTGTGTCCTTCAACTGCCACTCTGCTAAGTGAGCCACAATAGTCAGGTCTGCCTTCTTCATCCCCCTTCCCCGTGTCTGGCCCCTTGTTCCTTGTCTGTGTTGTGAAGTGCCATGGTTGGTATGGTCTCATAGGAACCTCTTGTGGCAGAGTAGAAGGGCTGCACAGTGTTTTCTTGCTGTAATCTTTAGGGGAGCATATCACCAAGTCTTTGTGCTGGAGAGCATGGTGAGTTTAAACCACCACCTGTAGGTTAGCCTGCTGCCAAGGGCTGACCTTTGTTCCATCAGGGCTCCTTTGGACCTATTTACAAAGAAGCTCATGTTTCCCATGTGCAGAAATGTGTTTAGTACCTGTTTCCCTTACCTTAGATTTACTTTAGATTGTATCTGGCTCTTAATTCTGAGCTCTTATCCTTTTACTCTACCCTAATTTATATCGATGCGCTCCTTTATTATAATCCCTAACAAAGTACAAATTATTGTAATAGTTGACCTTAATTTTCGATTTACTTACAAATACTCATTTATCTCTTTCATCATTGATAGACTGGGATTGGTTGTTAACCTCAATGTATTTAGAAATTTGGGGATAATTAAGATCTAAAATGTAATGACTTGTTCCATGTATTGGAGATGCATAAATCCTCGAGTAGTTTGGAGACCCTGGGTTGTGCAAAAGACTAATGAACTTAGCCGCTAACGGAAAGGTTGGAGGTTTGTGTCCATCCAATAGGTCGTTGGAAGAAAGGCCTGAAGGCCTATTTCTGAAAAATAACCACCATGGATCACAGTTGCTTTCCCATGTGTCAGAGTTGACTACATGGTAACTGGTACCCAACTAGCAAGTTTAATTTACTTATAAATGATTTTTTGGCCATACTTAGCCATTTTTACTGGTAATTTTAGAAATATGAGCCTTATAATACAGTTTTCAAGTTTAAAATGTTTACATTAGCCTTATTCTTGAATTTTTTATGGTAACTACTTAAAAAGTAATTTCTCCAACTTTCCTTCCATCCTCCACCCCCCTTTGTTCCTGCTTTTCATTATCTTTTACTTTTTCTACTCTTCTTCTACATTTTGTTACCTCTCCTCTGCGCTTTCTCTTTTACCTTTGTATGTTTTGTTGAGAATTGTTTTCATCATTTCATACAGTAGAAAACAAAATTTTGGTCTGTTTTATGGGCTTAAATATAACATTTCTCCCAACAAAACCATCTTATTATAAAAGCAAATAATAAATATTTGAAAATATTTGAAAAAATAAGAAAATGAAAGAGAAAATAAAAAGAATAAAGAAAATAAAAGGAGGAAAAGAGTGGCGTTAGAAATTTGTCAGATTATGCAAAATTTTTAACAGGCTTTCCTAATTTTTAAGCATTTGGACCCAGTTATTTTTATATCTGAAATACTTCATCTAACTCCTGACTTTGTTCAAAAGAAAAAAATAACTTCATAAACCCAAATTACAAACAAACAAACAAACAAAAACTTACTCAGTTGTGATAAGATTCCAAACCCAGGTTTCAGGAAATGATTTCCTCAGAGTATGGGTATAAGATTGTGAAGATTGTAAACCTATAGAATCTTTAGGATTCGTATCACCATCCATCCCACTTGGAGTTGTTGCTAGAGGAAGACAAAGCACAATATCCAAAGCTATTGTATATGTAAAAAAGCCATATTTAACTTCCTAGCAAATAGACTTGTTTTGAGGATGACTTACTACCTTTCATTTATTGAATTACTGCTGTCTAAGTCACTGTTGTAAAAGACCTTTACTTACTTTAACTCATTTAATCCTCAGCAATAATTTTTACTAAAGTTTGAAGATCCTACTTTAATGACTAATGTATGGATATGTTACAAATCTTTATTAAAAAGTTAACATAGAATTATACATTCCATTGTCACCTGTCATTGACATTTTTATATACTGCCCTTATACACACATTATACAAGTAATATGGGGATGTACCATCCTGTAAAACAAAACCCTAAAGGTAAAGTAAAAGTACTTATCAGCTTCTAAACACCCATCTAACTTTGCAATTCTTCCATGTATATGTAGAAAATATAAAGCAATGCTTTGTATTTCCTTTTAATTTTGAAAATAGTAACATTTATTAACACTAGGATTTTCCCCCTTAGCATAATGTTTTTCAGCTATATGTTAACACAAATATATCCATTCCATTATTCCTAATGTCTTTTTTTGTACCTCTTCCTATTTACACCTCTGGAGTCTTGGTAGTGCGTTGGCTGCTAACTGAAAGGTTGGCTGTAAGTCCATCGTGGGAGAAAGATATAGCAAACTGCTTCTGTAATGATTTACAGCCTTGGAAACATAGGGGCAATTTCTACTCTGCCTCATTGGGTTGCTATGGGTCAGAATTCATCCAATGACAGGGGTTTATATATGCCTCTTTTGATGGGTATATATTTAATTTCTTCTCTAATGCATGTTCTTGCTCATTTTCACATACAGAAAAATTTTTGTAGTGTTCCATTTTTATTTCTCATTTTCTATTTATAGTTACTTTAGTTATTTTCTAAGTGGTTACCATTGTAGCTAAAATGAACTTATTAAACATAACAATGTAGTTTGAATTAATACTAACTATATTTCAATAGTATACAAAGTTCTACTTTTGTACAGTTTCATTCCTCCTGACTTACACTACTTTTTTATCCACTGTGTGTCCACTGACATATTTATAATGGTTAATATATACATTTTCATTTAAAATTATATAGGCATATAATATATCAGGCAAAGCTACCCTTCAGAAATGAAAGCATCATGAAAAGGTGTGTGCCCCCCTGCAGGAAACACAGAAGAGAAGTGCTAAAGCAAAGTGTGGTGAAGCAATTAGATGGTGCTCAGCTGTCAGCTAAAATATTGTCTGAGGTCTTAAAGGCTTGTTTCCAACAACCATCTAAATAAGAAGTCAACTAAGTCCACATTCGAAGAAGCACATCAAAATCCATGACCCAAGGGTTTTAAATTATATAATGTAAAGCCGAAGGAAGGAGTATCAGAGCTTAATTTGTAAGATTCTGGTTTGCAGAAGGCTGTGGATGGCAGTGGAAGCCCAGTAGACATTTGTGAGTTCTGCAGAGGAATAAGCCTCTGGTGCCTTCCCTCTATCCATCATGGAAGGCTGGGAGTAAACTGGTTACCAAACAGAGTATTGGAAAGGACTATAGGAGATCAAAATGGTAAGCCTAACTTGAACAGTTAAAACCTTGTCACTTGATCCTCCCTCTGATACACTTTAGGCATGATCTATTTTTCTGTTTGTGTTTTTGCATTTTGGGATTTATATCTGATGTATTTTGACATTGTAGGTGGCCCTCTTGAATTTTTGTAACATGTTTTTTGGCATATGAAACCCAGGATTGATGAACCTATACAGCAAAGTAGAATTAGGGTTCCTGAGGGTGAGGGGTGGGATGGGGGGAACTAATCAAGGAGTTCAAGAAGGAAGAAAATGTTTTGAAACTAATTGTAGTGGCAATTGTACAATACTGCATGATGTTATTGAACTATGGAATAGTATGCTATCTGAAATAGCTTCCAATAAAATGGTTTGGAAAAAAAAAAGATTTTGCTAGTGACTTTCCATGCAAGAAAACGTATAGAGTCGGGTTAAAATAAAAGGACCCTAGACAGCATCTCAAAGCTATATGAGAAGAACATTGGTAAAGGTGAATATATAAAGCATAGGTAAATATATTAGCCAACGGTTTTGTCTGATACTGGGGTTTTGGTTGATGGTTTATTTATTTTTTATAGTCCTATCAGCAGGTCATTGTACTGCCTACTGATCACCTGGGTTTCTGATGAGAACTAACTTACCTAATCACTAATCTCCATGGAGATCCTTTGGGTGCCATGCAGAGAAACAAACGTGAGGATGGCGCAGAACTGGCCTTGTTTCATTCTGTTGCACACAGGGTTGCTATGGGTCTGTGCTGCCTCCATGGTACCTAACACCACCTCCAAGAGGGCATCGGGCCCAGGTGATTGGTAGGCAGTACAGTGACCTACTCATAGTGCTGATAGGAATATCAAAAATAAATAAACCATCCACCAAAGACTGTTTCTCTGCATCCTTTGGGTTTCTTTTCGCTTGTTATTTCAAGTATTTATCTTTTGACAGTTTGATTATAATGTGTCCGTGTGTAGATATTGGCACATTTTATCTTACTTGGAGGTAAATAAGTATCTTGGATGTGTGAATGTGCCTTATCACGTCTGGGGAGATTTTTGCCGTTCTTTCTCTCTCCACCCATCTTGGGACTCTGATTTTGTATGTGTTGAAAGAGTTGATCGTATCCCATCGGCCTTTGTATGTTGTGTTCATTTTCTTTTATTTGTGTTTCCTTTAATGGAAAATAACACTTTGTCTTTGAGTCCAGTGGTTCATGTAGTTGCGCAAATCTGCTGAAGAAACTAGTGAATTCATTTCAGTTAGTCTTTGCAACTTAATCATTTTACTCTATTACCATTTCTATTTGTTTATACATCGTTCTGGCTTTCGTTAGTTTTTTGTGTGTGTGTCCGTAGTTCCTTTTGGCCATTCAAATATATATTTGAGACAGTAAATTTAAGTCCAGGTTTTATAAATTGAAATCTGTGCCTTCTTGAAGGTGGGTACCATGGGGTCAGCATGGTAGCAGAGCAACCCTGTGTCCAACAGAGTGAAACAAGGCCACTTCTGCGCCATTCTCACCATTGCTCCTGTGTTTGCTCCGTAGGCTGAGAATGGGCCATACATTTTTATTTCTCGGCATGCCTTATAGTTTTTTTTAATTGAAAACTCAGCTTTAACATGATAATATGGGAACTTTGTCAATCATTCTCCCCCTCCCCCCTTCGGGATTTGTTGTGTTGCTTACAGCTGGATGTTGTTTATTTGTTTAATGGCTTAAATAAACTAAAAGTGATAGTTTTTTCAGAGGTGGCTTTTGAAATCTGTTAGTTCAGATGTGGCCAGCTACATCTAGTTCGTTAGAGATTTTCTTAAAAGCATTTAAATATCCTTAAAATTTTTTTTGATTTTTATGCAGCATTCATGTGGATGTTATAAAATTTTAGCTATTTCCCAGAGTTCTGCCAAAGTTGATTCTGACAATTTTTATTATTTGCTGGGTGTTTCTGTGAAAGGATAAGTCTTCCTGTTCCCTAATTTGCCCTTTTGCAATGAAAATAATTTAAATTAATTGCTTACTCTTTCCACACTAATTCCCATATACCTCATATTACTTACCAAGTTGTCATGAACACAATGCATTATTCCTGAGATTTCTGCTTCTTTTAGCGATCCATTTGTACCACTCCATTTCCTTTGGTGTAATCACTAACGTTACGATAGAGTGTACCGAGGGGTGAGGCTAAGGCTAGATCTCTTTTCTTGTAGTTTTTGTCTATTACCTTTCCTTTTTATTGTGCCTTCACATCTCTTGTCTACTTTTGAACTTGCCTAGAAGTTGATTTAAGTAATTCTTGGCTTCTTTTAAGTTTCTGATAATTCAGTTACCTCTTTATAGCCTCCATTTTCCCCTTAGCTTGTTTTATTTCATTAGTACTTTTAATTAGTACCATTTAATTAAAAAACATGGACTTGGGTCTCAAATGCTTGGACTACAATCACATCCTTGACAGTTAACTGTGTTTCATTTGGCAAGTTACTTCTTTGTGCTTCACTTTCAGCATCAGTAAAGTGGAGTTCCTCTTCTATAGGTTGTAAGAATAAATTGATTAAAATATATAAAATGTGTATAACATTGCTTGATGCACAGTAGCCATTCAATAAATATTAACCCCCATAGTACTTAATATAATCCACAGTTATGTTGTTTGTATATTATTTGTATGCAATATAAACTCACAAGCATAAAGACTTCTCTGCTTTCTTTTTTGTATATTTATAACATTTGGTATTACAGGAGATATTTTTTCAAAAAATAAATTTTGCCTACTTTTCCAAGTCTTCAACTTATTTCATGCAGGAAAAGAGATTACAAGCCGCTACTTGACCCTCACGTTATACTAAGACTCACCTAAGTTTTCTTCAACATCATATTCAGGGTACCTGGAATACTTGCACAGTTCTGGTTTCCGGTAATGAGAGTTGGTAAAAACCTTTAATCCCATTGCCTTTCAAGACAAAAATCCATTTTAGATCATGTAATAGTCTAGAGTTGCAATTTGGACACCTTTTTGTTATCTAAATCTTTTTCATTCCCTTCTGTTCTTTAATTAACCTTAAATGTCACAAATCTAGTGATGCTTCCATGACATTTTCTAAGTTTTATATTTTCAATTGAAGCATTGATACTATAAAGGATTTAATTTTACTTACACTCCCCAATCAACACCTATGACAGTAATAGTCAAGAAGTCAAATGATGTATTGCATTTGGCAAGTCTGTTACAGAAGACCTCGCTAATGTATTAAAAAGGAAAGATGTCCTTTTGAGAAGTAAGATGCACCCCACCCAAGCCATGCTATGTTCAACTGCCTTACATACATGGGAATGCTGGACCGGGAGGAAAGAGGACTGAAGAATCGCTGCATTGGAATTACGGTGTTGGTAAAGACTTGAAAATATGAAGGACTGCCAGCAGCGCAAACAAATCGGTTTTGAAAGAACTACATTCAGAATGCCCTTTAGAAGAGAAAGTGGTGAGACTCTGAGCCATGATCCCTGTACTCAGGACATGCTATCTGGAGGGACTAGTCCCTTGAGAAGAACACGATGCGGAAAGCAGAGGGTCAGTGAAAACGAGGAAGGCCATCGGTGACATGAACTAACATGGTGGTTGCAACAGTGGACTCGACGGCAGTGGTGGTGAGGAAGGTGCAGGACCAGACGGTATTTCCTTTTGTTGTACGTCGGGCCGCTATGTCTTGGAAATAACTCAACTTCTAACAAGAGCAACAGCGTATTTTTAATCCCCGGTGTTTCTCTTATTTGCTGCTGTTTCCTTTTCCTTAGTGAATAGTTGTTAATGGAAAGGTGTAAGTGAGAAGGGAAAATATAAAGGTTCATGTTATATACTACTCCATGCCTGGGTGGTATACACATTAGTAAGCCTGGCCACCATCTGGAGTGCTGGAGACCCAAGTCCCGCTACCAAGAAAGGCCCGAGATCTCAGCCATTGAAAACCCAGTGGAAAACAATTCTATTCCAACACACATGGCGTTGAATTGGAATGAGTTCATGGACAATTGTTTTTACTTTTTAAAGATATTCAATAACTTGAGTTAGGCACATTTTTGTTTTATTTTGTTGTTGCACTAAGAAAATCCCTTTTGTAAATACTTTAAAATCTATATACTTTAAAATAACTTTAATTTGGGGGCGAGTGGGTATAGAAGCAAAAGTTTGGGAATTTATATCAGACGCCCAGTCCATAATGCATACAGGAATAATTATTCAGGAATATGGATCATTTTTCAAATAATAGTTCTTCTGAATTATAAAGCAATTGGAGAATTCTTAGCTAAAACATATAAAACTTGGATTTTCATTCCAATTATTTTTGTCTCCTACATTCACCACTGTAACAATCGTTAGCGTACCTTCACAAGGTCATAGGTGTCTTTTCCAAAGTCAGCCCATTCCGGTGCATAATAAATGCCATTGTGAAGAATTTTTTCATGTTTAAGGCATGGCTCTTTAGGGCCATCCTCTAAATTGAGTCCTTTAAAATAGTAGCCATATAGTTGCCTGTAATATAGCTCATTATACACCTAAATAGAAGAGAATAAACTGTTGTCATGGAAATGAGTTCTTCTTATAAGCTTTATATATGGAAATATTTTGGAAGTTTGCCATTCTGCCTATACCAGTTATTAGAAAAGTATAGGAACACAGAGCTCTAAACATTTTGAAATATTCGCAGTTGATTATTGGCTTATATTAAAATCAATAAAGATTGGTGAGACAATTGAATTTGAATAATTTATAGATAAAGGAAGTTCTCAACATTCTTTCATGACTCATTCAAGTTCATTGTGTTACTTGAGTTACTGAATCCCCCTGAGCCCAAGATGGTAGTACAATATTAATACTATAGTTAATAAAATTATAATTCATAAAATAAAATTACATAGTACATATCAGAATATTTGTCAAATAGTGGACATTCAGTAAGTTATTTATTTAAAAATTATTGCTCACTTTACCATAAGACAATTCATGCACTTAGAGTAAATAGAGTTCATTTTACACATCTGAACTTTTAGATATTTTTTTTTATCCCATTTGGACTCTAGCCAGTCTCTTCATTGCCTAGTTTATATACATATTGCCGTTTTTATGTAAGGTAAAGATACACACGAAACAAACAGACCCACTGGGATTGGGTCAGGACGACCCTACAGAACACGGGAGAATGGCCCATAAGGTTTCCACCTTTTAAATCTTTACAAAGCAAACTGCTACGTATTTCTCCATGGAGCTGCTAATGACCTACCGGTTAGCGGCTGAGTGCTTAACCACTGTGCCACCTGGTCCCTGTAAAACTATACCGTTGTTAGCAAATACAGTTTGGTTTAATCACTCACACTTTGTGCTGATAGCTGGTTATAGTTCCGTAATAACAACACACTTTCATCTACAGCCCAAAGGGCACAAAGAGAGTTGGAGGCAGCTGAGACATGCAGGCTGACATCGGATCCTGGTAAACTGCTTTCTTTAGAGAACTTTAAGTTGACCTGAAAGTAGCAATAGACAAAGGGCGATGGGTCTGGCAAGCCACATGAGAAGAGTTATGTTTTAGACCACAGTAATATTCATCAAACGTCCACAATTTGGGAGAATCTTCTCAGTGACTCACCCTTCTAATGGCAGCAATAGCTTAGAAAAATAAAAACAATATCCTAAATGGCTGTCCTAAGTCTGTTATTTTTTAATCATCCAAACTCCTAACTTTATCATCCTTTTAAAATTTTTCATTCTGTAATGTTCAGAATAACGAAAACTTAGTTAAATGCAGTATGCATCCAATTTCTTAGTTTTCTAACAGATTAATCAAATCTGAGAGAGGGTCTCATTCTTACCTCATTTCTGAAGCATTTCTCAATTTCGAAATGGGCACTGTCAGCGATCATTTCTCCTCCAGGATGTAAGGTGTGCACAAACATAACTGCAGAGGGCGCTAACTCCATGCTAACTTGTATAGGGATGGAAAATATGCCTTTCCCATCTGTGAAAACAAGCAGCAAACTGAAAAAAGTGTCTTGGTAAAACTGTTTTGTCAAAAAAAAATGTTTTTCAATGAGCAGAAACTTTTATTAAAAGTTTTAGCCATCTTACCCACTAACTAGCTAGTGAACAAGATAACCTGACCCAACACCCCCATAAAGAATAACAAGGGATAGTTGGATATCCGTTAAGGCTTCAAACTTCCAAGCCGTATTATGTTGAGCTGTTCAACTCTTTCTGTTTGACTATATCTCCTTGCGGTTCTTTTTGGAAGAGAAAGCGAAGGGCCAGTGACTTTATAATAGTGCTTTGAATATTAACCCCTGTCAAGCTTCATGAATTACTATATTGTTTATTTAGGATTGTCCCCTTTCATACAACATTGCATATTTTCAAAGGTGAGTTTGGAGCAATAAACAACCTAAATGAAAGAACAGTAACTTTTTAAAAGCATATAAAATACATCCAATTAATTAATTCTGTTTGCATTCAATTCTATGTTAAAACTATGAGGCTCACCAGCATTACTGATCTTGACAATATGTTGCCCGTGAAGAATAATTACACCTTTTGAAATCACCTGAGAATAAAAATATGATAGCGTTTAGGGAATTGTAACTAAATTTCATTGAATTATAAACTGTGATTTATCTCTTCCTGTGGACTGAACAATAAAATGTAATGGATTCATCAGTAAATTCAAGGTACCAGTAAGTAGTTCAGCTTGTCATCCTAATAACTGTTGAAAAAAATATGAGTTATTAAATTAGCGAAAAGTAATTTAATTTTCTGCATTCCAAAACAAAGAGTTCCCTCTGAGATGGTGAAATACTTTTCATTCCTATTTATAAGTGTTGAATTACTCCTAAATTTACTCACTTTGATGGAAATAAGTTACACAGAGGTATTATCAACTGTCTCCCAATATTTGAAGTGTTTTCTGGGAAATGAGGTTGCTTGCACGAACTAATCATTTACCTCCACTTAAAATTGTGAAGAAAGGGGAGTGGTTTCCCAGAAGAATGTTTTTATTCCTTCACTTATCAACAAATGAGTATAAATTTATATCATTATACTCTGATCTAAAATTCAAGCACAGACTGGGGACTTGGGATCTTTTAAGAAAATCATTGCCTTTATATTAGATTTCAGAGCATTACTAAAGAAGATACACTGACTTGCCGAGAATGAAAACTCCCATAAGATTATACAGCCTGAAATGACTAGGGTTGATAATTTTACTCTGACCATTATTTCAGTGAACTCTAAAATCACTAATTCTCAGGAGTGCCTGGTTCGGGTAAGCAACTGATCGAAAAAGAAGTGAGCTCTGTCAATTGCAAGGTAATGCATTTGGTGTAGAACAGTTGCAAAGAGGCATCCAGCTCAATATGTTCCGAGCTTGTAAGGTACTTTTCTGAGTATGGTTATATATATATTTATTTCTTGAAGTCCCAAAAGAGTGAGATAGGAATTGTTATAACCAAGGCACAAAAAGGTTGAGGTGTTTGCTCAAGTTCATAATGCTCATTAATAGAATTCATTCAGCCTCCATTCAGTCAGTCTAAAATATTGTATTGAGGGTTTCCGGTGTGACATGCACACAGGTGGAGGATTTGGAATTTTGTGGGAAAATGGAATGAAAAGGTAGCAGATTTTTTTTCTCCCACAAGCTATTTGAAGCCCCCTTGTGCAATGGTAGACAATCAAGCAGTCGACCTGACAGCGGTTACCGACTAGTGAGGAAACAGGAGCTTTTAAACACTGGCATGCATACGTTAGGCATATGCGTAGGTTTTTATAAGTGTCAGGGAGAGAAATAAAGTCCAGTCAGGCCAATATGAAAGAGCTCATGAATGGTCTGGGAGGTCAAGGAAGGTTTTCTTAGAAAGTATGTATCAAGGTAACAGGCGGACACAGGCAGCTGAGGTGGTGGTGGTCGTAGATGAGAAAAAAGAATCATTGGCAGAAGGGAAACCATGGGAGCATCATTTGACCCCCCAAATAAATGATGTAACATGCACTTAGCAAACCGAGGGGGAGGCTTTCAGGCATGAGAAAGGACTTTGGTGTTAATTTTAATAGCAATAGGAAGATATTGAATACATTTCCATTAGAAGAACAAAATCATTCTTGTCACGTTTGAATAAATAGGTATCCCTTGTACACAGGAAAGAAAACAATTAAAGATAAAAATGAAGAAAAGAATGAAGGGAGGGAGAAAGGAAAGAAAATTAAAGAAAAGAAAAGCTATGAAATTACATTAGGGATCATCATCCATCGGTTAAAATCGGAGCATGAGAAGTAATTGCCTAGGTCTTATCAAAGCAGATGAGGGTCGAACCTAAGCTATTTCAAGAGGAATAAATGCTGACGAGAAATGCCAGTCATATCACTCCAAATACCTGATTGCGATCACCTGGCCACCTGTTTCAGAGGACTTGTCAAAGCGAGGTTGCTTGGTCCCAGCTCCAGAATTGCTGATTTTCCTAGTTCAGGGTGGAGTCTGAGAAATTCCCATTTCTAACAAGTTTCCATGATGTTGATACCGCTAGTTGAGAACCACGTTGTGAGAATTCCTGTCCTGAACTCTACCTAGAGTGCATCATTTGCTCTTCTGCCTCCCCTTAGTGAATGTGTATGGTCTATTGCTGCACTTTCGTCCTTATAACGCAGTACTTTGTCTCCAGTTTTACAATGTTCTGCTTCTTCCATTTCCGTTGTGTGTAATACAGTATCCAGAATATGAAAATCACTAAACAAATGTTTGCTGATTGAAATTCATGGTTCATTCATTTTATATCATCCTCGCCAATCTTAATGAAGGTCTATGCATCCATTTAGAAAGCATAGAATAGCATTCTGTAATCCATTAGACTAAAAACAAGCTATTAGTACGTTTCGTGTGTCAGATGGTACTGACTTTATGCATGTTATTGCACTTAATTCTCTAAACAGCCCATGGTTAAACAATCATATTATCACTAGAGAAGGGGACCATGTTTGGTAGAGAGAGGATCAGAGAAAATGGAGAAAACCCACAGTGAGATGGATTCATCCAATAGCACAACAATGAACTCAATGATATCAAAGATCCAGGAGAAGGCACAGGAATGTGCATGCAGCATTGTGTGTGACGATGCATAAGGTCACCGTGGGTGGGAACCAACGTTACAGCCACTGAGAACAACTGAGTTCCCCATGACTGGTGAGTGTTAGAATGATGATGTGCCCCAGGTGGGTCCAAATGGAAAAGGGCGATGATGAGGGAAGGATGAGAAAGTGCATCAAGGTGTGATCACTTGGTCTACGTGTCACTTTTTAAGAATATGTAAATTTAAGTTATGTCAGTGATAGCTTTAATATTTACTTTGAACATCCTGTTACATGTAGGGGCAAGTTTGAGAGTCAGGAAACTGTTTTGTGGTGGGAGAATATTTTTGGTGCCTACCACATAATTGAAGGCCGCCATGTAGGTTTTGCTTTCCAAGCCCTCCACATTAAGAAGATAGTGAACCTTCACCCACTTCTTCTGGTTGCACCTTAGCTCGCCCATCTCCGGGACAATCTTCAGGAAGCTTTTTGTCTTAGAGTAAAATCGTTGTACAAAGTACTCGGACTGTGGGTAATGGGGTAACATCCAGCCATTAACCTTGCAGTTTTCACTGTCCTTGTAGGTTACCTACACAAAGAATCAAATTGATAGACATTTTAGGATAAGAGAAAGGAGAAATGAAATAACATCTGATTGGATGTTATTTGACTGCCGTGCTTCTCTATCTCTACATGAACTCTTTTGGTTGCTCTTCATTAAGTAATCTAATTCTTAGTATACTAAGGAGTCCTAGTGGTTGCATGTTGGCCTGCCAACAGCGAGTTAAGCAGGTCAACACCACCAGCCCCTTTGTGGGGAATAGATGAGATTTTTTACTGCTGTAAAGAGTTACAGTCTTGGAAGCACACAGGTTTATAAAATTCATGGAAATCCCATTGTCTTTTTATTTTATTTGTCCACAGACTTTTTGAAGCCTCCTAGTATCCTGGTGATCCTTGGTAGCATAGGGAGTTACCACCCGTTGCTCTCATGAGACAGATAAAGCAGTCTACTCCTGTGACATTACAGTCTCTGAAATCCACAGGGGCAGTTGTGCTCTCTCTTAAAGGGGCACTATGAGTCAGAATTGACCGGAAGACAATGAGTTATTTTATGCTTTTCATTTGTAATCTCTAGAATGACCATTAGATAGATTTCAAGATTCATTTTCTATCAAGATCTGGCTTGATATTATTCAAAAACTTTATTACTCTACCCATATTTTATTTTATTACTTTTATTAAGAACACATGGTGTCACATGAGTCAGAATGGCAACTGGCTGCTTCTTCATTTTTAACAGCAATCAAGTTTGTTATTGTTGTTTATTGTAACTGCCTAAATCTTAGCAGTTCAAAGTCCACCATTAAGGAAGAAAGGCTTGGCCATTGACTTCCATGAAGATTACAGTCATGAAAAACTTTGAGCAGCAGTTCTACTTTGTAACACACTCGTGATCGTGTCACTGCGAGTCAGAATTAACTCGACATCAGCAGGTTTTGGTTTTTGTCCTTAATAATTCTTTTGCCACTAAGCACATGGTCTAGCGTTTTACTGAGAGAGGGCCAAGTTCTTATGAACTATGACAGAGAGTACTCTACCCATGAGTATTTATCAACACTAAAGTCTAAGGATCCTTTAAGAAATGCCTGAGAGAGCTTGATCATTAATTATTACAGATAATAAGATACTTCCCTCTTGGACACATCCAGAAAAGACATTACTTTGTGGTAATAGGTTGTGAGGTTTCCCAAATACATCCTTTGAGGAGAATGTAATTGTCTTTCCAGCAGCTTGATTTTCATGTGAAAATCTTTCAGGCACATAAATATGCATCTCATATTTCTGCCTTGTGTCAGGATTCACGAAGCAATTCTGTTTCTCATAGGGCTTATTTCCTTAGTGTTTAACCATTTCGAAAGATGCTTGATTCACACCAAAATTTGTATTTATTCTCTTCCCTGTTCCATAAATACAATTTAACATAGACCCAACTTTGTTAATATAGTCCCATAGACCCAGCTAATCAATGGTGTTTATTATAAACATAGCCCCAGCTAATCAACGGTGTTTCTGTCTTTGACTGACTTACTTTCAAAGTGATATTTGGGTTTGTAATCTTAGATGTATCCAAGAAAAACTGAGCAATGCCTTTGATATCTGTGGTATAGTTGCCCACAACTTTGTCCTTCAGGTGCAGCTGGACGATTTCATGTGGGATAGGAGTGTTGTCTGGATGAAGCAATTTAATCTGTACAAGAGAGAGAGGAGACATGCTTCTGAAGCACTTAGTGAACATGGGAGTCATTCTTTATGGAGCACATCAAGGTTCTGCCATTGATACTAGACTTTCTTGGCATGCATTCATTCTTGAGTAGTTCCATCTACTTCTTTTAAGTACAGGACAGACATCCAGTATCCTGATGACCCTGAACTTGATTTCTTCCCTCTATAATACTCCTTTGAAACTCAGGACCAACTATTTCACTGTCTTGAATATTTTTATAGTATAATGACTACAGAAACCAACAGAATTGAATTATGTCTTACTCTATCCAATCTTCTTTTTCTTATTTATCTCAGTCAAACCATTAATTTAGTTTTCCAATCAATTATCTGGGACTTGTTGGGCGTTTCCTTCACGCACATTTTTAATTGTTGATAAAACACTCTCAATTTGATCTATTTAACATCATCTCTTTCCAGCAGATCATATGGATTCTGACTGCTATTGCCTTATGCCAATTTCCCATTTCTTCTGGAACATTGTGATAATCTCCTATCCAATCTTTGCCCTGTGATGTCACTGTCTGTTATTTCTTCATACTGGCATCAAAACACATTTTCTAGAATGCAAAACATAATCCATCTTCCTAAATGCTTTCGTGACAGACTAATAAATAATTTAGTTCCTAGAATGATCTTTTCACTGTGTTCCTAGTACATGCAGTGAGAGCTTTACAAAGACCCCTCCCCCCAGAAAATCCTCCCCAGTATCAGCTCACACTGACACTTTTAGAAAAATTCAATGAAACCGAAAATAATAAATGCTGGAGCTGAGGCGGAGAGATCAAAATGCTTTTACATTGATGATGAGACTGTAGACTTGTACAACCACCATGGAAATCAGTATGGAACTTTTTAAACAAATATAAATCCAAGTACCTTTTGATCCAGCCATCTCTCTACTGGGGATATACCTTAAGAAATAAAGACTACAACATGAACAGACATATATATGTACACCTAAGCTTATTGCAGCAATTTCCATAAGAGCAAAAACATGGAAACAACCAAAAACCCTTATTTCAAGGGAATGGATAAACTCTGTTTCACCCATACAATGGAATATCATGTACCAATAAAAAACAATGGCAACTCTCAAACACCGCAACAGGTGGACAAAACTGAAGAACATATGCTTAGCAAACTTAGTCCATCTTACAATCACAGGTATTTAATACCAGCATCATTATAAGAGAAAACAGAAAAAGAAACGTGTTTTATACACCCAAAGACAAGACATTGGTGCCTATGAGGAGGCAGGATGGGAAGAGAAGAGGGATGGGATATTGAGGGGGAGGGAGGAGGGGTGGGGGTGGAGAAAGAACCACATAGATGCAGGGTGAACAGGATCTTGTCCATTTCATTTCTTGAGAGGAACTGTATATAACTGTGGGATATAAAAAGACTGCTCCCCAGCTTAACTTCCCCCACATATAACCATATAGCGTGTGCTTCTTTAAAAAAAAAAAAAAAAATCCCTCCAGATTCCTTACCTCTCAAACCCACATAGGGGTCTGAGTCGCTTAAAAAGAAAAAAGGAATAAAACTGAAATGGACTTGGAGTCTTTCGTGACAAACAAGCTCAATTATGAACAAACAGAAGTCCCTCCCAATATGACTATATCAATATCTATGCCAGTAGGACCTTTAAGAACACCAAAGGGAAAATAAAATGTTGTTCCACATCATGATGGTAAATTTCATGTGTCCATTTGACTAGTCTATGTAGAACACAATTGTTTGGTCAAATTTTAGTCTAGGTGCTATTATGAAATATTTACCTGGAATTAATACAAACGGATCCTCCTTTCAGCTCATAATGTTAGTGGCCCTCATCAAATTAGTTGAAGGGCTTCAGAGCAAAATAGGAGATTTTCCAAGGGGAATCTGCTCAGACTAAAACTAGACATGTTCCCCAAATTCCTCTTTCTTCCTCACCACCTGACCTACTGATTGTGAATTGAGAAGCATTGCCAGAATTTTCAGCCTGTCCCTTGACCTACAGAGTTAGGGCTCGCCAGCCCCACGATTGCATGAGTTACTTTATCAAAAATACATCAGTCAATCCAACAGTGGCTTTCTCTCCATGCTCTCCCTCGCTCCCTCTCTCACACAAAAACACTCTCTATTACACACACATCTAATTCCGTTTCCCTAATACAAATACACCCTGTTCTCAGCTCATGTATTTCTCCCCAACATTGTCTGCTTTAAGCATTTCATTTTATCTTAGCCCCCCTTTAATTTTCTTACTGAAATTATTCTTTTTCATGGTTGGTCTTTCAGATTGGTGCCTTTTTTGCACCATTTACGTGGCTCCTAAATTCTGCTTCATCTCAAGCCCTAAACTCACAAAAATCTTGATTTGGGTCAAGCAAATCACAAGCCATGGAATATACCATTTTGTCTCGGTGACGGGTGAAGTTCACCTAAGTATTCACTGTAAGAAGACAGAGAATAATAATAACAAACTCTAAAGAAATGAAAGAAAGTGTATAAGAAATTTACTCACCAATAAAAGTAACAACTGGTACAGCAAAACATGTAAGATAACTTAAAAATAAAAAGCATTAACAAAACCAAAGCAAATGATGAAAAGGAGGAAATGAACAAAATTAGAATAAATTATGACCGTTATTTTTTTAGTCATAGAGAATAACAAAATTATTTATATGAAATATTTTAAAACCAGCATTTAATCATGTTCAATGAAATAAGTTAGACACAAAATAACACTTATGATCCCACTTATATGAAATATCTGGAGAAGCCAAATTTTTCATGACAAAGATGAATGGGCACCTGGGGCTGGAAAGCAAGCAAGCAAAACCGAATCCCTGACACGCCTCTGCCAGATTTTGCCTGTGGACTGTGGTTTTCTGACTCTTATGCAATGTCATAAAATGGTCATATTTCACTTTAACATCTATAATTAAATACTTATTTATAAAATGATTTGTTTCATGCTGGTCAGAGCAGGAACACTGTCTGTCGAGCTTACCATTATATCCCCAATACTATGGTGACTCTATAATTTCTCTAAATTTGGGCATTTGAGATTAAAAGGAGATTAGTATTAATAATTACATCTTGATAAAAAGGCATAAACCCGAACAAGCCTATGAAAATCTCCAGTGTAGATCACCCTACAATGCAGAGCAGAGAGACCCTCATGTAGTGCTTTCTCAGAAAACAGCTGCTGGATTGAATGAATCAATGAACAAAAGTGAGTAAATGAGTGAGTGTTCACGTAATAAAGTTGTGGCTTCTCTCACCTGGCCAAAATAAGGGATTCCCTGTTTGTAGACAGTATCCATATTCTCAAACTGAATCCTCACCATTGCTGAATCAATATTTATGTACTTGGAATCTGTTAGCTGCACACCTGCAGACAAATAAGTATTAATAGGAAAAATATCACCAAATAGTCACACAGTTATTCTATAGGTTAAAATATATATATCAAAATCTAGCCACTCCTTTTAAAGGTCTCCCTTCCTACACAGTTTTAATACCCGGGTTTTTCCGGTGTGCGTTTTGTAGAAGCGAACTGGCAGGAGAGAAAATGGTCGAACAGTCCTCATTCTCAACCAGAGTTGCTGCTCTTCAGCACCTTGCTAAGCATCTAATCTGTTCACCCTGAAGGCTTAGTCACTTGGCCATTTCTCATTATTTCTCTTTTTTAAGTCTTCTTTTAGAAAATTTGAGTTTTATAAATCACTTATCATACAGTTCAAGAGTTCAAACATACGAAAAAGAGCGGTGCATCACTACAATCAATTTTAGAACATTTTCTTCTTTCTTGTGCCCATTATTATTAGTTTCGCGTTCCCCCTCGCCCCACTGCCATAACCCAAAGAAACTAGTTCATCCAGTTATCGTCTCTCTAGGTTTACCTACCCTGGGTTTCTTATACAGAAAAACATACAAAAAACAAACCAAAAACCCCAATAATGATAGTTAAATAAAACATAGAAACCTCAGTTGAAAAGATAACCGAATAATAAAAACTAGAACAAATTGCAATGGGTCAAAAGGGAGAGCAGTGATAAGATATTAAATGTTAACATAACTATTTCTGCAGTAGCTCACTTCCCAATGCACTCTGTCTGACAGCAAGGCTATTGACATTTCTGGTCAATGGTCAGAGGTGAATAATGGAGACTTAATGCAAGTGAAGATGCTGCAAATGAATTTGGGGTTTCCCATCATCCATACCCTTCCACAAACCGGGTTTTCAGAATGTTAGCTCTAATACTCTTCTCTCTGGTCTGGGACTTTATTATTTACAGTCTCTGCATCACACAGGCTGGTGTCCTTCTCCTGTGTGAGCTTAGGTATCATCTCACTGAGATCCGTCTTGTTTTGAGACAAGCTTATAAGACCCCAGATGGTATTCTTTCTGATAGCCAGAAACCATCTGACTTCTTCACTGCACTTGGCAATAGCACCCATATCTTCAGTGACCTCTTCATGCATCTCTCACTATCCTTAAGCAATTGTGTACTGGCATTCTTTGCTCTCCATCTGGTTAAAACATATGCTTTAATCTGCTCATAAGTAGAAATTATATGCACATTATTCTAAATTGTAAAGTTAAAAGAAAAATACAGATTGCTTAACATGAGAAGGTTCAAAGATGACTAGTAAGATTTAAGTCATTTCTTAACATTTTAAATTTATACATTTATATTAATATAATTAGTAATATGTGTGTATGAATATGTTCCATTTGAATGTATTATTTAAGAAAGTTTATCATTGTAAAACTATAAATAAGAATATTTACAATTCAACATTTTTCACACATGCGACTATATTTTATTGTCCATCGAAAAAATTTTAGTTGGAGCAAGAGACTTTCAACTTTGGGATTTGAGGAACTCATGACAGTAACTATGTTAATAGTGTGTAGTTGGCCACCAGCTGGCAATTCAAACTGTACAGTGATATCCCTTTGGGTGGATAGAACAGCGTGGAGATCATTACCTGTGCCGTGTTCCGTGACAAGCGCATGTACTTCAAGGTAGCTTCTGTAGCCTTCCCGATATAACTCAAAAGTATTTGTGTTAATAAAATGAGAGCTGCAGCCAGTTGTTCCTAACTGAAAAGTTATAAAAAATAGCAAGAAAAGAAAGATTGCATATTTAAAGGCTTATAAGAAATAGAGGTTTTGGGGATGTGTAACCTCTGAGAACTTTATGAATGTTGTCTTATTCAGATTCAAATTTTATAAAATAATCCATTGTGATTCTATAAATGTCTAATTTATGTATTTACCTATAACTTCATTATAATTTTTAGCAGGTTTTAACTGTTGTAATGCTAAATTAAAAAAATCCGTATGGTGTTATAATTTTGCTAATCCACAAAATAATGAACAAGTCTATCTCTAACCACATGTATTCACAATAATATATTGATAATTTTGTTAATTCCAGTCATATTCTTATTCAGTTTTGAGGAAGAGTTTTACGATTTAGTGACTGTTTTGCAAATATTTGTATTTGTGGTTCCTAAGCTTTGAATATTTGTAGAATTAGAATTTACACAGGGCTAAAGGCCCTGACTTTAGCATAAAAAAACCCAAATTTGAATCTTGTCCTTATTATTACTTTGTGAAAAAGGGTATATTAATAAAGACTTCATTATTAATAAATAATAGGTTATTAGTAGTAAATAAGATAATGACTAGAAAGTGTTTAGATTAGTGCTTAGTTCCTACACATTAAATAAGTAGTAGATATTATTATTTTCTTTTTAATTTTTCTTAGTATCTGTTAGTCAAGTTCAAATCCTCTAGAAAGTAAAACATTTTTAAACTTTACAGTTACTAAACCAATTAAACAGATAAAAGGGACCTAGTATACCCATGGGATGGTTTCATAGATTCATAGACTACTTCCGGAGTTCCGGAAGACAGCTGTAACATCAAAAGAGCAGCAGCAGGGCCAGGAGCCAGAGCATGGGCCAGAGTGGTAGACTTGCCAGCCCTCGGAGAAAGTAAAGGCGAGGGCTTTCGGGGCAGGAGGCTGGCTTGTGTGGTGGGGTGCTTCTGAGCACTTACGGTAATTGGGGGTGCTGACCTTGGGGCTGAAGCTTGCTATAGTGGGGTGCCCCTGGACACTTGCTTCTGTGAGCTGGGTTCAACTGACACACAGTGCTTGGGCTGAATCAGCCTTCCGGTTGAGGCGTCCAATGGAGTGAAAACTCTGCTAGGAACCTTGGAAGAAGTTTGTGTCGTGTCCTGATGAACAACTCTATCCTGAGCATTTCCCACGGATACGACAACTCATTAACGTCCTTAATAAACGCTTTCACCATACATGTTGTCTGTGCGTTCTGTGTAGTCATTGCAATCGTTATTAGATCTAAAGATCAAGTACAGAATACTAATGAAGACAACGCAATTACGGTACTATTGTATTGGGTTCTCAATTTCTTTTTTTTTTTTTCATTTAAGAGACAGAAAGGGACAATTCTATCCTTTCCTGTAAGTTGCTTTTAGTTGGCATCAAATCAATGGCAGGGAGCTTGGTTTGGCGGATAAGCAGTATCACACTGTGTGTTACGTGAAGGGCAGTTGTCTATGTGAATGAGGCAGTCAGACTCTGATGTATTGTCACTGGAACCCCAGCTACAATCAGCCATGCTCTTCTGTGTCCCGTTTCTGATGGTCTTTCACCAGCCTTTGCAGCGAGTCCTTTGCAGAAATTCCTCTCTTCTGTAAGTTTGAAAAAATGGGTTTTTTTTCTTGCTGGTATTTAAGACTCTTGTTACATACATGTCCCTCTCAGAACAGCTCCTCACACTTAGGTTCAGAGAGAGTAAAATAACATAACCACACATTTAGTGAGACCAAATAGCCATAACTGTCTCACACCTCCTCAATTTAAGTTCACAAAGTTATCAAGTGAAGTGGAAGACATATGTTTCTAGTTCTTTGGTAATAGGTGTATATAGGCTTCAATCTGGAATGATATTAAATCATAAATGAATTATAAAGTGGATTTACAGCTCAGTAGTAAAATTTGCTTTTGGTCAATGAATAAAAATTAAGACTAGCATGACAGAAGATAAAAAAATTGTATGACAGGAATAGGGATGTAGAAAAATATAATTTTGTGATATAATGAGGGGAACAAGGTGAAAGAAAAGTGGATGGATGGTGAGAATTGATTAGTGCAAATTTGTTTATAATTTTAAATATCTTACCTGAGTGGTGAAATTTTCACAGAGCGAGCTGAGAGGAAATCGGCAAGAACCATACACATAAGGGGGTTCCCTGCACACGCTAAGTTGAACTTTCCCGTCCACAGGTTTGCCATAGGTATATCTAGTAGAGAAAATGACAAGAGAAAAATTACCCAGGTCCACACCATGAGTTGTTTTTCTGGACAGTATACACTTTTTCTTTAGTGATTGAAGTCACCCAAACAACTACATTTCTATAACCAGTTATCTTAATCTTAATTTCCTGAATACATTTAAAATAATGGGAACACAGTTCAGGTGAATGCTTTACATAAAGATAGATTTTAATAAAATGGCTTAAAAAACATGCATAAGTCAAATACTTGTGCCATTAAAACAAAATGCAAACAAGACATTAATAAAAATGAGGATAATCACTGGAAGCTTAATTACTTAGAAGAATATTAATTTTTTAAAACTTTTCCTATTTTGAGAGAAAGATGGGGCTTTCTACTCCGGTACAATGCTACTGTCTCAGAAACCCACAGGGACACTTGTTTTCTTTCCTCTGGGGTCGCTGTGAGTTGGCATTGACCCCAAGGCAGGGGATTTGTGTTTGTTGGCTTGTTTATAGCAAACACATAGGAGCCCTGGTGGTGCTGCTGGGTGGGTGCTGGGCTGCTAATGTCAAGTGTTGGGGTTCACCCCCACCAGTAGCGCCCATAAAGATTTATAGCCTATCTGTTCCCATGAAGATTTCATGGCTACGATATTAAACAATGCTAAGCAATGATGTGTTGGGATTCAGTGGCTAAGAGCTGGACTGTTAATTGAATAGTCAGCACGTTGAGTTCATCAGCTGCTTTGTTGGCGAGAGAGGTGGCCACCTGCTTCCATAAAGTTTCCTTCTTAGAAGCGCTTTGGGGCTGTTCTACTCTGTTCCTCCAATGACATCGAATTGGCTTGAGAGCAACTGGGTTTTTGTTTATCTATCTATCTATCTATCTATCTATCTATCTATCTATC
>NW_022103938.1:1181049-1198522 GCF_000313985.2 Echinops telfairi
TCTATCTCTCTAGTCTTGTTATATAAATTGAAGGCTAGTCGTCAATCATTTTAAACTGTCTATCTCCTATCTATCTATCTATCTATCTATCTATCTATCTATCTATCTATCTATCTATCCATCCATCTATCTATCTATCATCTATCTAGTCTTGTTATATAAATTGAAGGCCAGTTGTTAATCATTTTAAACTGTCTGGAATATTCACACTGCAGTGCAGTCACTCAACTTCACGTGTTAAACAGCTTAACTGAAAATGGCTTAAACTTACAATGCACAGACATTGACTTTGAATTCAGAATCCAGAACTAAGACATTTTCTGGTGCACCCACGGTGATTTGAAATTTGGGTAACACTGTTAATAAAAAAAAAAAAGAAAGAAAATTTTACTAGTTTAAATGTACTTCGCATAAAACAATGATTTTTCCTTTAGCAAACTATGTGCCTTTGCTCCCAATTGCTGTAGGAACCGTCTTGAGAAAGTGTTTCTCAGTAACAGCTGTGGAATGGGAATAATGGTGACACAGTATGCTTTTTAAAGAGTATTTTCAGAAATCATATAAATGGAGCACCTCCTCACGTAAAGCATGCGAAGTCATTCTTTTGATAAAACGTTTTCAGGCATAAGTAGCATAGAGAGTTAACACCTCAGACACAGCCATAGTAATAGGATTTCAAGTGTCCTAAAAATATATAGGCAGAGAGATACTAGATGCATAAAGAATTGCGTGAGAACGTGTTGAAGTAGGAGATAACAGTTAGACTGGTGGGGAATGTTGGGGGAAAATACCAGCTGAAGGGAAAAGAGACCAGGAAGAGATCAACAATTAGAGATTGTGCCCTTACAAAACTTGATTTTTTCTTATTACTAATAGATAATATCCTTAGAGCAGTTTACTGGAGCTTCAATTTCTCAACTTCCCCAAATACAAGATTTACTTTGAGAGGCACAGAATGGGGTTTTCGCGTTCAGAAGTTGGAAGAGAAGTCACCCGTCAGAGAGCCTCCAGGACTGGCTCTCTGGTCCTGCTTTCCTCCCCTGCCCACTGAAAACCAGGAGGGAAGAGGAAATTCCACTGGGGTAGCAAGGGTTTCTGGGATATATAGTCCCAAGCTGTTTCAGGGAGTCTGTGCCCGTATCCTACCAAGTAGCTGTGACTTACCATACTCTTCCACAGAGAAGGATTGGTACGTTTTCCCTCCAGATGGCGTCTCCACAGAGATGGAATACCAGCCAAGGATTGGCTCCGCGGTCAGCTCAAAGGAGAGCTGCACTACACCCAGGAAAGACTCCTCGTGGTTCCACTGTTGTATCCTATTGCCATGTGGATCCTGAGAATGAAGAAAGTGGATTTTCCCCCCTATATCTGAAAATTTCAGCCAGGATTTTCCCAGTTGTTGGGATTCTAACCTCCTGATTCAAAGCATGTCTATGTCCTCTAAGCCCCCCCTGCGAAGTAGATTTTTCTCCCCTCTGGGTCCTCAGAGCTACATATTGTGCTTAGTATATCTCAGGGCAGTGTTTTCCCCCTACATGTGTATTTTCTGTGCTACTCTCTCATATCTTAAAGGTGAGTCATATGCATTAAATAGTAATAATGTATTTATATACAACCAATAAGTAAATAGAATGTTAAATCGAATAAAATCATACTTGTCCAATTGTTAGTATTATTAACCGTTTGCTAACAGATACCTATCGTGTCAATCATATGGGAGAAAGCACCAACAACGATAATTTCTATCCTCTTGAGGACAGCTAGCGGAAATAAATCACATTGTGACAGTTTAAATAGAATGCATTTTATTTTGAATCCTCTGCAAAATGCATTCTGATTTTGAGGTTAAAGAGACAGGGAGAGGGACAGGGTGAGCAAGAGGGCGAGGGCGAGGGAGAGATGGATAGATTGATGGATGGATAGATAGGTAAGCAATACTACATTACTAGTTACTGTACCTCAAGGGTGATCACTGGATACTGAAAGAAAAATAAAAGTAATGTAAATCTATGATCTCCAGATTTTTCCTGAATCAGGAGGTTAATTATGAATTTATTACTCAAAACACAAACAGAAAGATAATGTAAGACAATTTAAATAAATGCTGATTCTGACCAGAAGTCTGAATATCAGTTGCTTATATTGAAACATTTTGGCTTAGTTTTGAAAAACGTTCATTGACTTCTCATCCTTTCCCATCACATAGTTTGTCCTCTCAGTAAGCAAATCTCAATGGGGTCCCTGAAACACTTCTTGTTCAGCCCCATTTCAGGGACTTTGCCCAAATTGTTTCCCTCCCACCCAAAGGCCTTCCTTTTATCTTCCACTTACTTTTGCCTGCCATTCTCAAGGTTTTTAAGAAACTCATTTCAACCCTCTCCTTTCTGATCGATGAATTTTATTGCACTCCTTTAGCAGGTACGGTCTGGACTACTCAATCACGGAAGGCATCTTTAGTACCTCCCCCATGTGCTGCTTCTGTTTTCCTCTTCCCAACAGAGTTGTAAGTATACTGAAGTTAGGGTTTAAATATCACATGGGTTCCATCACCGTAACCAGTGCACACAGGCAAGCTCTCAAAGAACATATTAATGTAAACTTTGATTTAAAGTTGCCCTAAAAATAGTCACTACTTATTGAAAGACACCACCGTGGAAAGAGCAGTCAAGGAAGCAAATGATGTATTGTATTGGGCAAATCTGCTGCACAAGACCTCTTTAAAATGTTGAAGAGCAAGGATGTCAGTTTGAAGACTCTGGTGCACCTGACCTAAGCGATGGCATTTCCAACCGTCTCAACCATATGTGAAAGCTAGCCAATGAATAAAGAAGACCAAAGAATAATCACTGCATTTGAGTTATGGTGTTGGTGAAACCTGGAAAGTGACATGGATTACCAGAAGAACAAACAAATCTGTCTTGGGGGAAATACAACGGAATGTTCCAATGGAATGTTCCTTAGGAGCACAGATGGCAAGATTTTGTCTCATGTACTTTAGACATGCTATCAGGGGAGAACAGTCCTTGGAAAAGGACATCATGCTTAGTAAAGAAAAGGGTTTGTGAGACACAGGAAGACTCTTGCCAAGATGGACTGACAATGTCTTTAACAATGGGAACAATTGTGAGGATGGAGCAGGATTAATTAGGCAGTAATTGTTTCATTCATCACGTCACTGAGTTGGATCTGACTGACAGCTCTTGTCCAAGTATAATGAAAGGTAACTGATTAAAAATAGAAATTTCAACACCAAACCCTTCAGATCCATGAAAATTGAAGATTGAAGTATGAAGTAATCAGAACGGTACATTTGAAAAACTAGGTAAGTCTAGATTGATTGCTGGTGGAAGAAACCTAATGTTTTCTCAGAAAACTTCTCATTCACAGGTAAGCCTGGGCTGCAAGGCAGTACGATGAGAACTATTCAGCTCAAGCATCATGTGAACTACCAGCTACAATTTTTAAAATGGCAACCTGGCTTCCTCTCCCTATTCCCTAAGCTTCTACACACTCCCTCCTATTAATTGAATTATTCATTCACTGGTAAAATTCATACAAACAGAGATGGGATCAGGATTAATAACCTCTGTTCAGAAGTCTTAGAACTGAAGAACGTAAGAACTGAACTGCAGTTTCTGTTATTCTAAAGTTAAGATACTATATTTCACAAAATCTCAAGCTGTAAGAGAAGTAGGGATCCTCAGGCTAGCTTTGCTCCAAAAGAAAGAATGAGGAAGAGTGGGTTTGCTTTTCATTACTTGGGGCTACCTGTAGCTACATCTTGCATATCCAGTCAGCAAACAAGAAACCCACCTCTTTATTTTCCCTTTCTGTAATTTGGCTTATATTAACTCTCCATGATTACATAGAGATCGTTTCAGATCTTAGGATGAGTTAAAGAAAGTATTTAAAACTTTTTGAGGAGCCCTCTGAGTGAAACTGTTTTGAAAAAAGAGCACCTTTCATCTGCTATAAAGCACTGACTGAAGGCAGCATGAAGATAGCATTAGCAAAGAAATTAAACAATGAAAGAAAAGGTATAATGAAATAAAGGAAAGATGTAAGATGTGGGCAGATGACATTTATATCTTGGCCCATTTAAGTGTGAGCTATGTCACAGTCAAATAGAATCCCCAGCTTTCCTAGAAGGCCACACAATGACTTTTAAGGTTTGGGGTTGTTATACCGAAATAGCTGCTGACTTTCAATATGTGTCCTTAAAATTGCAACTATGTAATCTAGCTGCCACCATTTTCAAAAGCAATACCTCTTTGATCATAAACAGACATAGTTTTCTGTGCCATAAAAATGCCTTGGTGCAAAAAGCCTGTGACATGAACATGAGGTGTTGAAGGGAACAGGCAGCAGACACCAAAGAACAAAAACTATCATTGTGTGACCACCTTCCGCACATAAACACTGAAGACAAATGTGTGTATAAGTAAGTGTGGTGAAGAAGGCTGATGGTGCCTGGCTATCGAGACCTATAGTGTCTGGGGACCTAAAGCCTTGAAAGTTAACAAGTGGACATCTAGCCCAGAAGCAACAAAGCCCACATGGAAGCAGCACACCAACATGTGTGATCATGAAGGGCTGAACGGGCCAGGCTTCAAACACCAAAGGTGTGTGTGTGGGGGGAATCATATCATCATGAATGAGGGTGGCACGTGATCAGGACCCAATACCCATCTGTAGACAACTGGACACACCTTGCAGAGGGGTAGTGGGGAGGAGATGAGTCACTTAGGGTTCAGTATAGCAATAATGAAACCCATATCCTTCCTCTAGTTCTTAAACGCTTCCTCTCCCCAGCTACCATGACCCCAATTCTACCTTGAAAACCTGATTAGACCAGAGAATGCACAGCGGTACAGATGGGAACTGGAAACACGGGGAATCTAGGACAGATGAACCCCTCAGTACCAGAGGTGACAGTGGCGATACCAGGATGGAAGAGGGGGTTAGAAAGGGGGAATCGATCACAAGGATCTACATATAACCTCTTCTCTTGGGGATGGTCAACAGAAGGGTGGGTGAAGGGAGACGCCGGGCTGTGTAAGATAAGATATAATAATAATTTATAAATTATTAAGGGTTCATGAGGGAGGGGGGAGTGGGGAGGGAAGGGGAGGAGAAAAAAGGAAAATGAGCTAATTCCAGGAACCCAAGAGGACAGCGAATTTTGAGAATGATGAGGGCAACAAATGTATAAGTGTGCTTTACACAATTGATTTATGGTTATGTATTGTGATGAATTGTATGATCCCCAATAAAATGATTAAAAAATAAATTTAAAAAATGCTATGGTGCAAATGATCATCTTAAGTATATTTCATATTTGAAGGAACACTATGCAAAGCAGGGAATTATGAAGTGTGTCTGTTCTTGCCATAGTCTTGGTAATTTCCATCGAACAACCTTCCCTTAATGTGTTTGGGTAAGATTTGACAGATGCTGATACATTATGGGATTGAATTGTGAATGATTGTAACCAAAGTCCATTGTAACTGTAAAACCTTGGAACTCTAATCTAGGGATTAGTCAATGTTGTTATCCTGTTTGGTATAAAATGAGCCCTCTCAGAAGCAGGAAAGGGTGTGTGGGTGGGGTCTCACTACCAATGAAAAAGGAGAGCTAAGGATGAAGCCCATCATTTGGCCCTTGAGATCCCTATGTGCTGAAACAACTAGATCCACGAAATAGAAAGCTCTACCCTTAGAGGCGTGGTACAGGAGCAGCATCAGCAGGGCCAGAACAGGATACAGTGGTGGGCTTCTAGGTCCACAGAGCAAGGCAAGCTGAGTGCCTTCAGGTAGCAAGGATCACCTGCAGACTAAGGTGCTCCCAGGCACTGAAGTGGGGGCACTTGGTTTTGGACCCATAGACCTAGAACCCACCGCTTATCTGTCAGTTTGTCCTACTGTGGTGGCGTGTGTTGCTGTGATGCCTCTTCCATAGGGAGATGGTTGGGATTATCTGCTGCTGTAAAGGGTTACAGCCTTGGAAACTTCTCTATTACAGCTATGAGTTAGAATCAACGACATTCGTTGAACCCAACCAATGGCTTTGTGAAGTAAAATGCTCATTTTATCCATCATTAATCTTGTGCATATGCAAAAGAGGCCATCGCTAGAACTGGTAATGAGACAATTGTATCCGGCTTTATTGACAGGAAAGAAAAAGAAACAGAGCAAAAACTCATTAGGAAATTGTGTTAACATTGCAGACTCTTCAGTTTTCAAGAAGCTTTGCACTTCCCTGCGGTCCTACCAACCAAGGATGATTGCCAAAGGGTTACCGCAGACGTGCTTGCTGCTTTGACTAAATAGAAGAGATTCAGTCTCAGGAATAATAGCGGTCCCAACCTCAAAGCAAGTACAGGAAGCTCATGTTATCTTAAGTAGTAGTTTCAGACAGGTTAATCAAAGGATCTTTGGAACTAAAGTTTGATTCATCCTTGAATTTGAAATTAAGCATCAATCCAACAAATGTAGTAGAGGGAAAAAAAGGTGGCAAAAGGAGAGGGATTAGAAATGCTGCTGCTGTCGATGAGTAAGGATAGAAGAGAGGTAAGACTACAGCCTGTCAAATACAGAGAACCTGTGAGACCTAAAAAACAAAGGCAGTTCAGTTCCAGCTCCCATAAGTGTCCCTGTAATTACCATCCTAGCCTTCATTTAAGGGGTCCCTGGGTGGCACAAAGGTAAAGTGCTGAACTATTAACCAAAAGGTCGGTGGTTCAAACTCACCCTTAGGCACCTTGGAAGACAGGCTTGACAATCTGCTGCATAAAGTCACAGCCTGGGAACTGCTTTGGAGCGGATCTCTTCTGCACACACGAGGGCCGACATGATGCTTTCATTCCTTCGCTCCTTCTATGTCATTAAGAGCCTATTGTGTCCCGGGGTTATTCTTTTAAATGCTGAGCATACATAGAGTAATGCATTTTTCTTATATATTTCTAAAGCCACTTTTAGTACGTTCATTGATATACTTCTATTCTAATATTATCATATTGGAAATACAAGATTATCTTCTCTATCTAGCCTTTACATTGCCTAGTAAAGTGCTTTCTAGGTAGTGTGGGTTGAAAAATTCCAGATCCTAATATAATTTGGAGTACGTGTTTAATTTTGTTGACCACATAGCGAGAGGGAGGAAAGGAAAGCCATTGGTTTAGACAAGGAGCTCTATGGGCTAGACAGGCCAGTAGGCTCACAGAACCAGTCATTTGGACTGATCTGCCTCATTGTCACTGATTCTAAGACACAGGAAATGCATCAGTATTTAAATATACTCACATATGATCAGTTGCAACTTACCATTTGCTCAACGGGCTTCAAAAGGTTACTCAGAGACACAATTCGAAACCTCACTGGAGAAGGAAATACAGACGATATAAGGAGTGTCGCTTTGATGTCACCACAGCCTTCATTCGGAACAGACTACCTTCCATGACTCAGAAAGGGGTAGGAGATTGTGATCTTTGATGAATAACTAAATAAATATATTTTAACAGACTTGATCTTTTATTTATTTATTTTTCAGATGTCATCTTTTAGAGAAGTGTTAAGTTTATAGAAAAATTATGTAGGAAGTACAGAGTTGTCCTATTAACAGCACACACACACACACACACACACACACGTGCGTATACACACACACACACACCCATGTATGTATACACACACACAGAGTTCCTCCTCTATTAACATCTTCTATCCCTGTGGTCATCTGTGATAACTGGCTAACCAATATGGATACATTTGCTTCACATTATGTTATGCTTCACATTAGAGTTCATTCATTGTGCTGCTCAGTCTTCCGGGGTTTGACAAGCATACAAGGTCACGTGTTCACCATTTCAGTATCAAACACAATAGTTTCAATGTCTTAAAAATGCCCATTGCATCATATAGTCATCCCTCTTCTTCTACCCTCACCCCTGACAACCACGGATCTTTCCATTGACTGTAGAGTTTTGCTGTAACTGAACTATCATATAGCAGGAATCATACACTAGCTTTTTCAGACCGGCTTCCTTTAAGCAGTGATCTTTCATCTAAGGTTCCTCCATGCCTTTTTATAGTGTGGTAACCCTTTTACTTTTATCACTCCATTCTATGGATGTACCATCATTTGCTTATCTATTCACCAATTGAGGACATCTTGGTTGTTTCCAAGTCCTGATCATTATGAAGAGAGTTGCTATAAACATTCCAGTGCAGGTCTTTATGTGGTGTAAGCATATATTTCATCTCATCGGGGCCAATAGTTAGGAGTATGATTGATGATAATATGTTAATCCTGCATTTAGATTGGCAAGGAACTATCAGATTGCATTCAAAGTCGCTGTGCCAAGTTTGTATTCCCACCAGCAGAGTTTCTGTTGCTCCACATTCTTGGCAGCACGTGGTATGGCGGTTTGTGATATACCAGATATTGGGGTTAGCGTGTTGAACATGCTAAAAATCCTCCTGTTTTTCTTGTAGATCCAGCTCCTTTTTCTCCTTCTCCTCATATGCATAATCATTAAACTCACTTGTCACATTATTACTTAATCAAAAAGGGCAAAGTACAGAGGAGGCATGCCAGATAATTGAATTCTTAATACACTTACTCATAGAAATGTGTGTCCGTACTTAATTTAGCATACACTTTTCCTGTATAGTATCTCTTATCAACCAGCTCCCTTTATCCCTTGAATCTATGATGTAAGCCTACAATTTCATCTGTTTTCTCCCACACCTATTTTCTATCCATCTATCTGCTATTCTCAAGTCAATTCTCAGCTTGATTCCTCTTATCTAACCCTTGACATAGATCCATCAATAAACCTAATTTTTTGAGAATAATTTTCTTTTGCTGCTATTTTTCTCAAGAGCACTGTCTCCATATCTCTTTCCTCATGTCCTCTGGGTTTCTACAGTGGCTTCCTCCCTTCCACTACAGGACTTTCAAGTAGCCAAGCAACTTCGCTCCAAATTCACATCTCCGAATAAACATTTTATTCTTGTACTTTAAGTCAAAAGGCATACATTATTATATTTGAGCCATTTGTTATTTAAAACCCCTTTTTATTATTGCTGTTGTCATCTGACCAATTTTGGGCCCTTGCCCTACTTGCATTATATACGGATGTTCACTAGGCTAGCAGCCTCCCTTTCCATCAACTAAGCGATCTTGGTCGATTTTGACATATGAATGTTTCATGCAATAAAATATTTTAGCTTTCTTTTTTAGAAGAAGTGAACCTTGTCAAAAACAAATGTCTATTTTTATGCCAGAGCTATTGAATATTGGAGAGAGTGAAAAAACCTCACCAATTAATATAACTCTTATTTGTTATCTCTTGTATAAAATTAATTCTCAGGTTCATTTACAGTTCAGTTTTTTAAATTTTATTGTTATAGGCTAGTAGTCCTCTCTTGGTTCAATTAATTTATCTACACATCTGTTTTTTAAGTCTTTGTTGATTATGTGTGTGCGTATACATACAAGCTCATCCCTGAAGACGGACATCATGCTTGTGATAAACACGAGCTACCTGCTTGGTAAATGGAGAAGTGATAAAGTGGACGACCCTCGATAAGATTACTGACACAATGGCTGCAATAATGGGCTCACACATAAGACAGCTGTGTGGTGAGGATGGCACAGGACCTGGCAGTGTTTTGCGCTCTCTCTCTCTATTTATATATATATATATAGAATGTGTATAAGGCAAGATATAGTGCTAAAGAAACTCCAATATTTTCCACTAAAAAGAGGGAAAGGCTGCATAGAGCCCTTGCAAGACCAGGAAAAACAAGATAATCCTCTTGAGTTCCAGTTCTCAAAGGTATCATTTGTAAATGTATGATAGGAAATCAAAAAGTATTGCTACAAGACCACAGAACCCTTTATGAAACTAAAATATCAAAAGACTCGCCTCATTATGATTGGTTCTCATTATGATTGGTTCAGTCTTCCTTAAAGACTGATGGGAGATCAGCTCCTGGAGCTAGCTGATCATCTTGCAACACTTTGGGCCATCATCAAGCAGGGAGCTTGCTGAGGCCAAGCTGTTTGGTCACTTAAAGTGGAAAACGCTGATGCACGTGAGATCCCAGCGTCCGTGCCCACTGATTGCATCCAGGATCACTTTACTGTCTTTTCCGCCAGTTCTGGACTTCAGGCAGAAGTGCTATTTGTCACAGTTGCTGGGTTTCCATCTCTTGGCCCATCTTTGGGGTCTTTCTGACTTTCAGAAAATGCTTGATTCATCTAAAAGTGTTATTTTATATGTGGCAGCATTCCCATGAATTTGTTGCAAAGCTTCAATGATTTGGGAAGATGTTCACTTGAGTTTTGTCAACAATTTTGCATTAGACCCAACCTCAAAATTGTGTTCTTCCAAGGTACAAAACAGTATGTTGAAGGCACCCTAACATGAAAGATTGAGATTACCTTGTTTGTAAGCATCCATTTATAGCAGAGACATATTTAAATGAATGATTTCTGTAATAAACCTGTGAATATATTAACTGGATCATAGTATCAATACTTTTGGACTTACCTTGTGTGTTTTTATGTGGATGTGTAGATGGATATAATTATATATCTGTATGGATAGAAAATGGTGAAAATAAAAGAAATACATAGTCTTGGGTTATTAAGGAACTGTCTTGGTCTGAGTAAGAAATGGGATTTCATCAAATTGCATGGTTTTCATATGATATGTGAGGGAAGAAAATCAGTTTGACCTTTGCCTTTCATTACTGAAAGATAACTTTGGGAATTTCCCAAGTAATGTAGGTGCTTTTGGTTAAAAAAGCAAACAAACAAACAAACCCATTCACATTTGAAGATTTGAGCAAATGAGTGGAGTTTGGCCAAGCTAAAAAGACAACTGGTCAGTTGATATCGGATAAGGGACAGGGACACAATTTCATACATCACAAATATTCCATGAGGCCCCAATCATGACTATTACCACGAGGCCCAATCAAGATCCTCAACATGGAAATTCCCGGAGGTGCCTGGTTGTTGACACATTTCATTACTACCTGAAGAATTATTCACTTTCTTCTCTGTCTTTCCACTCTACGTTGTTCTAGCCACTACATAGCAGCTAATTGCATAAATGCTTTTACGTCAGTCTTCCTAAGCAGTTCCCTGCTTATGTGCTTTTTGTTGTTTATTGAATTATGTATTGATACACTATAGTAGATTACCACATGGCAAATGTGTCCAATTAAAGATCACTGCTTGGTTATTTCAACCACATTAAATATGAACGCTCTACTAGGCATTTTACTACCACATCATCCACTGTTGATATGAAGGGAAGTTTATTCCTGGCACTGGGAAGAAATATCTTTTGTAATATCAAATAGTACAGATAGTACTAGTAAATGTTATTGTAAATAGTATGACTAATATAGACACGATATTCTTTTCTTGACAATGGGAGTACTATTGTTTTCCCCATGCAAACAGGTAAATTCAAATAATTTCCCCTTCCCAATTCCAGGACATTTAAGAGATTTGTGTTTGTATTTTAAAACTACTTTCATATTTTTGTTGTTTCTTTTTCCTTGTAGAGCTATAAAGATTTTACCTGTGAATGTTCGTCTTCAAGAAAGAAAGGAAATTTTAATTTTAAAATTTGAATAAAGTAGCTGATTGTCAAAAATGTTGTGTTCTAAAGGGCACTTTAATCAAGTACAATGAAACTATGTAACCGAGGACCCAAATAGTAAATGTGACTGTTGTGTTGGAGGGACTTCTTGCAATCTGGAATCATACTAGGTCAAACTAAATTTATTAAGGAATTGCTGTAATCACTGCTTGTAAGATAGCAAGGGAATAATTTGACTCTCCTATTCTGGTTTCAGATCTTTGAGTTAAATTTTATTGTTTTCTTTATCTTTTATCTTGGACAAGTTTGGCCAGGGGTGATGACAATGTTCACTCAAGAAGACCTAGTCAAACAAGTTTCCAGTTTCCCACAATGCAGATAACTCTAGTCAAATCTGACCTTCACAAATTCATCCATTGCAAATGTAAGAGACTTCTGTGTATGACAAAAGCCATATATATATATATGAATTTGGAATATATAAAGTTAAAATCAAAATATATATGAATCTGGAATATACAAAAGGGGAGAGATGAATGTATGCATTTAAAATGTAGATGGTGGTCACATAGGGAAATATAGCCATCTAAATGAGTTGTAAAGTTTTATCCTGAAGCATAGTTCACACCTATAACTGAATATATATGGAACATGTACCTGGATAAACTATGCATATCACAACATTATACTCCAGACACAAATGGCCAATGTCTTTGAAAAACGGAATACTCCTTAATTGTGTCAGACTGAATAGGCATCTTTCATGCAATGTTATAGCCTTTTCTTTGCCCTTACGGGAAAGTGTGTGAAAACGATGTAAAGAAGCTCATTCCGATGAAGTGTGTGTGTTCCTGTGTTGTCTGAAGCTGTATTATCCATAGCAACATCTGCCTTCCCAGCCTTCTTAGCAAGAATCCTAACAGCCTTCCATTTTCCCCTCAGCTCTGTGTATTTGTTGGAATATGCCTTCTAAGGAAAGAGAGCTTATTACATACACCTGGAATTTGTTTTATAATTTAACTCTTGACATTGACAGTTTTTAATCCTATCCAAAAAAACCCTACCACCAACAAAGCAAAAACCAACAGCCATCGAACCAATGGGGATTGATAGCAAGCCTGGCAGGCAGGGTAGAACTGCCCCTGTGGGTTTCTGCATCCGGAACTCTTACCCAGAGTAGAAAGCCCAGTGTTTCTCCCACGGGATGGCTGGTGAGGATGTTTTAAATCATGGCAGACGCCCTCCAAAGCTATAGTGCCTCCTTGTAGATATATCATTCCATGGAAAAGCCTCTTCCGCTCCCACACCCAGCCTTCTCCTTTCATTCATCGCAGCTTCTCTTCTTCTTCTTCGTTTTCCTCTCTGCGTAGATTCACTTCTCACTTTGAGGGATGCATGTGGAATTAATTCTGCTCCTGTGCTTTCTCTGGTCTCATTCATCTCCTCAGAAAAGTCTACGTGGTGGTGTTTTTGTTTCCACTGTAGTAACTGATGATCATAGTAAGTGATTCATTTATTCCCACACGAGGAGAGGAGATGAGCATTTCCAGTCTAACTCAATGTCACGGTGCTATTTCTGTCACAGGCATTCTCCAGTCACCAGGAGGAGCTCTTACTAAGATCTTGGCGCTCTTTGTTGCTGTTTCACCGCGAATTCAACTATAAACACACACGTCTGCAGAAGCCAGCCACCTAGGTATCTCTAAACCTGAATTTTAATAAATCACCTAGTGGGGAAATCTTTTAAAATAGTTTCCAAGGTCTCCTACTTCATTAACACACTGACCCTGAATCTCTAGTCTAGGGACTGTTGTTGCTGCAAGATGACATCAAGGACATTTTTACTCCTAGCGACCTTAGGGAAAGCCGCAAAACCCAGCGTGGCCCTGCGGCATCCTCACCATTCCTGTTCTGTTTCAGCCCATGATCTCAGCCACGCTGTCCAGCCGTCTCGTGGAAGGTCTTCTCTTTGTCACTGCCCTTCCACTTTACCAAAGCTTGAAGCCCTTTTCACAGGACTGGTCTCTCCTGATGACAAGTCCAAAGCCCATGAGCGGGAGCCTCCCCAACTCCGCTGGCTTGGCTCTGTTTCTTCCAAGACGGATCTTTTTGTTCTGTTGACCGAAGACTATGGTACCCCCTTTAAATTTATAAAAATTAAAAGAAGTTGACAGAGAAAAAACTCTTCATTTTCTATTTTTTCATCTGCTGTACTTCTACTGGATATCCATCATTTATATGCTTTTTTAACTCAGATTGGCTGAAGGAAATGTAATTGGGGTACACTTACCTTTCTGTTCAGTTCTGTAGACTTGCTTATCTGTCTGCACAATGATCACAGTTTCATTGGATTTGATGGCCACAGATCTTGTCTCTTGCAGGTTGAGAGTAGCTCCTTTAGCAGAGAAAGTAATGAAAGCCAGCGGGTCAGATTTGGCTTTAGGAACCTATGGAGCAAATAAAAAACTGTTAGAGATTAGTGTTTCATCAAGAAATCCCTGCCATTAACCGTGTGTTGGCATTACAAAAGGCTTCAACCCATAACTTATCACACTTATTTCTTGAACAGGCATCTTTATTCATTTCCCTTGCTTCTCTGACTGTTAATTACCCCTTTGAACTCTCTCACTTTTCGTATACCTCTCCTTCTCTGAAAAGCTATTTTTCTCTTAATATACCTTGTTCCCTTCAACAAATTTCTGCCCTCGAATCAAATCTTGTCAACATGGTTCTGACCACTTAAGACTATAACTTACATTACTTCAAAGGAGGAGTGTCTTATCCTTTTAAACATTAAAAGACGTTTATAGATACCATAAAGTAGTCTGATGCCTGTCACTTGAAAATCAAAGACCTGAAACTTTCTCTTACATATAAAGCAGAATGAATGGCTTCACCTCAAAGCTGATGCATTTGAAGAAATTCTCTCCTGTGACATGTTCTTCAGCTATTATGGTCTGTTCCTCACCATAGCTCATGGAGACAATCAAAACAGCAGTTTCAGTAAGATTAAAAAGATGGGCACAGATTTTATCCAAAGAACCCTCTTGTAGAACAGATGGAACCAGAAGAACATACTGCCTACAAAAATTCAACAAGAATAATAAAGAAGGAGGCATCAAAGACATACTTAGTTAAATAGAAATGAAACATTTTGCTACTGGAAGGACTTTGGGGTCTTAAGTCTAAATCTGAGGACATGCTATATGTACAACAGAAAAAGGCTGGTCTCTAAAGTGAATTTGTAGATGCAGCAAGGAGGAAAATCTTAATTACAAAGCTAGACTTCATTGAATCATTATAAAGGTTAGCGCTACCCATCTCCTCACACAAAGCTTTTGCCCCAGGGTTGATGCTGCACATTCTATGTTATAGCTGTCGACCATTTTTATAGTGTCCGTCTCCATCAGACGCCTCCTTCTCAGTACAAATACAACAGTATTATACCTGCTCACCAGCATTCTGAACAGCTCCTGGGAAGAGATGCGGGCTGACACTCTAATTTAGAATTTACTGTAAAAATTGTTTTGGAGCAGATTGTGAAATGGTAATGTTTTGTCGAATTAAATCATCCCAAGGGAAAGATAGTGAAATTAGAATTTTTACCTCCACATTTAACAATAAAATTCTACATAATCACTTACACTTGAGAAAGAGATGGATGGAAGAGCAAAACACCCAGAAGTATCCTTATCCACATCGTGATCCAAATAGATGAAGACGAACCCAACACACAGAGCCACTGGATCCTACATGCAGGTCGGGGTGTTGAGACCAAAATCATTCTCACTGACTAAAAATGCCAACTGTGAAGCTATATATTCATGCAGCAACTTTCATCAGAATGTCTTGAGTCATTCTTCAAGAACAGCACATGTAACCTAACTGGATACATTCTCTGAATTTTAGTCACCTCCCCATACCAGTCAGTACCCACGTGTGTCACTTGTCTTTAGGTGTGTCGTTGAATAGCATCATCTCATTTGTTTAAGATCTTGCATCAGCACCTACCAGACTTAAAACACTTGCAAGTGAGTCTTTCCAAGCACAAGTTCAATCTTATTTCAATAACGACAAATAACTTTGTGTCTCTTTACACTATTGTTTCAAGGTGAAGAGCTAACACTGTGTTGAAAACTCAGTTCCCATTCCTGGTTGGTAACCGTGCAGTATACTTTTCATGTTGGAAGCAATTTAAAAATAATGCTAGAATAAAAGACCTTGGGAGCTCAGATTGCTTTTTTAAAAAATCATATATTATCCTGTGCTTTTTTTCTTTAGTGGTCCATGTTGTGTTCCCCATACAACATATAACTGCAGGCCATGCATGTGCCTGACAACACTCTAAATGAAGTGAAAAGAACCCAGATCTCAAACACTTAATAGAATACTAAAGACAGGAAACGAAGAGATAATAGTTAATATTATTTACCATCTGTTGCTCCAAAGGCTTCACAAATTGGTTTATAACTAGGAGCAAGGTACATAATAAAATAGCTTTAGTTACTAATCTATTAGCAAGAGAAACAGCCATTTTAAAGATAGTCTTAGATCAGCAATTCTCAACCTGTGAGTCCTGACCCCTTTGGGGGTCGAACGACCCTTTCACAGGGGTCACCTAAGACTATCAGAAGACACATATTTCTGATGGCCTTGGGAACCGAGACACCGCTCCTCTATCTGTCTGCAGGTGGGTCCACCCACATGCAGATATGCCCACATACGAGTACCCGGCGTGAAGACTGTTACCCATGCTTCAAGACAAAATTTCATTTATTTGTCATTAAAAATAAATATTTCATAATATATAATTACATATTGTTTTTGTGATTAATCACTATGCTTTAATGATGTTCAATTTGTAACAATGAAAATACATCCTGCATATCAGCTATTTACATGATGATTCATAACAGTAGCAAAATGACAGTTATAAAGTAGCAATGAAAATAATTTTATGGTGTGGGGGGGTTGCCACAACATGAGGAGCTGTATTAAAGGGTCGCAGCATTAGGAAGTTTGAGACTCACTGCCTTAGATGGTTACCTAGAAATGAAGACAGGTAGGCCCAGGCTAGAACCCATTGCTCTTAAGGGAAAAAAATGTAATAAATTGTTCTTTAGCCATTTTTCCTTACTTTTTTGTGTTGCTCATTACTTTACAAAAATTTTACTCTTTTGTATTCTGTGGGTAGAACTCAGGTAAATGGTGCACCATTTTACCCAAGAAACTTAAGAAGTCTTAATTTAGAAACAAACAAATAAAAAAAATGCCAAACCACAAAACCTCTCTAACCTTCACAATTAAGGAAGGTTAGTGAGATGAATCTGAATAGATATAGGTTAACCTGATCAAGCCTTAGTGGTCATGAAATAAATATATATGGTGGCTGGGGAGGTTATTGAAGGTTTTACTTTATTCTGTTTTCTTATATTGGGTATTTTGGATGCGTTTCTATCCCCCAAACCTATCTAGGGTTTTGGCTGAATAAAAATCTCTTGGATGACAATCTCACATTCATTGTGATTTCCTCATGCCTTACAAAGGACTCTGATATTGGCCACAATCTCTAACACTGCCCTTTCCCTGAAAACAGCAAGGAATCCATTTTTTCACTGCCAACACCCCACTCTTTTTCCTTAAAGTGTAACACATTTGAGATAGCTAAAGTTTACTGTGCCAGGTATATATTTCCTCCTTTTTCTTAATGATTCAGTTCAAATTTTCATAAATCCTCAGCTGAAATTGATTGTTGCTATTTTAAGTTCCCATCACTTATCTAGGTGGGTGTACAGACTTAGATAAGAGAAGTTGGACCAAAAAAAATATGAGAAGAAAATAAAGGGACCG
>NW_022103938.1:1202326-1221184 GCF_000313985.2 Echinops telfairi
CCCTACATTGCTCAAAAGCAGATAGGTTGGAGATGGATGTCACTTAGAGGGGCCAGATAACTCTGTGAGTCTTCTCTTCTTTACCTGTTAGTGACTGAAAGTAGACCCTATTAGTCAAGAAAGACATACTGATACTGGCCTATGACATCAGAGCCTTATTGCTCTGTTTGCTTGCCCATGGTCAGTGGTTGTTACTGAAGTGACTCTGTGACTCCCCCAAATGTAGGTGTGTATGTTCTCTCTATATTCTGATTTCAAATGGGGCACCACGAAGACAGCCTGTGCCGCTATTGGTCTCCTTGTTGACATCTTCTAATAAACTTCTCTTTATTCTGCTTCCTAGAGTTAGTAGGTTGGCATGGCTCCTTCAGTGTCGGGACCCTTACTAGGGTTAAGAATGGTTTATTTTTGTGTTATGTCGACTATTTATGTCTTTCATTTGTCTCATACCAAATAAAAGCTCCTTCTCTTTGTTTTCGTGCCTCACTTGGAATCACTCGGCCTCCTGCTTTCCCATTTACATCAAGGCGTTCATTTAAAATGTCCACTTAGAACTTGAAAACCACGGCAAGACAAATGCTTACATTTGGAGCATTTTTAAAAACTGAAACAGAGAATGTAAATCAAATACTGTTGGAATGTCCAACTCTAATAGCAATAAGAGAAAAATAATATGAAAAGTTTCAAAATCACAAGTTAATTTCTACAAATATTTAAAGTTGAAAAGAGGAGGAGGAACTTGCAGACCACCTTTCTTTTACAGGTGAATTTAATTTATGTTTACATACTTTCACAAACTGGTCTATCTGATTTGCTGGAGACTCATAAGTATTAAATATTTTGGTAATACTCTCCTGTAAATTTAATGGACTGCCTTTGAGGTCACAACATTGAATTGTCCACATGAGAATCCTCTAGATTACCAAAGTGCACCACAAATTTATAATATCTGCTTTTCATCTGGGATTCATGATTGGAGTTATGGTTTCTTTTCTTTTTTTATTAAACAATATGCTTATATAATCATTCTTTTAGTATCATTAATAATCAGCTCTTCTGATTGCAACTCTGTTACCTCTATTGAGCTGAGAATATAATTGATCATTGCTTTGAGATACTATTATCTCTAGAGTGAATTTTGTGTATTAGCTTCAAAAAGTATATAGAGAAATTAATTAAAAGAGAATGGAATTTTGCCACCAACTTCTTGAAGCACTCTCATGGGTGTGCTCCTGTAAAGATTTACAGTTTCTGCCACACTAAGTAGCAGTTCTACTCTGTCCTATAGGGTCACTATGAGTTGGAATCGATTTAATTGCAGTGATCTATGTCTGTATCTATGGTCAGCAGTTCAAAGCCGCCAGCAGCTCTGAGGGAGAATGATTGGGCTTTGTACTCGCCGTTAACAATTACAGTCTCAGAAACCCAGAGGGGTTACTATGAGTCAGCCTTGACCAAATGGCAATGAATTTAGTTTAGTTTATGTATGATGCTGTATTAGTCTAGGTACTTTAGAGAAACAAATCCATAGCAACTCATGTATAAGATAGTTTTATGTAAAGAAAACATCCCAACCCAATGCTGCCCAAACCCACAAGTCCAACATTAACCCCTTAACCCAACACCAGTCCACAAAGTCCTCCACCTCACAAAACAGAGGCAATGATGCCCACTGCAGGAGGAAAGCTGAGTCAGTGAACGAATAAGCATCTCAGCACTAGCAGGGGTCTCCACACGGCTGCTCCAGCACCCAGGGCTACATCGGGATAGGTCCATGTAGCTTCTCCTTGGGGATGTCTTGTAGGAAGTCAATCTTGCAAGCTGAAGAAGGGAACTGCTAAGGCAGCTGCATGCTAGTGCCACCATCATAAAGCAAGAGACCCGAAAACTAGAAAGGCGAGACTCACCACCCATTCATCCCTCCGCCTTTCAATTAGCCCCACATGTGATTATCGGTCAGGTTGGCACAATTAACTAACTCAGATGCCAACTGATGGTATAATATATAGGTAATTACACTTGAAAATGAAAAGAGACAATACATGCTTTCAGACTTAGAGAAATAATATATTCTTAGTTCCAAAATACATTTTGTAATATAACTTCTATTATGTTCCTTCCCACATTTTCTGCCTCGTTTTCTTTAAAGTATGGTTGCTCAGGCAAGCATTCATCATTTTTAATATTAAGAAAACACCAATGTTTTTGAAAGAACATTAACCCGTTTGCCACCCTGGACTGTAATCACTTTGCATAATATTCCATTTTAAGTAGTGTTTTGTCCTTATATAGATGCTAGAGATCCTAAGCAGAGATATGTCAGGAAGGTACTAGGAGTCACCCAACACGTGGGGACGTGTCCTGTCCTTCTTTGCATTGAAATTGTGCTTTTGACATAGTCACCAGTTAACTACATTACTCCCTGTCCTTTAGGTTCGGATCTAGTAAGACTTGGCTTTGTGTGTAGCACTTTCCCTGTGAGGTTGTCATAGAGACGTGCAAAAGTCCGGGAGCATCACAGTCAGGGTTTGGATCCAAGTTCTCTCACATATCAGACGTGTAACATCCGATTGAGTTATTCCTCACACTTCTCTTTTCCTGTCCTTAAGTGGGGACAGTAATGATAACTATCCCTTATCAGCTTGTTGTTGGGATTCTGTAAGTCCATTTAAAGTGACTTAAATCAGTGTTGGGCCTACAATGGGTCTTCAAAATAGTTCATGGGAATTTTTGTTTTAAAAAGATAGTGGAGCTTTTTTGTGAACCTTTTGAAGTCTTTTCATATAGTAAACATTGGATGAGTCCCTACAGAGATTACATCAAACACACACACACACACACACACACACACACACACACACGCACACACACACGTCCTATGACATGAAGAGCAATGGATGATGACATTGCTCGGTGACAACTCAACCCAAGGACCTGCTCTGGTCTTTCTCCAAAATAATTCTTCTGGAATTAGCAATTTAGGAAGAACTCAGAAATAGAAATAGTCCAGTCCTATATGAAGATATAGAAAAAGAAGGGAAAGGAATAGGCAGATAAGCCGAAAGATGATAAGAAAGCATTAGATGCAAGCAATAGATGTCGTAGTATAGAGACTTTAAGAACCCGTCTGTTATCTTATTTATCTTATCTTATTTATCACAAATTCTGAAAAAGGTGCTGTGAGATTGGTCACAGAGTTCCTCAGTGCCAGTGGAGCTCGTGTATTCTCTCTGCTCTCCTTGCTCCATGTATCAGATCTATTTCCCTTCCTGTTCACACATTGGCTTCTGAAGTGGCAAAGATAATTTCTTCCCAAGAACACTCCAACTTAGAAGAAAGAAGTTGGCAGAATTCACTTTTCCTGCTCCCATACCCCCATTTGAAAGTAAAATAATTCCAGACATGCTACCAGGAGACACGCTGGCCTATCTCCTGACCCAGCCCTGGTTCATATTGCAACATGAAAGTGGCGGATGCTGTGTGGACCCCTCTAGAAAGTCTCCCTCATGGAAAAAGACTCATAACCCTAACTTCTGGTAGTGTGGGTGGATATTAGATCGCATCTTAAATAACCTCCTTTTCCATCCTTTTTCTCTTGCCGCAACTTCTGTCTTGGTTGTCCCTTTGGATAGGAAACTACTGGACAAAATCAAATATTCAATATTAAATACCTTGAAAAATATACCTTGGTGTGTTTGTGGTGGTGACACTCTGTGTGCCATTGATCAGCAAGTGGATCCAGGCTTTGTCTTTCCACCTTTTCATTCTTGGTCGTCACCAGCCCTTCCGTAGTAGACACTCTCTCTGACCATAACCATTCACAGTTAGATTAGCTCAGGACATGCCAGCTGTCCTAAGCTGGTCAAGACATCCCTGACTACCTGCACCAGGTTATTGGGTTGCAGCTATAGCCTCTGGGGTCTGCACAATTCCCTGGATTTCAGACCAGCTGGCTTTTCTTTCTCTTTAGTCTCCTGGGGCTAGGTCACATGCTGGAAACCTTGGATAAAATTTTTCTGGTACTGAGGGAAATTCCCCTTCTTGCCTGAATGGCTTGATCTTCTTGAGGAGTCTATAGTTAAAAAAAATCCTATCCTTATCAGGTAGTCCTTTTGATAGTAAGGTATTAAGATCTTTGTACACTTATAAACTGGGTATGCTGGTGACACTGGGGGATAAGCAATGGGCTGCCAACCACAGTGGTGGTTCAAATTCATCCCTTGCTCCACACAGATAGACGGGGCTGTCTGCTCCTATACAGATTTATAGTCTCAGAAACCTATCTAGAATCACTTTGAGTCAGAATCAATTTGATGACAGTGGGTTTAGTTGGTGGGTACTCGAAATGTGATGGAGAAAGAGCTGCTTTCTGAAATTGGAGTTGACCGTGGTGACATGAGTGGGGTAAAGCCTATGGGAGTGGAGACTCTCCCATTCTCATGTGTTTATGGGGAAAGATTCGAGGTAAGGAGAAACACTGCAAAGTCTGCTAATGATGGGAACTTGGAATGTGTGAAGTACGAATCCAGGGAAATTGGAATTTGTCAAAAATAAAATTGAATACATAAAGATCAATGTCCTAGGCATTTATGAGCTGAAATGGACTGGTATTGGCAATTTAAATCAGAAAATCAAATGATTTACTATTCTGGGAATGAGATAATCAAAAGCAATGGGGTTGTAGTCATTGACTAAAAAGACTTCAAAATCAATCTTGCAGTACAATGCTGTCTGTGATATCTGCCTTCAAGGAAGTCCAATCAATACAACAATTACACGAAGTTAGGCACCAACCACAAAAGCTAGTGTTGAAGAAATTGAAGAATTCTACCAATATCTTTACTCAGAAATTGATCAAATTTGTAATCAAGATGCATTGATAAATATTGGTGATTGGAATGCAAATGTTGGAAACAAAGAGGAAGGAATCGTAGTTTTAAAATATGACCTTGATGATAGAAACTAAACTGAAGGTCACATGATAAAATTTTGCACCACCAACGAGTTGTTCATAGCAAATACTTTTTTCCACAACACAAATGGTGACCATACCGATGGAATTCTTCAGATGGAGTACAGAGTAATCAAATCGACTGTATCCATGGGAAGAGGTGATGGAGAAGCTCAATACCAACAGCTAAGGCTGACTGGAATAGATCACCAATGGCTCACACATAAGAAAATGAAAACAAGTTCATGAGAGCCGAAATATGACCCGGAGTTGATCCCACCTGAAATTATGAGAAAAACACTTTGATGTATTGAACGCTAATGAAAGAAAGTGTGAAGACATCCGGAACCTCGTTCCTAAAGAATGCCCAAAGTCATCTGATGTCAAGAGCTGAAGCAGAAAGGAAATGTTTTTTAAATGATGGCAACCTGTGTGCAAATATGCTTGGCACAATGGATGTCTGTATGGATTGTGATCAGAAGTGGAAGAGCCCCCAATGAAATGATTTAAACAAATAAACAAAGAAAAGATCAAAATTGATGTCAGAAGAGACTTCGGAACTTGCTATTAACTGTAGAGTAGGTAAAGCAAATGGAAGGAAGGACAAAGTCAATGATAGAAAATTTCAAAGGGCAGCTTGAGAAGGCAAAGCCAAATATTAGAATGACATGTGCAAGGACCTAGAATTAAAAAAGCAAAAGGGAAGAATGTGCTCCCCATATCAGAAACTGAAAGAAGTCAAGAAAAAAATGTAATCCTCTAGTAAAAATCTTGAAAGATTCTGTGAGCAAAATATTAAAGGATGCAGGAAGCTTCAAAAGAAGATGGAAAGAATACCAGGTCCAAAATACAAAAACAAAAATCTAGTCAACATTTCACCATTTCAGGAGGTAGCACATGAACAAGAACCAATGGTGCTGAAGGAAGAAGTTCAACGTGCACTGAATTGGTGGAATATCTATTGAAGTGTTTCAACAAGCTAATGAAGCTTTGCAAGTACTTAATTCATCTATTCCAGGATATTTGGAAGACAGCTACTTGGCCAACCAACTATAAGAGATAATTGTACCCATTCCAAAGAAAGGTAGCCCATCAGAATATTCAAAATGTAGAACTAAATCACTGATATCATATGCAAGTAAACTTTTGCTGAAGATCATCGAGCAATGGCTGTAATCAGTACCAGGAACTGCCAGGGTTCAGGCAAGATTCAGAAGAGAACATAGAACAAGGGATTTCATTGCTGATGTTAGCTGGATCTTGGCTGAAAGCCGAGAATACGAGAAAGATGTTTACTTGTGTTTTATTGACTATGCCAATGCATTCGAGTGTGTAGGTTACAACAACTATGGACAGTCTTAAGACGAATGGGGATTCCGGAACACTTCATTGTGCTCCTGTGGAACTTGTTCATGGGTCAAGAGGCAGTTGTTTAAGCAAAACAAGGAAATACTGCATGGTTTAAAATCATGAGATCTGTGTGACAGGGTGTATTCTATCTGTATGCTGAGCAAATAATCAGAGGAGCTACATTATGTGAAGAACAATGGTCTCAGGATTGGAGGAAGGCTTATTAACAACTTGCCATATGGAAATGGCACAGCCTTACTTGTTCAAAGTCGCTTTAGCAAATGGTACTCACGAAAGTGAATATTCATATGCAGAAAAATGATTCAACATCCATGTACAAAAACTAACTCTAAATGGATCAAGACTTAAAATTAAAACAATAAAGTTCTTAGAAGACAACATCCAGTCAAATCTAGGGCACCTAATTTTGAGTCTATATAGTTTATGTAACAAAATTGAAAATGTACGGATTGTGATGAGTTGTATGAGCCCCCAATAAAATGATTTTTTTTTAAAAAAACCTGAAATGCACAAATAACGGAAGATAAGGTAGATAACTGGGATCTCCTAAAAATTAAAAAAATCAAAAGACTTTGTTGGCAAAAAAGATGTTCTACAGACTGGCATAATTTTTTTTACAATGAAGGGATTTTATTCAAGAAGTCAATAGGTTACCACAAGGAAGGATACAATCATTGGTTTCCTCAGTTTCGAGTCAAATCTCTTTCCAACCCTGAGTCTTTCAGCCACGTGGTCCCTTGACCTTTGCCCCCATGGGCCAGGAAGGCATCCCACCTGTTGCTCTGTTCCACACAGTTCAACAGTCCTGGGCCAGATGTGGAGGCAGTCCCCCCCAGTCTCTGTGCTGCTCCTCTGAGTCTGTGCCAGTCTGTGAGGCATCTGACCTGCGCAGCCTCCACCATTTCAGACAAGGATCTTAAACTTGCTCTTCCAAGGTCCTCAGGATTTCATTCTTCCCTATCGCGAATTCAAAGATAGGTCCTCCTTACAGCCAGGGAGGTGATCATGAAAACTGGCCAATACCGTCGATTGGTGTTACACATTCTGTGTTCAGCAGGATTGGCTACAGACACACACCAGTGATGCTTGTATGTATTGTATACAGCAAGAGAGATACAGGAAGAAATGGCTCACACTGTTGTAGAAATAGGCCAGGCAAGTCTGGTTCAAGTCAGGGGTCTCTTGACACGTGGAAGCTGATGAACAGGAAGTAGGATGATGAAGGAGAGACAGCAGGGGGCACAGGATGGTGGAGATATATTTTTTAAAAAGGTGAAATACCATAATGGCAAAAAACAGCAATGATTAAAGAAAGAAAAGCAAAATAAACAGAAAACAGCAAATGCTGACAAGGGTGTACAAAGGACTGGAACTATTTTACACTGCTTATAGAAAAGAGGATGGTGCTTCCTCAAAAAGCTACAAATAGAAATGTATCCGTGTATCTTCTAAATATCTGGTACATGTGGATTCTGTGTCAGTAGGTGTGGGTGGGGCCTGATGTGAATGTCTAGTCAGATCCAAATATGCCTTGCTGTGCCTTTTTTGGCACAACCAGAGGCAAGCATCAAGCTTCTGAAGTCGTTTTTAACTGTGGTTCCACATTAGAATCCCCTGTGGAGTTTTAAATAACTTTGATGCCCAAGACACACCCTTAGAGCAGGAATTCTCAAGTATAACCCTGAGCCCAGCAGTGCCAACATCACCTGGGAACTTGTTAGGAATGCAGATTTATGTACCCCATCTCGAGCTATTGAAGCAGAATCTTGACACGGGGCTCGGTAATATCATCATCTGTGGTTCTAATATACAGTGTTAAAGATTGTGATTAAATTAACTAGGTGGGATACATGTGCCATACTGTCTTTATGAATATGATTCAGTGATATTATTGATCTTTATCATTTATTCAACTATTGCCATTATCCAATTTGAGATTTCCCCATCACTCTTAACAGAAGACCACTGTCCCCGAAACAATGGGCTTCCTTTCCCTGTCTCTCCCACCTAACCCTGTTGATCACTAATGAACTGTGTCCATGTACGTCTGTCTAGCATCTGTGTTTACCTTATTTCTAAAAACTTTTTATTATGAATTGACTGAACATGTAGAGAGCAGACATTTCTTTCCCTCAGCCACTCATAATGCATTTTGCTCCTTGTCACGGACTGCATTCCCTGCCATGGAGAATCACTTAACCTACCTCCTTACTGGCTTTTGTGTGCCGATTTCTCCTTCTTTCCTGACCCTTTTGCTATTTGTTCTTGGGTAAATGTTGCCCTTTTGCTCTCAAATAGTCGATTTTTCTAAGGTGTTCATGCCTCCCTAGGGTTATTGTTCCCCTCATAGACCTGTCTATTGTGTGATTGAAATTTGAGCCAGAGGGGCAAGCTCATATTCAGACCTGTAACTGAGAGCCATGGTCTTAGAGCTCCACCAGTCTCTAGCCAACCAATAAGCCTGGTCTTTTATTTATGATCTTGAGATTTGTGTCTCCCCCTCTCACCATGACTTTTTAATGTGATCCCTTTCGGAGCAGTTGGAAGTGGAATCTGCACACCATCTAGTTTTCTAGCTTCAGGGTTGTGGAGATTGATGTTCATCTTATCCATAAGTTTATTGGGCTAATTATTTTCACAGGTCTCTTATTTTACTCACTCTTCTTTCCTCAACCACACATGAGCTTTTTAAGATTCCAGTCACTACTCTCCAAAACAGGGTTTGTTTATTAAAAAAAATAATAATAATAATCCTAGGATTCTTGGATATTCAAGGAAACTCCCTCATGAAAATGTAATTCTTTTAGTGGTATACTTGTGTAGATTCAAGGAGCCCTGCTGGCGTAGTGTTTATGCATTGGGCTGCTAACCACCAGGCCAGTAGTTCTAAACTACCAGCCACTCTGCTGGAGAAAGATACGGTTTTGTACTCTCATAAAGAGTTACAGTCTCGGAAACCCACAGGGACAATTTTACCCTGGAATAAACTCGATGGCAGTGAGTTTTTGTTTTTTGTGTGTGTGACGATGCAAGAAGAACAAATGATATCACTTGGTAGATAATAAATTTTTTTCCTGCGTAAATAAACAATCAGCTCTTCAGTTTTCATTTTCCTTGACTTTCAGCATTTGACACAGTTGTTCAAGCTTCATGCTTTTTCTTTTATATATATACTTATATATATAATATATATATAAAATCAACTTCCAAGAAACAACATCATATTAAGGTTTTATTTCTAATCCACTGTATCTCCTTCACAGTTTCTGACGTCCTAATACGACCTTCAAGCTCAGATCTCTTTTCAAAATGATTAATGTTGTAATATCTCACAATATAATCCTTGTTTCTGTTCTTGATCCAGACTCCCTGCATGAGTGATTTCTTCCCGTGCTATCATTTTCTGTGTGCTGAGGACACGCAAACTCCTATTCTCCAGCCATGGCAACCCAAACTGCTGTGTGATTTTCCCAGTTTCCAACTGGCAAGCTCTATCTGTTTATGTAAAATAACAAACTCAGCATTTCCAAAGATGAATTCCCATTCTTCCACTCTAAGCTTAGTTCAGCCATGGCTGGTTCAGGCAATCGCAATGCTTTCTTTGTAATAGTTTAGGCCGAATGCGTTGGAATAATCTCTGGTTCCTCTCTGGCTCTCTCATTCCTTGTATGTAACTTATACGAAATCCTATTCGCTTTACTTTTATAATTATCTTGAATCAGACTATTTCTTAATGTCGCAACTGCTACAACCTTGGTCTTAACCACTGTTATCTTTTACCCAAATTACAAAAATCGTCTCTACCGGGACTCTTTTGTTTCTATGGTTGTACTCCTACAACTTATTTCAACACAGCAATCAACTGATCATCTAAAAAGATACCAGGTCAGGTCACTCCTCTGCCCCAAACCCTGAAAGGGTTCCCAGTTTCACTCAGAGTGATAGCTACTTTCCTAACACAGCCTTCAAGTTCTTGTATGACCTGGATCCTTGTTCCAATTTCTAGTTCCTCATAACATATGGCTTCCTCTTAACATATAGTTAAGAAGAGTATGTTATACTCTCTTCTTAACCAGACTGACATCTATGTTATAACTTGAAGACATTCGTCCACCATAAGTTGTTTCTGTTAGGTGTTGGTATATTGTTTTCAATGCCTAGCAACCTGATGTACAACAGAACAAAACACTGGCTGGTTAGGCACCATCCTTCCAATCGCATCGGTGTATGAGTGCCTTGTTGCAGCTCTGTGTCCATTCCTCCCGCTGAGTGTTTTGACTATTTCCCGGCAGCCGCTGTGCCAGGCATTTCCTTCTCTGTAATGACTTTGCAGCTAACACTCTTACCCTCGACAGGCCTTTGCTCTAACTTGAACCTGAACATACATAGAACATAAACAGAATTGTATACACACAATTTCATGAAACTTGGCATTTCCCATTCAAATCTCCTACATTGGAATTTTTCTTATGTTCCCCTTTCTCCAAAAATTTGGACGATGGAAATGACTTTCCAAAATGTAACTTGTATCTCTAGACAGTAGACACTTTGTAGTTTTGGTTACTGGGAAGTCTTAAATTGTTGGTGATGTAAGCACAACTTAGCCAAGGTAAATGATGACATTAAGAAATGTATAAGAATAAGGAACATGATTGTTAAATTCTATCGTGTATATAATTGGGCCATAGCAGTAATAATCAGAAGACATATTTTTCTTTTCCTAATGATCCTTAAAATGCTACACCATTGCCTAAATTAATGATACTATCAATACAATTGCCATATACCCCGAGGATGATTTATTGTGTTACCCAATAAAAAGATCGTGATCCCTCTGAAGTGTACCAGGAACATACATGAACCATTGGTATTTGTATGAGTGGGCTTAGGGCTTGCATTTATTTGTTTCTTATCCTGTGGCACTTCTTGATACGTTCCTTCATGAGGAGATCACTGAAGATATGGTTGTTACAGCAAAGGGTGGTGAAAAAGTCACATGACAACTGGTCATCAGAAAGAATAGCATCCGGAGTCTTAAGGCTTGCCTGAAAGCAAGCATCTGTTTAAGTGAAGTGTCAGCTAAGTCCACAAGGAAGAAGCACACCAGCTTTTGTGATTATGGGATTGTAGATAATGAAATTTAAGACTGGAAGAGGGAATGGTATTAGAACTTAAATTTTGAGCACTTGCTTTGCATTTTCTCAATATGGCCTGAATTTGAAATATGCACTACACTACTAGGGAGATTTTTTTTCCATTTCCAATCTGATTCCCACCCCACCTCTTTCCTCTCAACATGAATTACTTGTTATAACAGTAGCATTAAATTAGGGAAATAAAGGATACTGAGAATTATTTATCAGTAATAAGGGATATGCTCACAGCAATAAAGGAATTTATGAAAATTACTTTCTACTATCATCTTGATTTTTGTGCCCAAGATTAAGATACCTGTCATTTAATTAGTGACTCTCTTTACTCCTGTTCTTTAATGAGATATTCAGAAGTTTATTTTGGTGTGTGTTTATATATTTTTGTCATTCTTATTTCCTTTTCTTGAGCTGACAGAAAGTCCTCTCGACTGACAGGAGTCTATCTCTCTGGAACTGGAGGGTTCCAAATTTTGTATGTCATAAGATGTGGGAATTTGGATTCATATTTAACAACAACAAAGCAACATATCTAAGTTGCAATTAAACAAGGTTCTGAGTTTTCCACATCTAAAAAAATAGAAAAAAATTGGGGGGAGGGGAAAAGAAACTCATAGTTAGATGCATAATCATGACATTTAATAGGATAATAAAGAAATAATATCTGGAACAATATGTAATCTGCTATAACTTCTTGTCAGATGGGTCAAGAGTCTCTCCCAGGTTTGATACAGAAGAATGTAGTTATTCAGAGCAGAAATATTTTCACCTGGAATGGGTTTAAAAATAATGTAAGCAACAAATAAATGTGTGTACGTATAATATACATATACAAGATATATATTAATCACAATATACAAATACATGCGAGGGAGTACCCCCCCCTCAAAAAAACAAAACAATGGAGAAAAGCTCTGCTGGGTGGAGCTCTCATAGTACCCACTTTTCTTGCTAGGTGAGTACCTAGCGAGCACCTGGCAGGATAACTCTGCGTTAGTGCATCCAGTGTCATCCCCTAGGAAGGTTTTCTCTGAATTTTTTCATAAACTCAATTTCACTCAAACCTCATTTTTTGTGATGGCCGATTTAAGAGAACAGGATGCAGCTGTGAAATTTTGTTTCCTGCTTGTGAAAAAAATGCCACAGAAACCGTTGTGATGTTAGATACAACTTACAAGGACAGCACTATGGGGGAAAAATCAAGTGTATGAGTGGTTTTCTCATTTCAGAAAAGGTGAATTGTTGATTGATGACAAACTTTGTTCTAGACGACTGTCTACTTCCTAAATGGACAAAAGTGTCTACAAAATTCGTGCACTTGTGCTTGAAGCCCAACAATGATGGACCATTAAAGAGATGGGGAAGCTGTCTGGACTGTCTTGGAGGTCAATTCAGACAATTTTAATGGTAGATTTGGGAATGGGAAAGGTCGCTGGGAAATTTGTGCCTTGGATTCTGACTGACCAGGAAAAAGAGTGTGAAGTGGAAAGACCAGCTCTGAAGGACCCAGACATTTTTTTTCTCCAAGGTGGCAAGACCTGGTGCTATGCTTCTAACCCTAAAAACAAACATCAATCAAGCTAGTGGGAGACGCCATGTCACCTCACCCCAAAAAAGTTCTTTAAATGAAATCAAAGATCAAGAAAATGCTCATTTGGGGTTTTTTGGGATGTGAGGGGGATAGTGAATTTAGAGATCATTCCACCAGGTCAGACTTAATCAAGCTTTCTATTTAGAGGCTCTGAAAAGATTGTGCAACAGTGTGTGACAAAAATGGCCTGATTTGTGGCAGACAGGGGACTTGTTGCGGCACCACGACAATGCACAATGCACCTGCTCACATAGTCATCACAGTGCACCAGTTTTTGGCAAAGCGCAACATGCCTCTCTTGCGCCATGCACCCTACTCACTTGTTCTAACTCCACATGACTTACTTTTGGTTCCTGAATGAAGAGGGAAGGACAGTGATTTCATGGCATAGAAGTGAAGGGAAAAAAATGAGGGAGGTGCTGTCAGCCATCCAAACAAATGAGTTTGAAAACTGTTCCCAAGAATGGAATAGCAGATTTAACAAATGTATTAAGTATAATGGAGAGTACTTTGAAGGGGATAAGATTGTTTTGCAAAAAATTTAAATACATAGTTTTGAGAAAAAAAATTCCATCTTTTGGGTGGTACCCCTCATAGTTATTAGGCATGAATTTGTTGTGGCTGGTGCTGTGAAGCCAATTTCTCTTCACTGCAACCTTGTGTACAACAGGGTGACCGTTCAGTCCTGCACTCTCCTCACCAGTGTTGCTACTTATAAAGGGACATGTATAGTTGTAAATTCTTAAAGCTAATTTAAAGAAATTAACAAAATTGTACTAATTAGGTGTATCTAGTATACACACCTCTGTGACTCAGGTGAATTGTCAGACATCCGTGCTTCCTTGATTGTTCTGTCTCTTTTAGGTTTTCTATTTTAATAGGTATATTTTCAAAGACCTGTAATAAGTAGTTGCCTACCTTTTCTTGTGTTTTTTTTTTCCTTACTGGGAAATGGAAGTACTAGGGATGTTGTAAGAAATAAGAGCATATTCATCTGGAAAACAGTGAGAAATTGCATCACGAGGAAGGCTCCGCTTTTCCATGCTAAGGTTACATCAGATAATACACATATGTAAGTCTAATCTGCCCAGTAATTTTGCAGAAGTCGCTCACCCCTCTGCCCATATTACTCCTCTAAATATGTACACTCAACATTTAAGATGCTTGATGAAGTAAAGTCAATCAGTAAATAGATCCAGAATGTAAATATTCCTCTACAAACTTTGTATGATATAAGCCAAATAAATAGGATAAACCTTCCAGGGGGGTGGGAAATATGAGTTATATCCAAACCAGATGCTATCAGTTGATAGCTACTCATGGCAACCCCACATGTGTCAGATGGGAATTGTGCTCCTTAGGCTTTTGAATGGCGGAGCTTCCAGAAGCAGGTCACCATGCTTGTCTGCTGAGTCACTGATAGATTGACTGAAAACTCCAGCCTTTTGGCTAGCGGTCAAGTATGCTAACTGCTTAAACTACCTGAGCCTTCATGGTCACTATACCACTTTAGTAATAGCTTTGGAACCTAAGAGATCAGAAAGCTATTAAATCTATAAAATGTCCCCATAAGTTTGTAGAATACCAACTGCTCTCACTCTTAGATCAGATTTCACAGAAGTAGCACGATATTGCAAATCTTGGCATTAATCATAAGAGCAACAAAATGACCTGGGGATTCAGCCTGGTTTATATTTCAAGTTGAAAGACAGTCCCTCCACATTATATAAGACTTCAGTGACTAGACAATAGCCTGATCCAAAGATAAATTATGGAGGAAAAAATTTAATATACAAAGTGAGAACATCTATTTTTTTAGTCTTGGAAGACTGAGGAAGAGTCTGCAAAATTTAACATTTCAAGAAATCTTAGATATCATTACCACATTCATTAACCTCAGGGCATAGTAGTTGCTTGCCTACCTTTTTCATTATAATCATAGACCATGGCTGAAGCTGGCTGTATGCGGGACACACGGTTGCTTTGTTCAACAGAGAAAGTGAAAATCTTTGCTGTACCCAAAACCTGTCAAGATATGAATTATAAACACATAAAAACATGTTTGTCAAAAAAATAAAAGGGAAAGAAAGGAAAAAAAATCACCGAGTAAATAATTTCTCAAAAATCATGACACACACAATGACTGAATATAGGGTACAATTGTAGGATTTAACATTCATGGCCCCCACTATTCATCATTGTTCGGGTCAACTATAAAGAATCGTTCATGTAATCCATAGTCTGACTATGTTAGATGCTGTGAGGAATGAAAGCCAAAGAAACAATGACCATTAACTTAGGAAGCACCCAGTCGGGGATCCAAAAATTGAGAGTTCATAGAGAGAAGATAATCAAAGGGACACAACATGGTCAAATTTTAATGTCTCTTGATTTTTTTAAAAGAAAACTTGATTTATTGTTTTGTTTTTATTGTTGAGGACACACATACTAAAGCATACACCAATTATGCAGTTTCTACATGTGCCATTAGTGACACTGATTAAATTCTTACAGTTGTACAACCAGTCTCACTCTTGTTTCTTCAGTCCCTCATTCTTCAGTCACGTACATAAATTTACTGCCCCATCCCCTGATGCTCCTATATAACCCAGGGTTTCCTAACGTAGGCAATGCTGCCCCATAGGGGAGAGTTCGAGAACAGGCCAGACGCCAGAGGTCTGCAAAAGCAGATATCTACACTTTATCCTGGTTAATTAGATAAGAGTACAAAAGTTTTTAATTGCTGGGCAGGGGTGCTGAGTTATTTTTTTTTCTTAAAATGGGACAATAGGCCAAAAAATTTTGAGAACTTATGCTTTAATCATTCCAGTTGCTGTTGTTGATTTTTATATAGGCATTTCTTTCTTTCTTTTTAAAATCATTTTATTGATAGTACAACAATCCATAATTCAATTAGATCAAGCATGATTGTACAATTGCTGCCACCATAATTTTCAAAAATGTTTGGTTTCTTCTTGAATTCTTTGATACTGGCTCCTCTTTACCCCCTAAGTAACTCTTATTATTATATGTTTATATAGGTATTTCTTAAAGAACATAGTGTGCAGGTAGAAATTTGCCCTTTCTTGTCTTTTTATATAAGTGAGGTCATATAGTATTTGTCCTTTTGTGATGCATTTATCTCACTCAGAATAATATCTGCCAGCCACATTGACTTTATGCGATGCATCAGGACTTCCTGTCTACAATTCTCCTCTGAGTAGTATTCCACTGCGTGTATGCATCACATTTTCTGTAACCATTTGTCTATGGATGAACATTTATGTTTTGGCTATTGTGCATAGTACTACAGTGAATATTGGTCTACAAGTCTCTATTGGGGTCTCTGTCTTAAGTCTTTGGGGGAATATCCTTAGGAGTGGAATTGCTGGATCATGTGGTAGTCGAATTTTTAGCTTTTTGAGGAAAAATCCCATTGCTTTCTACCATGGTTGTACTATTTTTCATTACCACCAGCATTGGGGAAAGGTCTCATTTTCCCCACATCCTTGCCAACATTTGTTCTTTTCTATATATTTTTTTCATTTTAAATCTTTGCTAACCTATTGGGAGTGAAATGGTATCTCATTTGGGGCTTGATTTGCACCCCTTTTACGGCTAATAACGCTAAGCATCTTCCATGTGTTTGATGGCAATCTGAAAGTCTTCTTTGAGGAAATATCTGTTCCAGTCTGTGCCCATTTATGACTGAATTAATATCTTTGAAATTTTAAGAAATCCTATCAGGAATATCTATCAGAAGTGAAAGTGCCCACTTACTCTGGGAGAAAGATAGGAAAACAAAAAATTTGAAAGCAAAATCATTTCTGAACTTACATTATCCATATACAAAAGAGCATGGCCATTTTGGACTTCAGCCTTCGTCACTTGACCACTGCTTTCCAGCTTTGAAGACGTTGATCGGGAATAACGAGGATGGATGTGAGGATTAATGATAGTACTCACTGAGAATTGAATTCTTCACTTTTTAAAATTTAATCAATTTTCAGGAATATAACTAATGGGATAATTCCAGAGTTTCATGATAATTTGATAAGCCCAAGAAAGAAACTAAATAAAGAAATCCATTATACACCATGAAACACAATGAACATTAATTGCTAACAATTAAGAACACCCCCCCACCCACCCACGGGATTATAGCAAAATTATCAATGTGAACTCTGAGTAAATTTTTTTCTTTAGTGAAGAATTCCATATTTCAGTTTGGCTAACCAATTGTTTTCTCTATGCATTATATTATTTTTCTGTCCTGAAAGATTGAATTATTACTTACCTCTTCAAGGGTTGGTAAGACTGGAGTAAATCCTGATAGCATTTTTATATCAACAATGACCATATTGGAGTTATTGCGAATGCCAGTGTAGCTGAAATTGAAAATGAACAAAAATAGAGAAAGAAAAATTCCCCCCAAAAAATCCTCTTCATTTTCTTGCTAGAACTGCTGTCTATCCAAACAATAATTGAATAGAAGTCTTGAAGAGAGGCAAAACACTGAAGAGGAAGCACCCAAATAAAGTAGTTCTCAAACAACTAGATATAGGTCTGTCCAGAGTGATGGTGGGTGACGTGATACAAAGTAACATAATTTGAGAAAAGTATTATTATCTGGAAAGAGAAGCTCCCCAACACCTTCCCCTGCTTTAAGTTTAAGGAGGCTACAAAATCTAAATTTATAAGCACAGTTTATAACTTTTATTACCTATACGCAGCACTTAAAGGAGATCTATATTTCATTTTATTTTTTTAAATCAGGAAGTTCGTGAAGTAAGAACGTCCTGAAGAGATGTTTGAGGCTGTGCCCCTGCATCTGAGTACGCTTGGTGGGATGAGAAGCTAAGAATTCCAAAATGCAGCTAGCTGTTAGCTTAGGTGTTCAGGCAATTTTTCATGTCGAAGTCCTAAGAAAAAAATTCCAACCTACTTTTACTCAGCATTTCCAGATGGCTAAGCCTTCTGGCTAAGGAGAGAGCCCTTTGGAGTGTAAAAATGAATGTTGATTTAAGAAGGCTAGTTTATCTATCTGAAAAAGAAAAAATGAAATGTTATCCCCATCGAGTTAGAAAGTAAGCACCTGTGAGCTTTTCCCCGTAGGCCCACCTGCGCCTGTCTTTAGGAAGAAAACGAATACCTCCAGTGTCCAAAATGGTCAGGATTCCTGTATCACTGAGTCGAAATGATGAGGAAACATGGGTGGGACAGAAGGTTTCAAGCAAGCTATCCTGCATCGAGCGTGCTGACGGAACTCACTGAAGGACAAGCACCCGGATACAGCAGCTCTCCAACTAGAGTACGAGGTGGTGATGACCGCTGTCACAGTTACTGGCACTCATAATTATATACTACCATTTAAACTAGTCTAGGGCCATTACCATCTCTTTAACCTGGGAGTTGACCACAGAACCCAGCACTTACTTGAAAGTCACGGTCAAGTTATAAATCGCCTGAAATTGGCTTGAAGAGTGTTTCTTCGCCATTTCCACGGCGAGCGAAAATCCAAACGCGTTTGTAGGTACTGGCACATTATATTTCAGGGTAGCCTAACAGGACAGGACGTAAGAAGAAAACCTATTCATTTACCCTGTACCCCAAACTGGGGGACCTATTCTGAATGTGTGTCAGTTCATCCATTTTCCATCAAGAAATAAGGGTGACCGAAATTGCTTAGTTGTCAGAGACACAAGGATTTTTTTTTTCTTTTTAAATCATTTTATTAGGGGCTCATACAACTCTTATCACAATCCATACGTACATCAACTGTGTAAAGCGCATTT
>NW_022103938.1:1222344-1223616 GCF_000313985.2 Echinops telfairi
GGATTTTTAACTACAAAATTTAATAAAGGTGATTGCTATTTAGGGGTGATATTGCTCGAGACATTTTCCAGTCATCAAGTGATAATTTAGGGAGGACCTCTTCAAAAAATAACTGGTCTTTTCAACTACTGCTTAGAAAACATCAGTAAGGAAGAGGAGAGCTATTCAGGAACATATACAAAGTGGCAAGACCCAAGACTGTGGAAATGGTGGCCATTGGACTGAGGGTGGGACATCCGGCTTTGTGAGTTTCCAAAGAAAGGGGACCCAAAACCATCATATATTTCATGATAAATTTAAATAGAGATTATTATAAACTTGATTGTGGTGGATCAAATCATGGAGTACTGTGATACTTGATCAGTTGATCTCCTTCATGACCCAACCTGAATTTGCTCTAGGCTGAAGTATTTCTCACCCATTCCAGGAAAGAAATTTCTTCTCTGACCTTTTAAATACTGTTGGTGGTCTTTCCTTTATTATGCCTCATCTGTATTTTTATCTATGTTGTATTATTATTTTCTTCTTGCCATTTGTTTCCTTCGTGTCTCTTATTGTTTCTGTTAGGTTTCTTACTTTGTGAAGGACAGAAGGAGTGGATGCATAGAGACAATAACTGATGCAGGGATGTGAATCGGGGATGAGGAGCAGGGAGGGTGAGAAGATTTGAGGAGAAAATAATGAATGCAGGGGGGGAGCAAGCACTAAAACTGACTGTGATAATGTGTATACAACTCACTTTAAAAAGTGATTTAACCATGGAAATGTGTGATATGTGAATATTATATCAATAAAAATACTAAAAAAAAAAAGAAAAAAGAAATCAAACTTGACCAGTGGTTACCATGGATGAAAGAGTTAGAAATAGTTACTGCTTAGGGGGACTGTGAGTTTAATGGTGGTGGAAGAATTCAGAAAATGATATATCAATGATGGTCATACAACATGAAGAGCTAATCAGTGGCACTGAATTATACATGTAGAAGTTGTGGAATCGGAGAATGTTCTTTTGTGTATATTTTTGCCACAATTAGAAAAAAATAATTACATGAGCAACAATGAGTACAAGGAGAAGAATATGTTCTAGAATTGAATGTGGTGACAACTGCACCACTCTTCTTAATGTGATGGACTTATTGAATTGTATGTCATGTGGATGAAGTGCTAATAAAACTGTTTTAAAAAAAAGAGGTGTTAACAAACCCAGGGACAAGGGAACAACAAGCGACCCAAATTGGTGGGGAGGTGGGTGTGGGAGACCTGGTAGGGCAT
>NW_022103938.1:1224904-1253397 GCF_000313985.2 Echinops telfairi
AAATGTTTTGAGAATGATGAGGGCAATGAATGCACAAATGCACTTTACACAATTGATGTGTGTATGGATTGTGATAAGAGTTGTATGAGCCCCTAATAAAATGATTTTTAAAAAAGAAAATGCATTTACACACAAAATAAATACATAAAAGTGGCAAGAAAACACTTCAGAAATAACTGAATGGATTGTCCCACTGTAAACACTCATTTCATCACAACTAGATTTATATTACCTGGATAAATGCACAACCTTGTCCTTCCACAGCTATTGTGTATTGTCCAGTTGCTTTTTTTAGTTCTGAACGTTGAACCACCAAGTGGTTGGCCTTGTTGACCTGGAAAATCTTATTAGCGTCTTTACTTCTAAAGGTGACAGTGTTTTTTTGATCATTAGAGAAGGTGAGCTTCATGTATTGGGTTAAGGCGAAAAGACAGACTGCAGTGTCCTGGGCAGAAGAGTACAAACAATGATCAGAACTTTGCTATTACTCATTTGAGCATCACTTTAAGTCACTTCACAGAGATATTCTTAACATAACACAAGGAACAATATCCCGAATAGCAGCAAAATATATTTGCCTGGGCTTAAAAGTTAGTTACTCTTATTTGTGTTTATTTTACCCTCAACTAGTCTTAATTAGCTTTTGGATTTCTAAAGGGTTTTACAGTCTCTGTTACAGAAAACACTGTCAAGTCTTTCCCTAAAAGTTCATCCACTCACTGAATGATTGCCATTGAGTCGATCCCGACTCACGGGGTCCCTAAAGGACAGGGTAGAACTGCCCCTGTGGGTTTCTGAGACTGTAATTCTTTACAGAGTAGAAAGCCTGGTCTTTATCTGGCAGAGTAGCTTGGGTTTTGAACTGGAGACCTTGTAGATTGCAGCCCAAGGCGTAACCACTACACTACCAGGGCTTTAGGCATTAAAATTTTATATAATTCAGTGACCTCATGGATTCTTTGCTTAAAGCTCATACAGAACCATCTTCAAAGAAGGAGAACCAGAAGAAGGGAAGGGTGCGGGGAGATTTACCATCAGTGCTATATTCAGAAACTCAGTCTGAAAAAGAGCACTCAGTGAAGTCTTCCTTTATAGGAATAAAACAGCATTTCTTTTCAAAAGATAACACTTACTCCTTCCTTCTGCTACACATTCTGTCCATCTGCTTTTCCCAATGTACTTCACACACTACACACAGCCACCACCATCACATCAAACCTAATGCATATTGAGTTTATGGAATAGAGTAGAACTACTCCGTAGAGTTTCTGAGTCTCGTCATTCTCTCAAGGAGTGACTGGTGGGTTTGAACCATGAACCTTGCAGTTAGCAGTCCAGAGCTTAAATTATTGTATCACCAGGGCTCTTAGTGTACAGACCACAAAAATGGGAAAAATTCTACTTCAATCCTTTGAGAAGACTATATCATTCACAAAAATGAATTCTTAGTGGAAATGCAATTTGACCGTAGGATCTACTTTTCCATTGCCGTCGGTGTCTCTGACTACAACCTCTGTAGTGATTTTTACTGGGTACATGCAGAAATAAAAACAGGGCATCGGAGGTTGGGTGGGGGGTCATCCAGGCAGTTCTGAGTGATAGTTTACAGAGAAGAACGCTGTCTGGTCATGTGCCATCCGCTCAAGTGTTGCCATATTGGAGCCCTTTATTGCAGTGACTGTGTGAATCCCTTTGGTTGAGGGTCTTCCTCTTTATCGCTGACATTCCACCAAGGATGTTGTCCTTCAGGGACTGAGGTCCTTGAGACAAAGCCATCATCCCCTTATTGAGCATTCTGGCTGTCCTTCCAAAACAAATGTGTTCATTTATTTGGCAATCCACAGTCTAGCCCACATTCTTTTCTGAGACCATCAATCAAATGCATCAATTCTTCTTCACTTTTCCTTGTTCATTTTCAAGCTCTCACGTGTATGCAAATACCAAGTGTGGAGTCAGGGACATCTTAGTCCTCAAGGTGACCATTTTGCTTTTTAGTACTTCCCAGAGGTCTTTTGCACCAGATTTCCCCAACGTAATATATGGTTGGATTTATTGGCTGCTTGTTGTTGGGCATTAATTGTGGATCTAAGTAATCATTGGCAAAGGTAGTCAAATGTAATTATTGGTATCTTTAGTCTTTTCTCCATTGATCATGGTATTGCTCCATTGATCATGGTCCTATTATAAGGATTTTTGCTTCGTTTATGCTGTGGTGCAATTCATATTGAAAGACAGTCTTTAATTTCATCAGCAAGTGCTTCAAGTCTTTTTCACTTGAAGAGGGGGCCTTATTTTATTTATTTCCATACTGAAACTTCCTAGAAGAGTGCTTGAGAGAAAATAACTGCCGGACCAGTAAGTAATTGTTGCCTAAATCAAATAGGATTTATAATGTAAAATGTTCTACCTCTCTCATAAGTTATTTTTTTCTGGGAGTATCTTTGCTATCTGGATAATTCTAGAATAGGATTCCTGCATGACACACATTGGGGTTAGTCTCTGACCTACATCAATTACCTGGGTGGAGGAGAAACCTCCATAGGGATTCATCTTCTGGACAAGGCACTGCAAAATCTTACTGGCATAGGTGAGGTCAGGAGTTTTTTGGGAAATGACAGCCAATAGCACATAGCAAGTCTTCTCATTCCCAGGAGAAGGTGTCAGAGGAAGGAAGAAGGGGGAATGTTTTGTCTTCTTTGCTGTTTCCCAATGTATCATATTATCTGAGGACGAAGGGGTATTTTTTTAAATCAAAGTGTCAAATAAAGATTTTTTTTTTAATTCAGACTCCCTATACCTACTACTGATTAAAATTATGAGGAAGGAAATTCTATTTTTGACCACAAGTAGCAAATTCTTAGTACAAAAACATTATTTTGAAAGCTTTATTATTGTTCATGGTATAGTCCCATATTTGATTTCCGTTATATTACTCATTTGAGAAGAAACTGGTGGAAAATAGAAAGAGGAAAGAAGAAACTGTATAATGATAATTAAAGATAAAGAGCTACTATACATTTTTTCACCCACCCCCACCCCACCCCACAACTGCCAAAAGAATTCTGAAACCCTAATCTCTGCACTTATAAATAAGACAATGATGGGAATCGACCGCTTCTTTTGTTATGTTCATGATGTCAGCCTGGACTAGGGAGGGTCTTAAAACTAGTACCTTCTTAGTGGTGTATGATAAAAAAGGAAAACAGACAATAGAGAGACACACGCCTAGGAGGAAGATAGGTGCCATGTGAAGATACAACTATAAGTATCCAAATCATAAAGCCCAAGGTACACCCAGGACAACCATCAAAGACAAACGCTTTCCTAGAGCCAATACCTTGTAACTGTGAGACAATGGACATGTGTTCTTTAAAGCAGCCCACTAATGGTACTTTGCTGTTGTTATGACAGCACTGGATAAGTCAGATAAAGACCACTGAGAATTTCCATAAGATAAATAGAAACGTATTGATGAAGAGAGGATTTCTATATGATCACTAAGTAAGTTTAATCTGTGAACAGAGTCCCTGTTCTCTTCCACCAAAAGGACAATAATACTTACCTTTTTTGGTGGCTGATTGATCCAGGATCTGGAGTAAAGATTCCACCTGCTCCTTTTTTCCAGCTAAGGCAAATGCATAAGCTAGAATTGCCCGCGTATACTCGTTAGTGACACCACTTTTCAATGCCTCCTCGAGGCAAAACAGCCCGTTTCGTAGAACTGGAAACTAGACAGGAGAAGAAAAGTATATTTAAAAATAATCCCTGAACACTTTATACCTCCAACATTCATTCTTTATAATGTATATAGTACCTCCTTTATACCTCCAACATTCATTCTTTATAATGTATATAGTAATGTAGATTTCCTTGAAGTATACTTCACACATAAGCCTGTTCATATACACATATAGGTGCCAAATTTAAGACATATCGCTAAAATAAATTTCAAATGGCATTATTAGTGCGGTGGAAATAAAAATTAGGTAGTAATAAAATGGTTCAATATCTGATTCCCACTGCAACTGAATTGATTCTGACACATACTGACCCACTTATATAGGATGTCTGAGGCTGTAAATGTTTACAATAGAAAGCAACCTTATCTAAATCTCACAGAGAAGCCGGTGGGCCAGAACTGCTGACTGTGTGATTAGCAGTCCAACATTCACCTGACAGTGCCACACCAACCTGACAACTAAACTTACTTCCACCAATTCTGACTCACAGTGGCCCCGGGGAGCGTAGTACTGCCCCTTTGGGTTTCCGAGACTGTAAATCTTTATGGGAGCCAAAGAGAGACACCATCACCAGGGCTCCCCGTAGCTGATGAGTAATATTTTGATTAACAAAATAACTTTATTCTATGTGACAAAGCATACGTGTGTGCATGTGCGTGTGCATGTGTGTGTGCTGCCGAAGCAAGCATGAACGCATACGCATTTTTATCAGGCCTAGGCCATTTATTCTAGTACCTGAAAATAGAGGCACACATTCCTAGAGATGATTTTTGAGACATAGTAATAATCCCGAACATTCCTACTATCTTAGTTTAGAAGTAGATTTCAGATTCAGATAATCTGACCTATATATTGAGAGGTAGCTTGGATAAACCACATTCAAGTTAAAGATGTTTATACACTGGTTTCATAAGAGAACTAAAATACTCGGTTATGGCTATATTTGGACCTCAGGTTCCTAATTTGAATTTTTGGCTGAACTTGCACAGATATGCAAATATTAAATGCAAGAAAACTGTATGCCCATGTGTATTGTATCTAGGGGGAAAATGCATACTTTCCCTCCTAGGTATCTATGATCTGGAAGGAGGAATTGCTTTAACTGAAAGGGCCACAATGAGCAAAGTGTTCTCTTGACATTTCAACGAGGCCGAGAATGTCAAATGACTTAACACATCAGTCTATTGACTGTGCATCCTGCTGCCTGAGACCCAGAGAGGATGGTAATCCATACAGTGGCATCGAGTCCGGCTTCAAGAAGAGCTCCAACAACATAGGCAGTGAGTGAAACATCAGCGTCATCTCCACCCTGGAAACAAAGAAACAATGAGTCATGCAGGAGAGTGGAGCGTAAAATAATAGCTATTCTTCTGAAGGGAAACAAGAACTACTAGGACTACTATCACTACCCACAAATACTAGAAGATATATAATTTTCAAATGATAGGATTAAAAGCTATGAAGCTAGCAATCATTCATCAAGATCTAATGCTATAGTACAATAAAACTAACCCCAAGTCTATTTAATGACATAAATATTACTATTTGTATACGCCAGTCTGAATCTGTTTCAGATGACTATTCATATGACTCTGACTTTATTTGGTATCAACTAAAAGAAGAAAACAAAGATTTTCAGATTGGGGGGATGGTTGTGAAACTTCCTGAAAATAAAAATAAAAAACCAACGTGCTGCCATCGAATCTATTCCAACTCGTAGTGAATCTGTAGGACAGGGGAGAAGAGCCCCTGTGTGTCCCCGAGCCTGTATGTCTACAGCAGACAGCCTCGTCCTCTTCCCTCAGAGCAGCTTGCTGGTTTGAACAGCTGACTTGGCATTTAGCAGCCCAACACATAACCCCCTACACCACCAGGGCTCTGTGAGAAAGTTACCATAGGAAGTTACAATAGTCAAGTCGTATAGGTTCTTAGAGTGTAAATTTAGTAAGACATACATAAATCATGTGCTTTGCAAATTGACTGGGTATCAACATTCCCTAATGAATTTAAAAATACCAGAAGTCATACAAGAGATCCTGACTCATGAAGTCGGGAATAAAATAAAAGGAAATGAATTTTAGTGGATGCCCTAATAATTCTGATGCAATGGCAGATATGTTGGCTTTGGGGAATCAACTGATATAGCCCAAACCTCTACTTGTCTCTATTTTAAGCAAACGCAAGTCTTTCTCCTCCTCGGAAAAGACATGTTTTTGAGATCAGTTTTCAAGGGGCAAGTAAGCACAGGTGATGAAACCTCAAATAAGCTATGGCAGCCAGACCCAGTTAGATCATCTCCAATCCAGACTCAGTCAATTTTATCCTGAATCCCCTGCAGTCAGAGTTTTCCTTTTTCCATCGCTTCTTTGTCCCTCACGACAAAACACAGCAGAACACACACATGCACATTTCAGTATGGCAAGAAGGATTGTCTAAGCTCAGAGAAACTGAAGCACTGACTAGTTATGAGTCCAAGAAGAAGGGAGATATGAAGAGATCTTCCAGAAGAAGACATGAGGAAGTCAATGATTCTCCTAGGTAGGAACAAGGGCTCTTCTGATTGCGAAGGTTAGGTTTGGAAAACTTTAAACGCATTTCCCCATACCACATAAGAGCAAAGAACTCTGAAACAAAGTGCATTAAGCTAAATACCATGAGTTTCTATTCCTTTACATTTTGTAGTGGATTCATTTAGTCCGTTTCCTATTCCAAAATCTGAGAATAGGAGTGGTGATTATGAAGAAGAACCAAGAGGACACACCCAGGGCATTTCAGGGCATACCAAGAAACCCCGGTGGCGCAGTGGTTACGGATTAGGTTAGTAACCCCCAAGTCATCAGTTTGAAACCACGAGCTGCTCCCTGGGAGAAAGACTTGGCTTTCTATTCCCATAACGACTTACAGTTTTGGAAGCTCACAGGGGCAGTGCTACACTCTCCTGTAGGGTTCTTATGAGTCCAAATTGATGTGATGACAATGAGTTTGGTGCTTTTGAGAGGGTCTACTCTCAAAAACCTGCAGGCGAGTTTGCGCATCCAGAAGGAAACATAAGGGGGTGGGGAGGATAGAGGGAGAGGCCTGTCTTCCTCTTTCCATTTCCTCGGATTTCCCGCTGTGAATTTACCTCGAGAACCACTCCCTGCCTGCAAAGAAAGGACGAAGGGAGGGAGGAGGCTTCGCGAATTCTATCTGAGCAGCAGAAGGAAAGAGGGTGGGACCCCCCAAGGCCACCCTTCACCTCCTTTGGATTGTGGTGCAGAGCAGCTTAGCCGTATGCTCTTCTTTGAGAGGGCATTGGAAGAGGGTGCACTGTGGAAACATTGGTCTAAATACTCCCCCCAAACTTTCTCACCAGCCAAGAATAGCTCACTGCCATCCAGTCGATGCTGACGCTTGTGACCCTCCAGGGCAGGGTAGAGCTGCTCTGGTGAGCTTCTGACTCGAACTCTATGAGAGTAGAAAGTCCCAGCTTTCTGCCCCAGCCAAGACTAGGAATGAATGACTTTCTCAAGTTCACCCTCTTAATACATTGGATCCAAATTTATATTTTTTCTCTAAATCCCCTTCTCTCCCTCTTCTTTATTTCCAACTTGCTTACTTCCTGGTTCCGTAGAAGAACGAAACTACACTCCATGGAAAGCTGCAGCACATTAAGAGAAACGTCCCGAGGAGTTAAAACTCAGCTGTGGTAACTCTACTTGCAGCAGGAATGACACTAGTGTCCACTATACCACAGGCATGAGACGATGCAGAAGAAGATACCGTCGCAAGGAACACCTTCCCGTTTCAGATCATGAAAAACAGGAAGGGAAAGTAGACCAGGCCAGGAGCCAGGAGAGCACAGCGTCCCGTTAGTCACTCACCTCCCAGGCATTGTTGAAAGATTTGCCATCACTTTTAAAGCAGCCGTTACGGTCTTGTTTGCTTGACAACCAGATCAAGGTTTGCTTTTGAACTTGTTCATCAATGTAAGCATATTTCTTTATTCTCTCCAATGTCTTAAAAGTAAGGGCAGTGAGCCTGGAACGCAAGTCACCAGAGCACAAGTTAGGTAAAAAAGAACAAGAAAGAGAAAGGAGAGGCGCACAATCATGGCTCCCTTTGAATCATGGAGAAGTCTAACTTATCTAATGTTGATTGGAACTCCTCTCTCGTTGCCATCAAGTTAATTCCAACTCTTAGAGGCTCAGTAAGACAGTAGAACTGCCCTTGTGCGAATCTGAGACTGTAACTCTTTACGCTAGTAGACCTCATCTTTTTCCCAAGGAGTAGTTGGTAGATTTGAACTGCTGACCTTGTCGTTAGTAGCCAAACATGTAACCCACGACACCACCAAAACTCCTTTGGAATTAGTCTTCCTTAATAACGTTTCTTTGCTGTTGGTTAATAAAATCTCATATAAAATCTCATGAACAGCAATATCTGTTTAATCCAAAGTCTTTGTCATATAGCCTATTAGATTATCCATGCATGGAATCAATGAGTGTAGCTAGGTGGTTTGTGCCTCTGTAGTCTCTCTTGAATCTACATACGATCCAGTAAAGAGCAAACTTCTATGAACCGTTCATTATGGAGTTTATCAGTTGTACAAAGATGAGGGCTTAATTTCACACATGCCTGGGTTTATTGCAAACAAAATGAGCTTGGACATATTTCTGCAATCAATAGAGGGCTGCAAACACATTCCCTCAGTTCTTAGCCTCATTAAACAAACAAACACAAAACTCACTGCCATAGAGTCAATTCTGACTCTTAGCAACTCTTTGAGTAGAACTGACCCTCTGAGGATAGGACAGAGGAGAATGGCCTCTGTGGGTTTCCTAGACAAACAATAAACAAACAAAAATGCATTTGGTGAGAATGGGGTGGGAGGGCGGGGTTGGAGCAGAGACCCAAAGGCCATCTGTGGCTGATGGAACATCCCCCCACAGAGGGGTTGCAGGGAGTGGATGAGTCAGTCAGGGTGCAGTAGAGCACCGATGGATCACGCAATATACCTCTGATCCCTTGAGGCTTCCTCACCCCCTACTATCATGACCCCAGTGTCGCTTCCCACTCTGGACTAGATGGGGGCATGTACACAGGTATAGGCAAGGGAGAAAACTCACAACACATGGAGCCCAGCAACAGGAATGGGAATAGTGATACCAGAAGGGTAGGGGGAAGGGGGGAGAGGTGGAGAGGGAGGGGAGGGCCAATCGCAATGAATGGCACATAACCACACACCCCCGTCCAGAGGGAAGAACAGCAGAAACCAGAGGGGAAAGGAGACAGCGGTCGATGTGAGATTTGAATATAATTAGCCCCTATAATGTATCAAGGGGCCACAAGCGTTGGGGGGGAGGGTAGAGGGAGGGGAAAAAAAGAGCTGATCCCAAGAGCTCAATGGAAAATAAATGTCTAGAAAAGAATGATGGAATATATGTCCTAATATGTCAGATACAATTGATGTATGGATTGCAACAAGAGCTGTAAGAGCTCCCAATAAAATGATCTTTTTAAAAAAATCGTATTTCTTAAAGCTATTTTACACCACTTCATTTGTATAAAAAAATCCCCTTCTTTCCACATCCAGACTTGATGCTAGAAAAACACTCTTGTAATTATTCATGGTTGCTCACAGATAAAGAGCTCAAGTCTAGGCATCTGTGAAAACTTTCTAAGGCACCATAAAACGTTTAATTCAGGTGTTTTACTTTTGATCAAAGTTGTGGACAAATTTCTATATTACAAAATCCAAGTTGCTTCCAAATATCCATCACACTCAACCTTCCTCACTTCCTGTCAAGCCTTGTCCAGGGAATTCCTATCATTATTTAAAAATAAATCTTCATTTCTCACCATATGTTTCCTTGCCGATCCTTCTGCCAAAACACACTATATGAGCCATCAAAGTTCCTAAACGACAACTGCTTTTGATAACCTAAAATATGTAAGATAGAGAAAAATTAGTTTTTATTTCAAGAAATTAGAAGAAAGAGAAGGGTGTAATGAATGTCCTGGGTGTACGTTGTTAGGATTTTTTTTTCAAATTTCTGGTTCTCTATAAAAAATTTTTAAACAAAAACAAAAACTCCAACATGCTAGGTTTTTGATGACAATAAGATACTGCATGTGAATATACTTAGCTCGGTAACTAACTGGCTCATAATTGACAGTTACTAATTGCTTAATACTTTTTCCTTCAAGGTTATTTTACTTCATTGTTATCTGTTTGGGAAGAAAACTCAATGAAATGATGTCTCTGAATACTATCCTTAAGATCACATTTTCTAAGGTTCCTATGTTCTCTTTTACAAACACATCTTATCATTTCACTTTGATGGAAAACAACTGAGCAGACAAACACAGAGCTGAAAAAAATAAGCCTTTTACAACTACTACCACTACCAAGAAAAATCATATTTTACCTAAATATTGAGCATTTACCCCCCAAACAGCTGAGTTTATAATTGGATGCTACTAAGTTAAATGTTAAAATGGGCAATGAGCACAGATATTTTGAAAACATTTAGGTGAAAAAGAAAGGACAACTAAATTTGCACTCAGTAGTTCAGTTAATACCCACTCCCCCCCATCAGACTACCTTATAATGACAGATTTCTGACATGTTCGTACTAACAAAAATTGACTGCATCTATGCTGCACAGAAACGATTTACATCTTCTCACCACTAGATAAGAAAGAGACCGCTTTAGACTTCACATCCTCAGTCAGCTGCTGGGTGGAATTCAGATAGTCCAGGACATAGGTGTCCGACGCTAGCACGGCAATGTTCTGCTCTCCGTATCCAGAGGGCACGTGGAGGAGATTCTCTAGATTCTGCATTGCATGGCCGAGGATGTCTCCTGCAGTCAGGGACATTTTAAAAATCAGAACAGCTTTTGAATCAGCATTCATAAACTAAAAGAACCAGATTGAGAGGAAAAAACATTTAAGTTTGAGTTCAAAAAATTTGAGAAGGTAATTTCAAAGGGAAGCTCGCTATGAAAGGTGAGCTAAAGAGATTTCTGAAACCCCTTCAGCTTTGCCATTTACTAGGGGGAGGGGCTAGTTAGGGAGGTGTGTTTGTTTGTCTGCTTGCTTGTTTTTGAGAAACCGACAGTAGGAATGGGCTCCTTATGAATTGTAATCCCTTCCTTCCTGAACCTAAAAGTATTCGTGTCAATGATAGTCAAGATGAAGTTTGCCTTTTGTTTTAAGTGTGGTTTCTCCTTTTACAGAAGTTCCTAGTATCTCGAACAGACAAAGTTTATTCTGATTTGCCGAGGTGGGTAATTCAGTGACTCGGGTCATTGGGTTCTAATGGAACACTCTATTTTCTGAACATCATTAATCATCTACCACAACTCATGTTTCATAATGGTTGGAAAAAGCATTAAGGTTCAAATCCCTTTGGTTTTGAAATCAAATCCCTTTGGGAAACACACATAAAAAATGATCTTGACCAATGACTTCTTCTAGATGGTAGCTGAAGAGAATTTCTCCATTCTGGTATTTTAAGGATTTTTGTTTTTTAACCACCTTCACCAAGATTTTCAAATCATTTTGAAACCCAAAATTTCATCAACTTACCCACAACAGTAAAGAAGGCCTTGGCCGATCCTTTTACTGCATTGTTAGGTAAGTTCAGAACTATCCGTCTGGTGGTTTTGGTACCTGGAAAGAAAGTATCACCCCAAGAGAAAGTGATCATTCCTTCAGCAAACAGTAGTAACCGACTTGGGGAGTTAACACATTAGGAGTCATGTTCCTCTAATTATTTTTATTCTATATGTTATCTTGTTAGAAGACACAAAATTGAGGTTTTGTGCTAGTTCCGCATAACAAAATATCTAAAAGATGATATATAAATGACGTGTAAGATGATGGCCCCATTCTCAGATAATTTATGGTGGAAATGGTTATTGTCTCAGTTGTTAATCATGAAGTTAGAGGTCTGGGTCCATCCCAGGCAACTCAGAAAAACAGCCTGTTGATCTCCCTCCAAAAAAAAAAAAAAATCAGCTAGAGCTAAACCGATGGAGCGCAGTTTTACTCTGATCCACTTAGGATCACCACCGGTGAGATTCAACTCGATGACAAATGGTTTTTAAAATGATTCCACGTAGGAATAATGTGCAAACATGACTTATCATGACATGCAAGGGCACGCACACAAAATCAAGTCTGAAGTCATAAGGAGCCCGGGTGGCCCGCTGGTAGGGAAGTGTTGGACTATTAACTCCAAGGTAAAGAGTTTAAAACCACCCACCCCTCTGTGGGAGAAAGGTGAGGGTATCTGCTCCCATAGCGAATGACAGCCTTGGAAACCCTCTCTGGGTTCCCTATGAATTGGAGTAGACTTGGTGGCAGCAGGCTTGGCTTTGGGTTTGGTATTAGGCATGATCAGCAGAGCACCAGCACGACAGTACTTGTGATGCTCATAAAGCAACAGATTGAGAGGCAATGATTCATCCATTGGTTATCTCACCACTGGAGTATAGGAAACAAGCAAATCATTAAATAAATAATACTGTTTGCCCTCAAGTCTATTTTGACTCATGACATACTCATGTGTTAGAGAGTAGAACTGTTTCATAAGGTTTATTTGACTGGAATCTTTATAGAAGCGGATCCCCAGGTTCCTGGGTGCTGTGGGTGGGTGCTAACAGCCAATCTTTATTTTTATTAAGAGATCATTTGATTGGGGGCTCTTACAGCTCTTATAACAATCCATACATCAATCTTTGGGGAAGCAGTCGAGCACAAACTGTGCCACCCATCAACTTTAAAAGCACAAAACCAGAGATCACATTATGTATTACTGGGCATAATCCTGATTTTCCACTATCCAACGTGTGTGACAATAAAAACCAAGAATATACATTTGGAAAAGGTAGGTTGAAATTGACCAAAGTCATCGATGAATTGGGGGAAAAATCATAAATATACAGCGTGTTGACTAAACTTATGCAATGAGAACAGGGCATGAAATAAAATAATCCTCCATGAGAATTATAAAGTCACTAAGGTACATAGTATGCTAAGTGGCCTAATGTGAAAGAAAAGGGAAGAAACTGATTGTTGATAGATGAGAAGGCTTCAACAATTTGATGGAAAAATAGAATTAGGAGATAATGGAATTTTCCAATGAACTTTTGAAGTCATCTCATATGTTCTTAAGGACTAATTTGACAACAAAAGCAATTCTCTTACCTTTTGTACATATCAGAAAGCTCCGAGTAATTTCTTTTTCAATACCTTCAGGCTGTCGACAAGAACACATAAACAAACATGAAATCATGTCAGTGGGTCATTTTTCCATAAAGGAAAGGTCATTATCTTTCCCTGATGGAAAGGTGATCCAGCATCAGCTCCCTTAGACAGGGAGGGTACATGTTTGTGCCTCGGAAGAGATCCCTTTCTTGCCCCAGCTTTTGTTTCGAGCTGCACATAACTGTACATAATCCACCCCTACTTTAGGGTGAGAACAAGGGTGGCCTCTGTGCTATTGTGGGACACGCTCAACTCCTCTGCTCCTCTGTAGGCGATCAGTTAACAAACAAATGTTTTCTGGCCTATGCAGAGGCCAGAGGAGAATGTTCCTTTGAAAATTGTTCATACTTTTTGAGTATGATGGGGACCGCACAGAAGTCTTGAATTTGAGATATGGTTTTTTAAAAAAAGGATATAGGGTAAGTGTATAAGGAATGTCATGAACTAGGTTCCAATGAAAAATTATAAATACTTACTTCAAGTATTAATTTTCATGATTTGGGGCCAGTTATTAGTTTTAGAAATGATGAATTTGATTGCTGGGTTTTTGGGGGTATTTTTGGTGTTGTTCTGTGACAATCTTTATTTATATTATTTACATTGTGTCAATATTCTTGCTATTTTTGCTCCAGTTGTTTCATCCCAATAATTTAAACTCACTGACCCCTACATTTACCATCCATGCTTCAGAAAATTACTGTTGTTCATTTTGTTAATTTTTATCATGGTTATTTTTAATATATCCCAACAGTTTTATTGGCACATAATTCATATATCATACAATTGAACATTTAATCATTCAATGACATCAAGGGGAGTTGTACAATCACCACCACATCTATCTTGGACCCTCCTCCTGGCCCCGCATGGTCACATTGCCTTCAAACTGAGCTGTGCAGTCACTGTCTGTTCGAGTGATCCCTCCCCCTTCATGCTGATTGCTGTTTTAAGTAATTTAAAATGGATTGTCTTGAGTCAAAAGTAACTAGGGCCACTTAATGAATTTTTCTCCAAACAAGTCTTAATATTTAACTTATTATATACATATAGTATGTTTATTATCAGGACGATCTTGGCAGTCTTGCACATACATACCTCAACCAGTAAACTTTTGACTACTGTGTCTTTCCATCTTACATTTTGCTGCTTAGTTGCTTGATTTGGGCAAGCATGACTTTGTTTAGATTCAGCAACTGCAGTGATAGTCACTTTACCTGGAAAACATCCCCAAACATAAATTAAATTGCCCTCTTCCTTTACTGTAGTAGGAAATGAGAATTTGTGAACCATTTCTCGGATTTGTTGACCTGCGTCCTATCATCATTCTGATGCCTAGACCAATGTCAGTTGTAGCTTCTCCTGCTTAGAGATAATTTAGCATATTTTGGATTACCTATTCTAATTTTTCTTATATTAAATAAATGTTCATTAATTTGATTAGAATATAATAAATTTAAAGAAAAAAATGACTTTCCTTTAATAAAGGAAAGCTAACTAAGGCAATTAAAAATCATTTTATTGGGGGCTTGTACAACTCTTATCGCAATCCATACATACATCCACTGTGTCAAGCACATTTGTACATATGTTGCCATCATCGTTTTCAAAGCATTTTCTTTGTACTTGAGTCCTTGGTATCAGCTCTTCATTTTTCCCCTCCCTTTCTCTCCCTCCCTCCCTCTTCCCTTCCTTCCTCCCTCATGAACTCTTGATAATTTATAAACTATTATTATCTTTTCATCTCTTGTACTGTCCAATGTCTCCCTTTACCCCCTTGCCTGCTGTACATCCCTCTGGGAGGGGGTTATAGGTAGGTCATTGTGATCAGTTCCCCCTTTCTCCCCATACCTTCCCATTCCCCTCCTGGTATGCTACTCTTAATTTTGGTCCCAAAGAGTTTATCTGTCCTGTATTCCCTGTGTTTCCAGCTCTTATCTGTACCCATGTACATGCTCTGGTTTAGCCAGATTTGTAAGGTAGAATTAGGGTCATGATAGTGGGGGAGGAAGCATTAAAGGACCAGAGGAAAGCTGTATGTTTCATTGGCGCTATCCTCTCCCCAGGACCCTTCTGGAAGGGAATGTCCAGTTGCTTACAGATTGGTTTTGGGCCTTCACTCTGCACTCCCTCCCTCATTCACATTATGATTTTTTGCTCTGGGACTTTGATGCCTAATACTGATCCCATTGACACCTCATGATCACACAGGCTGGTGTGCTTCTTCCATGTGGGCTTTGTTGCTTCTCAGCTAGATGACCGTTTGTTTATCTTCAAGCCTGTGCTTGAAGCACAGATGCTATATCTTTTGATAGACAGACACCATCAGCTTTCTTCACCACATTTCCTTATGCACCCACTTTCTCTTCAGTGATTGTGTCGGGAAAGTGAGCATCTCAGAGTGCCGGATTATTAGAACAAAGTGTTCTTGTGTTGAGGGAGTACTTAAGTAGAGGCCTAATGTCCATCTGCTTTCTTAATACTAAACCTACAAATATATGTACATAGATCTATTTCCCCATCCTTATATATAAATACATTTACATATGTACATGCCTGTATTGAGATCTCTATAAATGCCCTTGGCCTCCTAGTTCTTTCCTCTATTTCCTTTTACTTTCCTCTTGTCCCGCTATCATGTTCAGCCTTCACTTGGGTTTCAGTGGGCAGTGTCTTAATATTGATTGTTTGTAAACAGTGCTAAGTGGCAATAAAGGCTGCTTAGTATCATCAGACAACTAGGGTACTAATTTTGTGTAAGCACAAGTCAACAAAAATAGTAAAATATAATAAAATTAAAAGTACCCTGGACTGAAATCACATGCTAGGAAGAAACTAGTTGCCTTTAATCCCCTATAACATCATAGGTTCTGAAACTTAAGCTGATCTTTAGTTTTTTTTTTGCGTGAAGTTTATCGAAAAAGCTAACTTTTTAGGTTCATCTTTACTTAGATACTTGTAGACCAGTATACTGACCTTGAAGTTTATTTTGGTAGCTTGTTTGGATTTATTTGTTTGTGTTCTCACCATAGGTGCCGAACAGTATGCAAGTCAGTACAGTGTCCTCTCTCAACTGGCAGAGTCATGTTCTAAAACATTTCATGTAGTAGGAAATTTAAAAAACTTAAGGTCTTAGGATGAACCTTGAAAACAAGCTGAGTGAAGTAAGTCAACTACAAAAGGTTAAATCATTGTATGGTTCTATTTATATGAACTACCTAGAATATACCTAGGATGGATAGTCAAACATACAGAGATCAAAATTTAATAGTAATAACAAGGGACTGGGGGAAGGGAAAAGTGTGATCATTGCCCAACATTAAGTTTCTATTTTTGGTGATGGGAAATTTGGCAGAGGATATTGGTGATGGTCATACAACATTATTGATATGATTGGCTTGAATTGTACATGTGGAAAATGATGAATTGACAAATGTGTTTCCTATATTTTTACAACCACAAAAAATTGAATTGTAAAAGTAGGCTGAGACAAACTAAATATCCCAGGTGAACTAATGTGATCTCATAAGTATGCCCTTTTATTGCTAAAACATCATGAAAATGAAAATCAAATAGGTAAAAATGTAATGGCATATATATATATAAAGTGTGGTAATGAGTATTGTGCATCTATATAATCTAGCATCTTTTATTTACTATATATTTCCCTTTCCAATATTTTTAGCAAGGTACTTCCAAGTTTATTTTTCCATATTTCAGATAATATGTGCATCGAGACAACTGTTTTCTTGGTGTTTGATCTTCATCCACATATTCTGTAATTTTGTTGTCCCATGATATATTTTGTAAATTTTCAAATTCTAGAAATTCCCACAACTGGTGATAATGGTGGACAACTTTTGTATTTTTGAATTACAGTCGGTGAAAGAACAAGTGGAGGAATTAAAAACTTGGACCACAAAAAGAGCATTAATGGAAATTTGACCCTAAGAATTGATTAGTACTATGATGAATTGTATTTCAATTGCATTATGCTTTTATCCAATAAGTGCCAGTTTTGCTCTATGGATACACTAGCATCAGAGAATTATAGGAGAAAAATCAGATTTTTAAAAAATGGACAATAAAGAAAAAAGCAGCTAAACATATTAAGGAGAAAATTCCATTTGTGGAGAGGAAGTAAGGAAAATAAATAAAGGCAATTAAAAATGGACTGTTTTCCATGACAGATTAAGCACGACTTGCTCACCCAATGTCTTAGGTATGATCGTCCAGACATACGCTTTCTTCTCCCCAGGGTGGATGATCTCACTCCCATTGCTTGGCAGGGCATTACTACGTGTCTCATAATTCTCAGATCCTTCTAGTTGAACAGAGACCTGAAAGAATAATTCAGACAATGGAGAGCGCACGTTACTTTGCTGTTGCTATTCTCTTCTTGAGGAAAAGTGGTTTTATCCATTTTATTTTAACTTGGCAGAATGGAGAGACACCAACGACCTTTCACACCAGAAAAGCCATATCATTATGAAATGCCATGGCCACTACTCCTCCCCTCCCGCCTCCCACTCCATTCCCACAGAAACAAAAAGCAAAACTGTTTTCATGGAGAAACTGGATCCAACTCAGAGTTCCCTATGTCTGTGAAAGTCAAACTAGGCTCTATATGGTTTTCCAGCTGAATTTTTGAGAACTAGATCAACAGGCCGTTTTCCTGAGGCACCTCTGTGTGGTGAGCACATTAACCAGTTGCATGGCTCAGAGATAATGTATTCTAATGAAACCCAGACTTAACCTAACTCAGCACTGTCGATTCAATCCCAACCCATTGTAACCTTCTATAGGGTCTCTGAGACTGTAAATCTTTATGGGAAGAGTCTACTCTTTCTCCCACGGAGCAGCTGGTGGTTTGAACCACTCACCTTGTGGTTAACAGCCCAATGCCTAATTCTGCATGAAAGCAGCATGTAAATCATTGCTGAGAATTAAAACAATTTTTTTTAATGTGCAGAATATGGAGAGATGTCTCATTACAGTCCATTTGCATTTGGGAAGACAAGCTCAAAGGAAACAACTTACCTCTGCACATGTATTCTGGTAGTTAAAGACACTGGCGATCACATCAAATTGTTCTTTTTGAATCATTGAAATGGGTAAAGTAATATCAACAAAGAAATTCTGAAAAGTTCGCAGATTCACTGCTGATGAAATGCCAAATCCAACATCACCATTCACACAGAAGCCATTTGTCTCCCATTTGGTTATCGTATCAGGAATGCGGTTTGAAATATTTGCTGAACCAGAGGAGCTACAAAGAAAGAATAGTGATTAGATAAATTCATTCTCTGAAGTGGCCATCTAGAGGTATACTGGAGTCCTGCTGGCATAGTAGTTTACTCGATGGGCTGCTAACTTCTAGGTCAGCTGTATGAAACTGCCAGCTGCTCTGTGGGAGAAAGAAGAGGCTTTCTACTTCCATAAAGAATTATAGTCCCATCAACTCACAGGGGCGGTTCTATCTTGTCCAGCAGGGTAGCTATGAATCATCATTGACTTGAGGACAGTGAGCTTGTTTTTATGTGTTTGTTTATAGTTATACTAGTGCAGAGAAGAATAAGGAAAAGTATTCGTTGCAGGTTAAAAATGCATTATAGTTCACAAAGACAATGTTCTGCATTCTTCTTTGGTGAGTAGCAATTGGAGTCTTAAAAGATTGGTCTTTCCCTGTCCACAGTAAAGAAAGGTGAAGAAAGTCAAAGCCAAACTCACTGCCATCGAGTCGATTCCAACTAAAAAATGACCCTATATAGGGTTTCACAGACCATAAATCCTTATGGCGGCTGATAGCCTCATCTTCCTCCCCCAGAATGACTGGGGGGTTTGAACCAATAACCTTGCAGGTAGCAGTCAAACACCGGATCGGTAACTTTTAAGAGAGAATTAGGAAACTTTAGCCACCTTCAACAAACAGAGTGATGCAATCCCGGGAAATAAGAGGTCAGGATGTAAAGATCACTTAAGAAGATTAAATCAAGAGGTATATGATTGGTCATAACCAACCACTCTGGTCCAGGTGTAAACCATTTGAGAATATGTGCACACTTTGCTTCTATAGCCAATGACAGTCATAAAGCAAAGCCCAGGAACAACAAAAGCAAACAGCCCCGCCCCCCGCCAAGCCTATCACCATTAGTTGATCCCAACTGATGGTGGCCCTTTGTTACTTTTCGAAGATTTCAAACTGACGCCGAACCTATCCACAATCAGTCATTAACACCCACCTTTCCCTTGTGTTTCAGTATATAAACACCAATTGGTAAGGTAACTGGGAAAAAGTCCTCACAGTGCAGTGGGTTACACATCGGGCTGCTAATCACAACGTCAGCAGTTTGAAACCACCAACCGCTCAAAAAGATGGGAAGGGTGGCAGAAAGATGAAACTTTCTACTCCCCTCACGGGTGAGGCCTGGAAACCCACAGGAACAGTTCTACTCTGTCTCAGGGAGGGTGGGCTCGAGGGCAGTGAGTGGCAGAAGGTAACTGGGTCGACAGAGAAAGCAGAGCACGTGTCTTCAATTCTGTCTTCTCAGCCCACCGAGTGGTGTCTAAAAATCCCTCCCTAACACTGCCTACATGTTAAGCAGGCTCTGGGCACCAGCACGCGTTTTACAAAGGCAGCACTGTGTATGTGCACCAGAATCATGGCGCAGAGGAGAAAGAAGTGTGTTAAGGGCTCACTTGACGCTGACGAGGTCCCATATCCATGTTTCTGGGAAGTTTTTTCTTACTGTTTCTATTACCAGGTCTTCTGCATATCCAGAACTTGCTGCTGCACCCATGCCAACTAAGAGAAAAGACAGAGGATTTATTTAGAAGGGGTGCTAATATGTAATTCAACAATGCACGCCTAGATGCTCGGACTTTAACCACACGTGCTTAGGGCACATTGGTGTGAAACAGTATGGGGATTTACCATATTGGTATCTGGGACTTATTGCCAGGAAATGTGTATATTTCAACTTAGCCATTAGCATGCACACCAGTACACACCTCTCCCATTTTAAAACACAAACAAAAATTTTCAACCTGCAGTGTTTCCCGGCAGCCCAAGTTGGACAAAGCCATACCTATGAGTATTCTTTTTCTCATCTGGTGTCAGCCCGAATGCAGTCTGGTGCCTACCAGCTCTACGGTGCTAACAGTACTTTCCTATTCCCAACCACTAGTTCGTCAGACTGTGGTGACACGTGTATTGCTAGCATGTTGGAAGCAACACATTAAAAAGTACCACTGGTATTTGAAGTATCAGTAGTTCACCCATGGTGGACATGTTTCAGTGAAACTTTCAGATTAAAGGAGTCTAGGAAGAAAGGCTTGGGATCTACTTGAAAATTATCCAATAACAGTCTAATGGAGAAGAACCTCAGATGATACAGCACTAGAGGATGAGCCTGCTAAGTTGGGAAGCAGCAATGGACTCAAGACATGTTGGCAATTACGAGAAGAGGCAGGGCGAGCAGTGTTTTGTGCTATTGAGCATGTTGTTGATCAGAGTCAGAGCTGACGTAACAGCAGCTAACAACCACAATATGACTTTTGCGAAAGTTGCCCATGTTATTCACATTGCCAGTTCTCAGGAATGTTTCTTTCGCGTGGTTGACTTCCAGGTTGCATGAGACAGTCACTGTCGCTTTGGTGAAATTCCCCACCACCACTTCCTTCTAAATTTTCTTCTATTTTCCATCCCCGAGTCTCCTTGATCATTTCCTCATCCTTGACTTGTTCCTAAAATCTCTGACTTAGGTCTTCTTTATGCTCTACGTTGTCTCCCCTATTGTGTCTTCACACAATACTTCTGCTGATGTCACCTGCAGCAGTGTCTTCCATCTGGTCTCTTTCCTAACTTCCGGGCCTGTGCTTCCAACATCATTGTATATATTTATTTTTGATGTTTTACTGACATTTTAAATGTAATGTTTTGAAAAGTAAACTCATTAGTTTCCCCTTTTACTCCTTTCACTATCTCCCACCTCCATAAACGGTGCCTGAATTCACTAACTTACCCAGGTCAGAAACGTAAGATTAAAGCAAATGCTTGCTTTTACCATAACAAGCCAATTAAAAAAATAACTATTAAAACTTGAAAATAAGTCTCAAATCTGCTCATATTTTTTTCATCTTGACTGTTTTTTTCTAGTCATCCAAGCCACTTCCAACTCTCAACTGATTAGCAAATATTTTTTAAGATTTCATACATATAGTCTTAACTCCAAGCCCAGTCCTTTTTGCACCAGAGAAGACAAAAATACTTAAAATCACAACTTTGACTGTCTGTTAACATTTTTACTGGTGTATCCTTCTATTAGGATTAATTCCAAACTCATTATACATCCTAAAGGTTTTGCATGGCCTGTTTGTCTCCCCCTTGCCTTTGAAGCATACACTACTGCCATTTTGAAATATTTTTAATTTTTTACCTCATTTTACATAGTGCTTCCCTCTGCTTGAAATATGCTTCTAATTATCTTTCTGCTATCACTTATCTTTCAGGTGTCAATATCCATACTATTTCTTTCACCCGGAGGGCCTCGATGCCCATCCATAGTGATAAGGCGTCAGTCATAAGGGCATCAGGACCTGATCAGAGCGACTCAGTATCTTGCACCAGATTCATATCTACAGAGTGTCAGTGTCCCTATATCACTACACATTGCTCCCACACGTTTCACTATTGCATTCTGCCAGTAAAAATATACTTCTCCACATACATCAAGCTGACTCTTCCTAGTCAAAATCTAAGAAGCATGCTACTTCATTCAACTGCGGGATGTGTAGGTTTAGGCAACTACATGACATAATGCTCAACTAAAATCCCATTTTGTGTAGTTTTATCTTCAATACACCCAATTCCATGAATATTTCTGCCCGTTCCCCAGACACAAAATTTTAGATGACCCACATGCCAATTTAGATGAACCGCTAGGCATACGGGCAAATCCCAGTAGTCCGATAGGCTGCTCAGGAAATGGCTGCTTTGACTCAGTAGGACATATTTCTGGCTTCCGGTGGTGGAGGTTGGTAAAGACTTTCAGACCCATACCCTTCAAAGAGATAAAAAGAAGTTTTACTTTCCCTTCACAGGAGAGTTGAGAAAGACTATAAATAGATCATGCTAGCAATAATTTTGAGTTCCTAGAAGTTCAGTGATTTGAATAGAGATTTGGTTTATGGGGAAAAAATTTGTAATCTAGAGAGAAATGATAATTACTGTAATTTAGCTAACCCTTATTATGTGTTAGCTCAATGTTAAGTTTTCTACATAATGCCCCATTTAATTCTAAGAGGAAGATAAAAACCACTTAGCATTTTTTAGATAAATAAATATAGGTACAGGCACTATCATGAACTTAATTAGTACTAAACACACAAACATGTACATATATATAATGCACATCTAGTAAGTTGGAGAGCTGGGACTTGAACTAGAGTCAGTCTGATTCTACACTCATTTTCTAATAATCCTACTCCTGTAATTATAAAAGTACTTTTGTGGAGGTCTCGAGATACATAAGTAGTTACACATAACTTGTTATACAGATAGCCCAGAAATATCTTTTGGGTTCTTGATTGAACTATTTATGAATAAAATATATACAATAAATTTGAGGCCTTCATTAATTAAGGCATGGTGTTTTATAATTAAAGCTACATAATTTATTTTCAACAGCAAAAGAAAAACTCAAGAGAAAATAAAATCCCCACTTCTAATATAATTTCTGATTGCTCTACAATCATATTATAGAACAAAAATTAAGTAGAACACTATGTTATTAATAAAACAGATATGTATAATATAACACTAAAATTTGAGATATCCGCTAACACCTTAGTGAACTCACCCAGAGAATGTTGTAGATATCGCCATCTCCATAACTGCTGACAGGTTTATAATAGAGACCATTGTAAAACATATCCTTCTCAGGAATGCAAGGGTCAAGCTGTGCATCCTGCAGGTTGAGACCGTGATAGAAATAACCAGATAGTTCCACGTATGGAAGCAGATTGTACACCTTTGAGAAAAAAAAGCAGATGTTCCTAATTATTGTAAGCAATCGTTTTACAATTTAAAACATGGTAAGTATTGTGCCACGGCCATCTAATCGTATTCTTTTTTCTTTTTTTTTTTGTATTCTTTTTTCTTGACCATGGTCAGAAGACCTGATCTAATAGTTTTGATTTCTTTTGTCCTCCCAACAGAGGAAACCTCCCATTGTTGTTTCATGCAGTCGAGGTCAGGTTCACAGAACTTTTCGGCTTTGCACAGGGCTTTAAAAAAGCACACAAAGGAGAAAAATAAAAAGCTTTATGGTTATCAGGGATTGTAGTGGCTTATGAATAGTGGGAGTTCAGCAGTTCAAAACCCCAGCCATTCTGTGGGCGAAAGATCATGCTTTCTGCTCCGGTAAAGATTTCCAGTCTTTAAAACTCACAGGGGCATTTCTACTCTGTCCTAAAGACTTGTTATGAGTTGGAATTGACTCAGTGGCAGTGAGCTCGGTTTTTAGTTTCATGTTTAAAAGTAAGTTTACTTTTGAGTGTTGGTATTAAAAACCAGAGGTAAATTAAATTTTTGATAAGATTTCAATTTTGTAAAATCTATCCTTAGGAAAGAGAATTACAAGAACTACACGACCAAGGTAAAGCTATCTAAATGCTAAGATGAGGTGATATACATTTATTTTTATTTTTACTCCTCTGTATATTTGCACCTTTTTTCCCTGCCACACACAGGCATCAGTTTAATAAGAATAAGAAAGTTCTCATTATTAAACTTAGCTATAAATGCAACCACACATTCCAATAGTTATTTCTATATATTTATATTAATAAAACCCAAGACACCAAACTAAGTGCCAGCAAGTGGATTTAGACTCATAGTGACCTTCTAGGACAGGATAGAACTGCCCCTGTGGGTTTCCAAGACTGTAATGTTTACCGGAGTAGAAAGCTACCTCTTTCTCCAGGGGAGCAGCTAGTAGATTCAAACTGCTGTGATCTTGTGGTTAGCAGCCCAGCACCTACTCTACTTTGTCACCAGGACTTTGGTAAAGAAAAAGTTATCACAAAGTTACTAACTCAAATAATTTCGATGTAAAATTCTAGAATTGTCATTTATGAAAATATATACTCTATTGATATGTGTAAAGGACTCTTGATTGCGAAATGCTCTGCTGTCAACTGAAAAGGGAGCAGTCTAAGTCCAAAGTTAACTCTTCAGAAGGAGCTACTATAAACAGTCCAGCTTTGGGAAACCTATGGGACAGGACTATTTTGTCCTTTAAGGTCGCTATGAGTTGGAATTGACTTGACAGCAATGAACATTAATTGATAAGACCTACAACCTGATGAGTTGGAATCGACGCACAGGTAGTGAGTATGATTTTTCTTTCTTTGTTCATTTTATAGTCACAGTAGTTTCGATAGCCTCATATGCATGTGAAAGGGGTACAAAAAATAAAGAAGATTAAAGAAGAATTGATGCATTTGAATTGTGGTGTTGGTGATGAATATAAAAAAGATTGTGGCTAGACAGAAAACAAACAAATCTTTCTGGGAAGAAAGCAAGCCAGAATGATCCTTAAAAGTGAGATCGCAAGACTTCATTCCACATGCTTTGGACCTGCTATTAGGAGAAACCCGTCCCTGGAAAAGATATTACACCTGATAATGTGGAGGGTCAGTAGAAAAGAGGAAAACCCTCAATGGGATGGATTGATAAGGCGGTTATACTAATTGGCTGAAACATCAATGGGAAGGCAGTCACTATGAACCATAACCCACTTCTGGGTGCCTCACCACGTATGTGACATGTTGCCCGAGAGACCAGTCCCTGGAAAAGGACATCATACTGGGCAAAGTAGAGGGGCAGGAAAAAGAGGATGACTCTTGATAAGAGAGACTGATAGAAGAGCAAGTATGAGGATAGCGTAGGAGTGGGTGGGATTTTTTTGTTGTTGTACACAGAGTTGCTAAGAGTCAGAACAACAACAAACAACAACAACATAGACACTATTGAGGCATGCTCTTTGACAGATATTTCTTTAAACTCTAGCTTTCCATATCTTTGGTTATCCCTATGATTAAAAAAAAAAAATCACATTGCTACATCATTCCCACATTCCAAATCCATGATAATTATTCAGAGAATTTTATGTTGCTTGGAGCACTGCATCAGCCAAGAAAATTAATCAAACATAAAACTCATGAAGGAATATAGGAAGAGCTCTTTGATAATTTCAGCTTGTCCTATTTAAAGTCAAAAAAGCATTTAAAATACAGGCTTGCATTTGCTTATGTACCCGCTTTGTCTTCAGCATTTGTGTTGGGGTAGGCTGGTGTGCTTCTTCCTTGTGGGTTTTGTTGTTTCTTAACTAGATGGCTGCCTGTTTGTCTTCAAGCCTTTAAGACCCCAGATGCTGTATCATTTGATAGCCGTGCACCATCTGCTTTCTTCACCACTTTTGCTAATGCACCCCCTTTGTCCTCAGCGATCGAGTAGGGACAGGCTGGTGTGCTTCTTCTGTGTGAGTTTTGTTGTCTCTCAGCTAGATGGCTGCTTGTTTATCTTCAGGTCTTTAAGGCTTCGGGTGCTATATCTTTTGGTAGCTGGGCACCACCAGCTTTCTTCACCACACTAGCTTGTGCACCCATTGTGTTCAGTGACTTCAGGTGTTTTATCTTTTGATAGTCAAGCACCATCTGCTTTCTTCACCACATTTTCTTATGCACCCATTGTCTTCAGCGATCATGCCAGGCAGGTGAGCATCTTAGACTGCCAAATTATTAGAGCAAAGTGTTCTTTTGTTGAGGGAGTACTTGTGCAGGGGCCCACTGTTCATCTGTTTTCTTAATACTCAACCTATAAATATATGTACATAGATCTATTTCCCCCTCGTCATATATAAATATATTTACATCTTTATATACCTGTATTTACATCTCTATGACTACCCTTTGCCTCCTAGTTCTTTCCTCTATTTCTTTGTACTTTCCTTTTGTCCCACTATCATGTTCTGCCTTCATTTGGGTTTTAGGAATTCCTCTTGGTGCCAAGCTGTCAAATTACATAGAATCTGGGGTCCCACATGCTGGATGATAAACAAGGGGCCATCTAACTGAGAAACAACAAAGCCCACATGGAAGAAGCACACCAGTCTGTAAGATGACAAGGTGGCAAAGGGATCAGATATCAGGCATCAAAGACAAAAAAAAAAATCATAACATTGTGAATGAGGGTGAGTGAAGAGTGGGGACCCAGGGCCCATCCGGGGAAAATTGGACATCCCTTTGCAGAAGGGCTGCGGGGAGGAGAAGAACCAATCAGAGTGCAGTGTAGCAATGATGAAATATACAATTTTCCTCTAGTTCTTAAATGCTTCCTCCACCCAATTCTACTTTACATATCCGGCTGGATCAGAGGGTGTACACTGGCACAGATAGGAACTGGAAATACAGGGAACCCAGGACAGATGAACCCCCCAGGAACAGTGGAGAGAGCGGTGATATCAGGAGGGTGGAGGGAAGGTGAGGGAGAATGGGGGAAGAGATGATAAGGTCTATTTATGGCCTCCTCCCTGGGGCACGGACAATGGAGAAGTGGGTGAGGGAGACGTCTGATGGGCTAAGATATGATAAAATAATAATATTTTATAAATTATCAAGGGTTCAGGGAGAGGGGGAAGTGGGGAGGGAGGGGAAAAATGAGGAGCTGACACCATGGGCTCAAGTGGAAAGCAGGTGTGTGAGAATGATGAAGTCAACATATGTACTAATGTGCTGGACACAAATGATGTATGTACAGATTGTGATGAGTTGTATGAGCCCCTAATAAAATAATTATTTAAAAAAATACAGGCTTGCAGGAACTGTGATAAACATGAAACGAAGACTTACACTTTCTGCTGACAGCTGCTCTTCCGAGTTCAGTAGAAGAACACTTTTATCCACAGCCCGCAAAGCACAGAGCGAGTCGGGGGCTGCTCGAAGGTAGAGATGAACAGAGGAGCCCGGTGTCCCCTGTTCCGTAGACAAATTTATGCTAACCTAAAGTGCAGCAAGAAAAGGAACAGAGACCAAAATGATTTTCCATGAAGACAACTGGAATATAATCTATCTTTCTCAAATAAATATGTGTACATTTGGGGGCCTCTATTTTTCCTGTCAGTTCTTCCAACTCTTCGCAGCTACATCTCCCTCACAAGGTCCGATTGACATTGCTGCCAACTGATCATTCTCTTTGGTGATTCTCTCCTTCCCTGTGTATTTGTCTATACCAACATTGATGAAGAGATTCAAGGTTACTATGAGACAGAGACCATAGCGGGGGAAATGTTCAGCCTTTTCATGGGGAGCAGGTTACACATAGAAGAATTACCTTGTTTTTAAAGCACTTGTCCACCTGGAATTTGACACTGTCGGCCACAATCTCCCCACTCGGGTGCAGGGTGTACACAAACACAATGGCCACGGGAGCCAGATCAGCATTGATGTTGACAGGGAATGAGAATTTTCCATTCCAGACTGTGTAAATAAGAAAGGCCATCAACTGATATGATGACACCAATTTCCTGGATGACTGGGCACACTTCAATAACACCAGCTGTCTTACAAATAAAAAGAATAAACTGGGCAAATTAAGAATGGGAACACTTACACAGTGACAATATTTGCTTTGGTGACATAACTTTTCTACCATGTACTTGATGACATGGAAAGAAAAGAAACAATCAAAAACCTCCTTCATCAAAGCATTTAAACGCTTACCCTCGGTTATTCTAACTATTGTTCTCCAGCCACATATGCATTCTTTTGAACCTCTTGACTCTATCACTATGATATTTCCTTATGAAGAAAAACAGGGAAGACGAGTGAACATTACAAAGTGAATGTCTTGTACATACTATTGTTCCTGATTTCCTTCTGTCCACTGAAGAGGATGGTTCCTCTTACCATCACCTGTGCAGGACAAAGAAAACGCAATAAGGGACAATATATCTTTAAAACAAATCATTTTATTGGGGGCTCTTACACCTCGCAATCCACACATCCGTACATTGTGTCAAACACATTTGCATATATATTGCCATCATCATTTTCAAAACTTCAGTTTCTTTCTACTTGAGCCATCGTAACAACTCATTTCCCCTCCCCCACCTTCCCTCCTTCATGAACCCTTGAAAATTTATAATTTTTTTTTATATCTTACACTGACAACTGTCTCCTTTCACCCACTTTTCTGTTGTTTGCTCCCCTGGGAGAGGGTTATATGTAGATCATTGTGATCAGTTTCCCTTTCCTCCCCCCACCTCCCTACCCTCCTGGTATTGCTACTCTCATTATTTGTTCTGAGGAGTTTATCTGTCCTGGATTCCCTGTGTTTTTAGATCTTATTTGTACCAGTGTACATCCTCTAGTCTAGCCAGATCTGTAAGGTAAAATTGGGGTCATGATAGTGGGGCAGTGGGGAGGAAGCATTAA